>NC_080791.1:109201745-109506950 GCF_028018385.1 Neofelis nebulosa | reverse complement strand
CACCTCGTTGTACAGGAAGCAGACCAGCAGCCCCAGGATGGGTCGGGCTGCTGAGGTGTTCTGCAGGTGAAGTGTGAGCTTAAAGGTGGGACCCAGGCCCTGAACCTGTGGAGAAGGTGGGGTGGGTGGAGGAAGCCCTTAGGAACAGTGGCCTTGAGCACTGAATCCCATGTGCCCTGGCCCTGTCCTCCTGCTTTGTCATCAATGTTCTCGAGTTACTCTCTTCCAACTGCTCTAATGTATCGTCCTGCCCCTCAAAAGGCCCCTCAGAAGGCCTTGGCTAGTTCCTGTTTGTACAGGGATCAGCAAAGGCCAAGTGGGGGAAGGGGCTTGATGTAGACTGCTCAGGAAGCTGGTCAGAGGCAGAGCTGCCCAGAGATGAAAGCCCAGCTCCCACCTATGGCCTCACCACTGTCCCTGCTGCTCTCTTCCCAGGATCTGACTTCCTCTCACTCTCACCCTAGGGTAGGCACAGGGATTTCATGTTCCTCCCTTTCAATCTCAGTTGCTTTGTAGCCTCTCCCTCTATCTATCTACTTCCTTTAGGGAAAGAGAAATTGGAAACCCATTTGGGTCAGACAGCACACCTCTGGGACCCATTTAGCCCAGATGACCTTGAGGTTTCTTGTGTCTGAGTGCAGGGTCTCCTCCTCCCGTGCACGTCTCAGGACTTCCCTTCCCTGTAGCAGGCAGTCCTAGCCCCCAGGCTGCCCACAGTTACTGAAACAAACAGCTTTCTTCCTTGTACCGTAGCCGTCAGAGTCCCTCCAGTCCTGGGAAGAAATGTCCCAAGGTGACTACTTGTGTGCCCTGCCCCAAATGCGGGGGCTTGTTTTGAGGCACGGCATGGGCTGAAGGAGCTGGAGAGTGTGGCCCACTCCACGGCCCGCTGAGGGGAAGAGGCAGCACAGCAGAGGGGAGGAGAGAGGGCACTCTCCTACAGGAAGACAGACACTTGGTCTCTGGGCCTCTGGGAGGGGAGAAGGGGGCACAAGGCCTAGTGGGCTCAGAACTGGCTCTGGGGCTAAGGGGTTCCTACCCACCCTTGCCCTCTGCCCCTCTGGCCCTGAGGTGGCCTGACTGCCCCCTAGCCCTGGGTGCTCACCACAGCATGCAGCTTGAGGGGCTCCCGGGCTGTCACAGATACAGGATTCAGGCTGGACTCAAGGGCCTGCACGTAGGCTCGGGCAGTCCGGAGGCGCAGCAGGTAGAGGTCGGTCTGGAAGGTCCGGTGCATGGCTGAGGAGAGGCGCACAAAGGGCTGGTGCTGGAGGGAAGGAGGGAAGGAGGGGGCAGAGGCAGGGGAGAGGGTGTCTTGCGCGGGCTGCTGTTCAGACAGCACAAGAGGAAGGCAGGGGCCGCAGGAGCTGGGAACGTGGGAAAGGGAGGACCAAGGTGCAATAGCCTGCCCTCGGTCCGGTGACACTGGACGCTGTGGGCCACACTCTGGCTGCCTCCTGCTTTCTGGTTTCCTACCACTGCACAATCCCACTCTCCGGGATGGCTCCTTCGATTTCGCCCTAAAGGCTAGTGTTCCCTTAAGTCTTGTCCTTGGTCCTCTTCCTCTATGCCCTGCCCCGGCTGTGAGCACTCCACTGAGGAACAGCTTCGAGCTCCTGAGGGTGGGGACTTGTCACTACCGAGGCTGCAGTGCCCCGCTCAGGACCAGGCCCACGTCCACTCTCAGTCCTGCTTCCAGCTGCCTGATGGTCACCACCCGGACGTCCCATCGACATCTCAAACTCAACACCGCGGACACGCACATCATTCCCCCGACTCCGTCACTGCGTCCCCATCCACCAACGTGCCCAGGCTCACCTCTCATGGTTACTCATTTGCCAAGGTCTGAGGACTCTTCCTCAAAGCCGCCTCCAGAGCCCATGCCCTCTTCGTTCCCCCGGGACCCTCTTCCAGGCTTAGCACGCTGGCTTGCCAGTTGGTCCTCGCCCTTCCACGCGTGTCAGGCGCCTCCCACCCCTCAGAGGTCTCATGTCTGGACGTTAGCCTGTTAGCCCGTCTATTAGTCTTTCCTTTTTCCTCTAGTACTTTTACAACTTATTTTTAATTTACTCAGAATTCATTTTTGTGTCTGGTACGAAGCAGAGTTCGAACTTTTTTTTTCTAGAAGCATGCAGTCCCAATTATGTTTTTGGACAGGCTTTCCTTTCCCCACTAATTTGAAACAACACCTTTAACATAAACTGACTTTTCCCATACACGAGGGTCTGTTTCCGGACTTTCTAAATGTGCCCTGGATCGATATCAATCTCCGTATCACACCACAGCTGCTAATTCCTACAGCTTTCTAGTTCATATAGTTCCTTCTGCTGAGAGGCTATGTCCCTTCATTCTTTTTTTTTTTTTAATGTTTATGTATTTGCGGGGGGGGGGGGGGTGTGGTGGTGGAAGGGGCCGAGAGAGAATCCCAAGCAGACTCTGCACCATCAGCCCAGAGCCTGATGAGGGGCTCAAACCCACGATGATGAGATCGTGACCTGAGCCAAAATCAAGAGTTGGATGCTTAACTGATGGAACCACCCAGGCACCCCAAAGGTCCCCTCATTCTTAAATTCCATCTCCCAATTTCTTAGATTTACTGGAAATCAACTGGTCAAGTCCTCAAAATAAACCCTATAGGGATTTTCACTGTAACGTTGCTATGTTCCTAGATTAATTTTAGAAGCTGTTAATTAATCAGCAGCTTTAAAGCATTAGGTCTTGCTACCCTGAGAGTCTCATCATTGAAATATTCAGATGGTCTTTTACGTTCCTGAGAGCAGTTTTATAACTTTCTTTCTTAGACTGACATTTTCTAGGGATTTTGTTGCCATTGTGAATGGAAACTTTGGATTTTCCAACTTGGTATATACCAAATTATTGAATTTTGCATATTTTACATTTGGTCACTTTAGAGAACTTCCTAATTATTTCTTGAATGTTTCAATTGTTTCTCTTGGATTCTCTCAGCTACAACAGCCTGCTAGCTCTTTTATCCTCTAATTTACCCTTTAAAACTATCAGCAAGGTCCCTTTATAAGACAGAGCTGGTCGAGTCACTGTATTTTTCGGCTTAACATCTTTCCCAGCCCCCACTACCTAGAATCAACCAAACATCTTAGCTTTGCACTCCAGGCCCTTTCGGAGCCAGCTCTGCCCTGCCTTTCCAGCCCCTGCTCTGGCCCCCCTGGCCTTCCTGCACTACACCCGCGACCACGTGGAAGATGCCACTTAAATCCAGGTAGGATCCTGTGACTCTACTCACGCCTCTGCCTGAATCTCCCTTCCCTATCCTTCTCTGGCTGGTGGACTTATAATCATTTTAGGGTGAAGTCCAGTGTCACCTCTCTCTAAAGCCTCTCCCAGGTGCCCAGGCAAACTTCCTCACCCTTGTGAGTCTCAACAGCCCTTTGCAGAGACCTCTTCTACATCTGTCACGCATGTGAAATTAGCAAGGTAGACTGAGTTCCTAAGGTAGGGGTCTAAACCTATTTCAAGGCATTTGGCACAAGGCCTGGCATAATCCTGGATACTGAATGAAGGGAAGAATGAATGAAAGAGCAAGAAAAACTGAATAGGAAAAGGAAGAACCCTGGTCAAATTCAGCTTCTCTCATGAGAATTCCTGCATCTAGAAGCAAGTGTTCTCCCCTCTGCATTCGAAGGGCGTGTGCCCTCACCCACAGGATCTCCCACCTTGAGGCAGTTATTGGAGGCAGGGGACACCTCCTAGGCTGTCTCTGGACTTCCAGAGGCAGGAAAGCTGCCTGGTTGCCCAGTGCTTGGGGCACCCAGGCGGGTTCACCCAGTTCTTGCTGCTTTAGAGCAATGGAGAAGGAAGAGGCAGGACCTGGCCTGAGACTCACCGGTGCCAGCCTCCCGCTCTCGCAGCGTCTGATCCACGTAAAGCCGGGTCTTTCGGGGCACGTTGAGTTTCAAGGCCTGGGCTGGTGGGGGGCCCGCCTCACCTCCCCCTTCCACAAACACTGCCGTACGCTTCAGGATCTTGATAATCAGGCCACCGCCTAGGGAAGTGGACAGACAGAAACGGATCTGTCCTCCCCAGTTCTACCCTACATTCTCATTCTTTCCTCCCCAAACAATCTGCCTCATTATAGACCCAATTCTGTCCATGTTTGTCGTCCTGCTGAGATTCTGGGTATCTAGAAGGAATAAAGGATGTTTTAATGTCCTACTATCCATCCGTTCATTCATTAGTTACTTATTAACTATTGTGATGTTAATAGTTAATTAACATAATAAATGTTGATTAAATATTGTGATGTCTCCTCAGACACTGAGGAGACTGGGGTGAACTGGAGACACTGGCGCCTGGGAAGTGAAACCAAACTGCTGATGAGCTGGCCTCAGACAGGACATGTGTCTACAGGCCTTGCTTCCCAAACCCAGGCCTGCCTATGCTTCACATCCACATCTTCTTTCCTAGGATCTAGCCTGTCACCTTTGCGTCTAACTCTAAAACTCTTGCCAGGTCTAAGTCTGCTCACCTCGTGTGGTCATGATGAGGGTGTTATCTTCCCGTCCATACCGGCCAAAACAAAGGCTGGTCACTGCATCCTGTGGTGGAGACACCAGGACTTAGTTGGGAAAGTACCATGGAGAGGAGAGCAAGACTGGGGTGGAGTGATAAGGCTGGGAGACCCCAGATATGATATAATAAAGAGATGTGAGGTAAGGCCTGGGGCAATGCTGCCTCTGACATATTTCCTCTATTTCTCATCTCCCATCCAATCTCACTGCCGCAGTCACAGTTCCAGACTGAATGTCATTGGGCTTCTGGGGTCACCTTTCTAACAGGTCCCCAGCCTGGTCTTTCTCCTTAATCTGTCCTTCACACTGATGCCTTTCAAAAATATAAACAGGATCGTGTCTATTTTCTGCCAAAAAAAATTCCCATGGCTTTTGTCCTCCTGATTAGAACAACTTAAGGCCTTCCACATCAGACTCCAACCTCCCTTTACTGTCCCTCTCCTCTTTACCCTCCTCCCACCCTTACAGCAGGCCTATAGTTCAAACCAACCGCTCTCAAACTTTACACATACACACACACACGTTTCACATGTGATATAACCTGAGCTTTCTTTCCTTTTTAATGCTTATTTATTTTTGAGAGAGAGAGAGAGAGGGACAGAGACAGAGACAGAGTATGAGCAGGCAAAGGGTAGAGAGAGAGGGAGACGCAGAATCCGAAGCAGATTCCAGGCTCAGAGCTGTCAGCACGGAGCGTGATGTGGGGCTCAAACCCACGAACTGTGAGATCATGACCTGAGCTGAAGCTGGATGCTTAACTGACTGAGCTATCCCGGTGCCCCTCTTTTTCTTTTCTTAAGTAGGCTCCACACCCAATGTGGGGCTTAAATTTCCGACCCTGAGATCAAGAGTCACGTGCTCTACCCAGCCAGCCAGGTGCCCCCTCTGAGCTTTCTTTTTTATGTTGCTGGTTGTGGCCCGTTAAATTAATTTAATGACCCACAACTTAGTGTTTGAAAAACTCTAATCCAAATTCCTCAAGCCACCTGTATTCCTTAATCAAGAACATTCATGCCTCTCAGCCTTTGTTCATGCTGTTTTCAGTCTGGAATATTCTTTATGTATTCACTTGGCAAATTGTTTCAAGGCCCAGAGGAACTGTCACTTGCTATGAAATGGCTTGTGAGTTCCACCCCCATTTATCCTTCACCACCACCCCCAGGTGCTAGGCCCCTCTGTGCTTTTTCAGTACTTTGTTCCACTTTAGACTTGCTTGTATTTGAATTAGCGGTGTCTCTGGTTAGCTGTCATCTTAAATTATAAATTCCCTGAAGGCAGGATTTAGACATTGTTTTATCCCCCACATGGGCTGTGCACATGAGATGCTCAACAAATGTTTCTGAGATACATCAAAAGTCAAGGGCATCAGGTGGGGATCAGGAGAGGCAGCTAAGAAGCCCCAGAGGTGGGACCAGAACAAAGAGGAGTCAGCAGCTCACCGGGGTGCGGATGACATTGAGCAGGGTCTTATCACGGTAAATGCGGACTTCTCCATTGGCCAGCCCAGCCATGACGGCCTGCAGGCCCCGGGAGTGCTGCTCCAGGAGATTCATGGTCAAGATGGCTGCTGGCATTTGCACTGTCCACAGCTTTTTACCCTGGGAGAGAAGAGCTTCTTACCCTGGGAGCGTTCAGGACACAGCATGGAAAGAAGGGGTGGCTGGAGTTGCAGGGAAAGAGACACCAGAAGGAATCGCTTGCTAAGGGGGACCAGAGACACATACATGGAGGGGCTGGGGGGTGATGCTTGCCCAAAGGCCACACCTTGTGGGTGAAGCCATGCAGGCTGTCTTGGGTGCTGCCCACCACCAGGACCTTGTGTACTCGGACAAGCCCCACAGGCTGGGCGCTCAGCTCGATGCAGTACTTGGGGCGCTTGGAGTCTCTGTGGAATAAAGACACACTCTCCAAGCTCCAGAGCCTCTTCAAGCCTCGCCTTCCCTGGCCGACACTCCTCTTTCTAAGCCCCACAGACTATCCCTGAAGGAACCTTGGCCCCAAAGTAGATGACCATAGTATTGTTTCCACGTTTACCACTTAGCAGCTGTGTGACCTTGGATAACATGAAGTGTGTTTTCTTTCCCAGTCTCCCTGCTGCCTTTACTACAGTGATTTGTGTGATAACCTGGCATTTAATGGTTTACAGTGAGTGTACTTAGGCTAGGTGAAGTGCCACTGGACTTAGGCAGTGTAGCATTATCAGAAATGCATGAGAAGTCTGCTATGTGTAGATGCACTGTTTTCAGTTTCCCAGCTTCTAAATCTTTCTCTTATCAAGAAAGTAGGGGTAATTCCTGCCTACTAATCACAGGCTATGGCTCCCCTTTCTTCCTATGATGGCCATCAGATGATCATATCCCATCTGATGACCCATCCGAGAGCCTCCCTCTGGTCTCTGGTCCTCCTTCCAATCTACTCTCCACCCAGCAGAGTAATCTCTTAAAAATATAAATGGCTCATAATATTCTTCTGATTAAACCCCATAAGAGTTTTCAAACTCAAAATCTTTATCATGTCCTAACAGGCCATGCCTGGTCTGCACACATCTCCTTCCACCCTCCCCCCTGCCCATCAAGCTTGAGGAGCATATGGCAATGTCTTTTCTATCTTGAATTTGCTTAAGTTTTCTCTGCTTACAACACTTCTTCCCCACTTTTGGAATAACTGGCTCCTTCTTAACCTTCCAAATTATCTCCATAGACAGGTGTTCACTGATCACCTTGGCCCTATTATTTTTGCCCAGTGAGCTTGCATTTTTCCTCCAAAGCATGCATCCAATTCAAAATACATCTTGCTTTGTTGACTTTAACATCTGTCTTCCCCTGAGGGCAGGGCCTATGTTTAGTTTATATCATTTATTTTTTTTTTTAATTTTTTTTTTAACGTTTATTTATTTTTGAGACAGAGAGAGACAGAGCATGAACGGGGGAGGGTCAGAGAGAGGGAGACACAGAATCTGAAACAGGCTCTGGGCTCTGAGCTGTCAGCACAGGGGCCCGATGCGGGGCTCGAACTCACGGACCGCTAGATCGTGACCTGAGCCGAAGTCGGAGCTCAACCGACTGAGCCACCCAGGCGCCCCTAGTTTATATCATTTAGCAATACATCCTCTATGCTTTATATAATGCTTAAAACATGGTAGGTCCTCCAAAATATTTCTTTAATTAGAAAATGATTATCAGCCTAATGCATAAAGAAGTGTCACATACCTATAAAGCAATACAGCAAATGGGAGGCTGTTTTTGTTTCTTCCCATCACTGACTGCACTGCTCACGTGCTACAGCCACCTTACCCAGTCTCTCACTTTGCCTGCTCATCACACAAGCCTGCAGGTGGCCCCCTATGCACGTGAGCTCACCTTCCTAGCCAAGTTCCCAGCTCTTTCCACTCCCAAATACCAGCCCCAAAGCCCCTGAAACCAGCCGGTTTCTGAATGTTCCTTCTGGCCCCACAGACCACGATGCAGTTACCTTCTCAGGATATAGATGTTCCCGTTGCGGCAGGCAGCAGCAAGCCGGAACTCCACATCAAACTGGCCAGAAACATCCAGGAAGACGGGGACGCTGGGTAGGCTCATCTGCAAAGGAGAGGCTCAAACATCCCAATTTTTCTGGTGCCCATCTTTCCCTACCTTGAAATAATGCCTGTGAGTTGGTTCCTTGTCCAAAGTCCCAATCTCCTCATTGTCACCCTGCTGGTCACAGTTTTTGTATACTTTTCCCGGAGGGAAACTCGGCAACAGTTTTGTCTATACCTTTGACAAAACTATGCCACTTCTAGGAATGTACCCTAAAGACGTATTTAGATAAACATGCACAGGGGTTTGGGCAAGGAGGCCTACTGCACTGGTGCTGACAGTAGTGAAAACTGAAAACAATGTAAACATACAGTGAGTGATAAGGTAAATAAATTATGGTCCATTTATATAATGGATGTTGTGTGGCCTTTAAAGAAGCTAATGTGGTTTTATACAGATATAGAAAGACACTGATGAGTTCCTAGTATGTGAAAAGAGGTTACGTGATCCTTACCACAAAGCCGTTTTTGCAAAAAAAAATTTATTTATGAGTTATATATCTGTGTCTCAATATAAAAATGTCCAGAAAGACATGCCAAAACTTTAATAGTAGATATTGTGGGTGGTGGTATTTTTGGACATATACTTTTTTCTTTATGCTCATCTACATTTTATAATTTTTCTACAATGTGTATTACCAAGAACTAGGGGCAGGAGATGGGGGAGGGAGTAGAGGGAGGGAATGCAGCCTGGGCCTCAGCTGTGCCGAGGGCCTGGCCCCATACTGACTGACCTTGGCCAAAATGATGAAGGCCTCCGGGTCCAACACCAGGAGCTCCTTGTTCTCAGTGCCCAGCACCAGGCAGGAAACAGCATCCTCGTCAGCCAGGTTCTTCTTCAAGGTGGTCATGGTGGTGATGACTGTCTGTAGAAGAACTCCAGGAGTCAGCCAGGGGGTCCCCACCCACCATCCCCACAGATACCCCAAGGACACCACAGGAGGGAAGAAAGAGAGCAAAGGAGGAGGAAGAGTATCAGAGATGTGATGTAAGGTTTATGTACAAAAGTATTTATGGCAACAAACCTAACTTTTTTTTTTTCAAAAATATTTTTTTGATATTTATTTATTTTAGAGACAGAGCACAAGCCGGGGAGGGACAGAGAGAGCCAGAGACAGAATCCGAAGCAGGCTGCAGGCTCTGAGCTGTCAGGACAGAGCCCAGTGTGGGGCTTGAACCCACGAACCATGAGCCTGAGCCGAAGGCAGACACCCAACCGACTGAGCCACTCAGGTGCCCCAGCAACAAACTTAACTTTCTAACAACAGAGAACTGTTTAAGTCAATTACAAATTTCCATCTGATCAAAAACCACATAGTCATTAAAGAAAAATCACACTTTTAAAAGAAGATTCAATGACAGAGAGAACACTTCTAATGTATTCAGAGAAAAAATGGGTAAAATGTTATGTTAGTATAATCCTCGTTTAAAAACATATGAATAAAAAAGAACATGCTGGCAGGCGAAACTCATATTTACTCAAATTGGTTCTATCTGGACAATGAAATCACAGGTAATGTTTAATTTCTTCATTGTGCTTTTGTAGAATTTCTACAGTGGGCACATGTTCCTTTTATAATTATGATTGGAGAGAAAACTTTTATTTTTTATTTATTTTTAATGTTTATTTATTTTTGAGAGAGAGAGACAGAGTGTGAGCGGGGGAGGGGCAGAGAGAGAGAGGGAGACACAGAATCTGTAGCAGGCTCTGGGCTCTGAGCTGTCAGCACAGAGCTCAGACTGACATGGGGCTCGAACTCATGAACTACAAGACCATGACCTGAGGACGCTTAACCGACTGGGCCACCCAGGCTCCCCTGGAGAGAAAACTTTTAAAAGAGAAGAGGATGATCCCTTTTTTAGAAATTTGTCCTATGAAAATAATTTAGCAGGACCAAAATTTTCTCTGGATAAAACTGCTCATTGTGCTTTTTTTTTTAATGTTTATTTTTATTTATTTTGAGAGAGAGAGAGTATGCATGAGCAGTGGAGGGGCAGAGAGAGAGGGAGGGAATCCTAAGCAGGCTCTGTGCTGTCAGCACAAAGCCTGACTCAGGGCTTGATCTCACAAACGGTGAGATCATAACCTGAGCCAAAATGAAGAATCAGACACTCAACCAACTGAGCCACCTACGCAACCCATGTGATTATCTTTAAGATTAAAAAAGAGGAATCATTCTCAATGCCTAGTGGAAAGAAAAAGGTTACAGAAACATGGATGTTAATGGTTCCCAATTATATAGCTATGACATATATCTTGGAAAGATTGCCTCACTCCCCTAAACTGCATCTTTGAAGCAATAATTAATTCATTTCATGATTTTATACGTACTCAAAGATACTGACAACAGTGGATTTAAGCTGCTGATCAGCAGGAGACAACAATATTTCCCACAGAATTGGTCTAAGGCTAGCCAAAAGCTGAGGCATGCATTGGCCAATGTGTTGGCTCAAGTGGCTTCTACAGGAAGTGGAAGGTTCCCATGAGGCTTTCAAAAATGCAGAGAACAGCTCTGGGATGGGACTGAAGGTCAGCCCCTAGGTCAGGAATCACTAGAGTTTACTGAACAGGTTCATCAATAAAACCATTAAAATGATAATTAAGAAAAATATGAAGTGAACAAAAGGGATACATTTCTTAGCTAATGACCTGCATGTGAACAGTTACATAAACTATGAATGAAATAATTGACAATTAAGGAAATAATCAAGGGGCCATTAAGAATGGAGTTCTTTTCTTTAAATTTAAACCTTTTTTAAAAATTTATTTTAGAGAGAGAGAGAACAAATGGGGGTGAGGGGCAAAGGGAGAGAGGGGAAGGGAGGGAGGGAGGGAGGGAGAGAGAGAGAGCGAGCTCTCAAGCAGTCTCCACGCTCAGTGCAGAGCCCAACATGGGGCTTGATCCCACAACCCTGGGATCATGACCAGAGCTGAAATCAAGAGTCGGATGCTCAACTGACTAAGCCACCCAGGCGCCCCAAGAATGGAGTTCTTAAAGACTGTTTAAATGCTCAAGATATAATGTTAACATACTCAAGGAAAACAAATTATAAAGCATATTTGTAAGAAAATGTACCAAAATGGTAAGAATGAGTACCACTGGGTAGTAAGATTATAGTCATTTCTCCTTTATACTTCTCTTTATTCCTAATGAAAATATGTTATCTTTACTCTTAAGAGAAGAAAAGGTATGTAAAGTTCTGTAACTACATATGTTAATTCAAAGCTGCCACTGTTGACTGGAAACGTAAGGCCCTGCAGCTTTGTGACCATTACGTGTGGCAGGGGCTGGAAAGGAAACTATAAAGTGACACTAGTGGGGGTTGGTTGTAGAATTTACCACTGATGTTATGAGGTCTTTAAAAAAATTGCCCACCTTTTTTATAGGGAAATAAAGAGCGAAGGGGCATTACCTGCCGCTTGATGGACTTGGATTTGTGCTGGCTCACAAATGCCTCCATTTCACTCAGCTCCAGCTGTAGAAACCTGCACACACAGAGAACTGGCACCTGCATGCCCTGGGCCTACTTCCCTCCACAGGCCATTCCACAGCCACTCCCTCCCCCTGGAGCTTCTGGAGCCCCGGTCCTCCACAGGGCCCTTACCTGAGTGACTGTACCGACAAAGGCACCTCTGCCTTCTCCCTGAAAGGAGAGGGGCAATCGTGGCAGATTTAGTCGAGGAACAGGGCCCTGGGGTTCAGACCAAGCACGGGATGAAGGAGAAGGGGTGGGGGGTTAAGGGAGGGGTGGGAGGCATATGAAGGGGAAAGTGGGCTCTCACCGGATGCCTTCCAGCATCTCCTTCAGCGTCAAGGGGTCAATCCGGTCCTGTGACAGCAAGGGAATAAGGTTAAGTCTGTGAGCTCCAGAGGCAGGCAGGGAATGAGGATGACTCAGTGGCGGCCATCTTTGCCTTCTCATTCCCATCCCCGACATCACTTACCTCCTTGGCCTGGTTCCAAAGATCTTGTTCCAGGGGGTTTGGCGGCAACTGGGGCAGGCTGAACTTGAAGTAGGGCCTAAGATTCTTATACACATACACACAAGGGCCTGAAGCGAGTGCCAGAGCTGGTGTCCGGGGTTCATGTTGCTCCATAAGGAAGGTGGCGGCCGCAGCTGGCAGTGCAGGTAATGGGCTTTCAGTCAGCACTGTGGGTCCTTTGAGCACCTTCAGGCGGGGATGCTGCCCACCTGGGCCAAGATCCCCCACCACCAGCTGTAGAAAGAGGCTGGCTTATTCCAGGCTCAGGGTCTAAAGACCTCTCCACTGACCCCCTTCTTGGGCTTAGCCTTTTTGCCAGTGCACATTCATTCACTCCTATATCAATGCACCAAAGGTGTGGGGCAAGGAGACTCTGCAAAAAGGCTTGCAAGTTATATGACCTTGGGAGAGTTGATTAAACTTCCTGAGCCTCAGTTTTCCTACCCGCAAAATGGGAATATCTATCTCATGACACTTGTAGTGAAGATCAAATGAGGTAACGAATTAAGCAACGCGGTGAAGGCTAGTGAGGAGTAGGTGGCAGATGATGTTTTCGTTATTCATTTGGGAATCACTTCTTCAGAGCCTGCTCCATGCCAGGCACTATTCTAGACAGTGGACAGTGGCTAAAGTCAGTGAGGTGCTGGAAACTCATATCTGGGCCTCTGAAGCCTGGCTTCCGAATGGAAGAGAACACAAGCATGCATGCAGACAGGGTGTGCTCTGTGGACAGAGAGAAGAGCCAAGCTCCCCAGTCTCTCTTTTCCACCCTCCAAACTATCCTCCAAGCTACTGTGTCTGCCAAGCAAGCCCATTCTCCCAAGTGAGGCCTTCAAGGCCTCTCTGATCTGGTTTCCAACCTGTTTTCCATCACCTTCCAATCTATGCTATTCTCCAGCCAGGATGGGGGCTGCCACAGAACATCTGGATTCTGAGAATGTACAGTGTGCCAGGAGCAGTGTGTACAGTGTGTACAGAATGTACAGTGTGCATGTAGTACAGGCACTACATGCATCCTTTCATTTAATCCTTTCAACAACTCGTGGGATAGGTACTATTATTAGCCCCATCGCACAGATGGGGAAGCTGTGACTTAGAGATGTTAGGTAAGTCACTCAAGCAAGTGGCGGAGCTCGGACTGGAATCTAGGTCTGTCTGGAGTCTAAACCAGTGGTATTGACTACTATTTTACTTACTTACTTACTTATTTATAGAGTTTGAGTGTGCGTGAGCAGGGGAGGGGCAGAGAGAGATGGAAAGAGAAAGGATCCCAAGCAGACAGCACTGAGCCCGACTCGGGGCTTGAACTCACAAACTAGGAGATCCTGACCTTAGACAAAATCAAGAGTTGGACACTTAACCTAACGAACCACCCAGGTGCCCAACTACTACTTTTATTGGCTTTCCCTTTCTAACTTCAAATTTAGTCTTTCAAAATATGCTATAAACTTCCAAGTCTCTGTGCCTCTACTTGTGCTGTTCCCTCTGACTGGAATGCTTCCCCCCTCCCCTCTTCCATACCTTCTTGATACATTTCTTTCATCCTTCAACACCCAGTTCACATGTTACTGCCTCCTGGTGCCTCCAGATAGATTTCACTATTCTCTCCCTGCTGCTCCCATAATACTTTCCATATATTCAATTTTAACATCCTTTTGTTTACTCCATAAAAATGTACTGAGTATCCAATTTGTGCCAGGCACTGGGCTAGATTCTGGGAATCAACAAACTAGCTCTTAAAAGTTATTTCACAAGGGGCGCCTGGGTGGCGCAGTCGGTTAAGCGTCCGACTTCAGCCAGGTCACCATCTCGCGGTCCGTGAGTTCGAGCCCCGCGTCAGGCTCTGGGCTGATGGCTCGGAGCCTGGAGCCTGTTTCCGATTCTGTGTCTCCCTCTCTCTCTGCCCCTCCCCCGTTCATGCTCTGTCTCTCTCTGTCCCAAAAATAAATAAAAAATGTTGAAAAAAAAAATTTAAAAGTTATTTCACAAAAGCATCGAATATTTCACATTAGTTATTGGAGCTGTGATTTCTATACCTTTCACTGCTATAAATCCAGTGCCAAGCACACACTAGGTATTCACTCCATATCGATGGATAAATTAAGGGCAGTGTCTGTATCTCTTCCCGACTGTGTACTGATTCATTTCTTTTTTTTTTTTTTAAGAATAGTTTTTTTTTTTTAAATTTTTTAAGTCTTTATTTATTTTTGAGAGAGACACCAAGTGTGAACAGGGGAAGGGCAAGGAGAGGGAGACACAGAATCTGAAGCAGGCTCCAGGCTCTGAGCTGTCAACACAGAGCCCGATGTGGGGCTTGAACTCACGAACTGTGAGATCATGACCTGAGCCGCTCCGATGTCCAACCGACTGAGCTACCCAGGCACCCCCCGATTCATTTCTGACTTTAGTGTCTGCACAATGCCTGACACACAGTAGAGGTTCACTGCACACTTGCCAAGTTGCAGAATGCTTTAAGGACAGGAATTGGGGGCATATGTCCACCGAATTCTCCTGTACTCTCTGTGAAGGGTAGGGTTCCAGACCTATCTTCTAACTGCCCAAATAACATGCCCACTGTGGGTTCAGTGCCCATGGTTGAGCCATAGTGGAACAAACACATGACTGGGAATGCAACCAGACCCAGGTCTGCCACTTTTTACAAACTCACTAAGCTTACTCAGTCTGAATCTATTTTCCCATTAACAAATTGGGAATAAATACGTATGTATGTATGTATGTATGTGAAAATGTTCAAAGAGGGTCTAGTCCAGAAATGGACACTCAATATATGTTAACCCACTTTAAGCCCAAAATATTTCTCAACCTTTTAAAAACCTGTACCTTTAATTTTAAAATTTATTTATTTATATTTTACTTATCTTTATGTTTTTATTAAACTTACAATTTAACCTTTTTATTAAAGTTTTCAGTCATATACAAAAGCAGAGAGATTAATATAATGAATCCCCAAGTACTCACCATCCAGTTTCAATAATTAGCAACTCATGGCTAATCTTAAAATCTATTCTCATTATATATTTTTAATTCAGAACCCTAGGTGGGACTCCATCCCATGACCCTGGGATCACTACCTGAGCCAAAAACAACAGTCGGACATCAACGACTGAGCCAATCAGATGCCCCTTGCTCTTTTAATAAACATAAAGCTCTCTCTTCCCTCCCTTCTACTTGCTCTCCAGATTCCAACGCCCCACTCCCAACCAACGGATGTGCCCTTCCAGCAAGGAATTATGTCAAGTTAACAAAATTAAGAGGCTTTGTGTTGGCAGAATCCCCAGCAGCATTTTGTTCTGCTTTGCTTTCTGCAGTCTGTATTCTGAAATCAACAAGTTCTCTTCACTGTCCACATAAAAATAAAATTTAACACTGAATGTACTTTTTCAGGGTACATGAGCTCCAGATTACGCTGAACTCCTTTGGAGCCATCAGGAAACCTCATTTCTGATATCTCCCCACCCCCCAATTCTCTTTCAGCTGAGGGGATATGCTTACCTTGTACTCCCCATCCCCATGCAAATCTGCCAGCGCTGGAAAACACAAAAGGGCCATAAACCGGGGTTTCAGAAGCTTTGAGGCTTCACCACAGAACCATTATTTGACCCCTCCACCCCACCCCACCCCCCACACCCAGAAGCAGGGGTTCCTGGTCCCAGAGACTCACCCAGGCAGCTGGAAAAGGTGTGGATGTTGGCCACGGGGTCGTAGTGTGCGTCCAGCCATTTCGAACTGGCCTCGTTGCTGGGAGAGGAGGGAAAGAGTTGGGCGCTGAGTCCCAAGGGAGAGTAAGAAAACTTTGAGGGGGCTAGTCTCAGAGTGAAGTGTGTAGGGCGCTCTGAAATGGGGACACAGAACCTCTGGGTCCAAGTCCAGGCTCCACCACAGGCTCCCTGAGTGACCCCGAGTCACACACACGCATATTCACTCCTTGCGCCTCAGTTTCCCTACTTGATCCCTAAAATCCGTTCAAGGACACCCGGTGCCTTCCGAGAACCGCAGGTGCCCAGATCCCAGGGCCCAAGACCCCCTCTTTACATTTATAGGAAAGGAGGCCTCGAAGACCCCGGCCTTCACCTCTCAGCTCGGCCGCAGTCGGAATCAGACGAAGACGCAGCAGCCATCTTCGCAGACGTCGCCTTGGCAACCGGCTTCGGCCAGCCGCCGCGCAACGCCCAATAACTCCCGGGCTCGGGGAAGCGCGCGTACAAAGGTTCCGGGCACTCAGCTTTCCGGCCCAGGGCAGGGAGGTCACCGTGCGGCAGACGCTGCACTCGGTTGAGTTTCTGCCTGCTGAGGCGCAGTCTCTCGTCCCAGCTCATAGGTTTTACCTTTGCTCCTTCCCAGCTAGAACTTGGGGGCGCTGGAATCTCTAGGCTATTGACAGGACCCTCTGGCCTCAAGGCCTGGAGGGAAGCCCTTCTAGTGTTTATGAGCAGTGAGAGTAACTGCTTACCCTCTTCATCCTCATGGTTAACCGGGCTGGAAAGATTCTATGTCCTTTCTTCCCATCTTACTCTAGCGGTCTGGGCTCGGAGAAACAAAACACGGGGTTAAGAGATTAAATACTAGGATTGACTGACGTTGAGAGTTTCTATAGTTTTTAGTCTCCTGTAATATTTTATTTTATTTTTAATTTTTTTAACGTTTATTTATTTTTGAGACAGAGAGAGACAGAGCATAAACGGGGGGGGGGGGGGGGGGGGAGGGTCAGAGAGAGAGGGAGACACAGAATCGGAAACAGGCTCCAGAAACAGGCTCCAGGCACTGAACCATCAGCACAGAGCCCGACGCGGGGCTCGAACTCACGGATGGCGAGATCATGACCTGAGCTGAAGTCAGATGCTTAACGGACTGAGCCACCCAGGCGCCCCTCCTGTAATATTTTTAAATACAGGAAATGCCACAAAGGAGGACTGCAAAAATGGTTCTATGTTCCTCTTTGTGTTTGTCTTGTACCATCTAGAGGTGATATCAAAATCCTATTGTAGAGGGGAGCCTAAAACTGACCTTCCTTCCCTTCCCCAGGGCTCCCATTACCCTCCTGGGGACAAATGAGAAGTGAGGCAAACGCAAGGATTCACACAGATCACAAAGATGGTGGTTGTTTCTAATATTTATTTTTCTGGTTATAAAAGTAATACATGAAGAGCACTGGATTGGGAGAGGTTTTGAGTCCTGCAGGATCTAGACAGGTCACTTCTCACAACTTCCATTCCCTCACTTGGGAAGCAGAATAAGGAGCCTGGCCTTGCCCACTCTACCAAGGGCAGTGCAGATCAAATGAGATAACACAGGAGAAGCACTTGGTAAACTGGAAAGTGCTGACAAATGGAAGAGGTTAGTGTCACCACCCTCGGCTGAGGTAGCACCAAGGTCTGAGCTCCTGCTCCTCCCCTAGCATACACGTGGTTTGATGGAGTTGAGGGAGGAGCTGCATAAATCGGTCTCAAGCCTGGCCAGATGGGGCCTCACTGGGGCACTTCCAGAACCGGGCATCAGCTGTGGCCAGTTGGGTGAGGATCTCCTCCAACTCAGGCCCATCCTCTGGGAAGCGCTCAGAGAAGGATTGGATGAGACCAGCAGCCGAGGCCTCATACTCGAGGAGCTGCACTTCTGAGCCTGGGGAGGAGGATAAAAAAAAAAAAAAAAACAGCAACAGGGAAAGGTCTTAATAGGGAAGCAGATAATCATAATCATAGAAGCAGGTAGTTACCAGGTGCCAAGAATCGTGCTCGGTGTTTTATTATCTAATTTAATCCTTATAATAACTCTATGAAGAAGGAAGTGTTAAAGGGGGAGTAGTCAATAAATTGCTGCACTCATTCACTCATTCATTCATTCATTCACTTAATGAGTATATACTCTAGTGCCATGTTAGGTTAAACAGATAGTCCTTGACCTCCAAAAGCTTACAGTCCAGCAACTGCTTCATCTCTGACTACTGTGGGACCTTGGGAAAATTTCACAAGCTCTCTAAGCCTCACTTTCCTCATCTATAAAATGGGAATGAGCATAGTACCTCTTCTCTCAAGAAGCTATGGTGACTAAATACAACAATGCACAGGGGTACCTGGGTGGCTCAGTCGGTTGAGCATCTGACTCTGCTCAGGTCATGATCCCAGGGTCATGGGATTGCGCCCATGTCATGAGTTCAAGTCCCACTTTGGGCATAGAGCTTACTTAAAAAATAAAATAAAAATAAATCCTCACACCATAACCCAATGAGGTAGGTATTACCCCCACTTTACAGTTAAGAAAACAAGCTTAACTGTATGTCAGTTAAGGCTCCATGCTAAGCATGGAGCCTGCTTAAGATTTTCTCTCTCTCTCCCTCTGCCCCTCTCCCCCACTTGTGCACTCTCTCTCTAAAATGAAAAGATAAATATGATAATGCATGGAGTAAATGCCCAACAAGTGCTAGGTATCACTAGCATCGTTATCTCTGAACCCAGCAGAGTTAAAAGGACACCCATTTAACTCACGGGCTGTTCTGGGGGTCCCCTGAATACTCATGGGAAGAATTTCCCTCCAACATACTTCCAATGCTTTACCACTCATAGAACCTTGTTGTGCTCTTGTGGCATTGTGGGATGTATGTAGCTAATACCACAGGCTTTGGGTTCAGACAGCCCATGTTCAAATCCTGGTTCCGCCACCCACTAACTGTTGACCTCAGACAAATACACAGCTCCTCTGTGTCTCAATAGGGGTAATAACTTCCTCAGTGGGTTGCTGGGAGTTAATCACAGGAAGTTTGTACCCAGTGACTACCACATAAAAGTCCTCAAAAGTTAGTCACCACCACCACCACCACCACCATATCTTTGAAAATCCAACCTGCTCTTCAGGCTTAGTTTAACCACTTCCTCCCCAGAAGCTTCACTGATTTCCCCGAAGGTGAATGTGACCTTCTCTAAGTGTTCAGTGTTCAGATCACCGTTTGGGCCTCTTGGGTGCTTATTAACCTCCCTGGGTGTGATCATTTCTCTCTAGGCCTTATTCCTAATGGACTGTGAACTCTTGAGGCAAGGGCCTGGGTCTGATTCATTGCTCCATCCCCAAGGGCCCACATAGGGCTGGACAAGCAGAGCAATGCTGTTGTAATGAGCATTTATTATGTGTCTGGCATGATTACTCATTTGACATGCATTGAGCAGCTCCTGTGTGCCAGGCCCTATACTAGCTACTTGCTGGGGATATGCCATTTTCGCTGACATGGAGGCAAGGCAGACAAGGAAAATAGCAGAGAGTGACAGCGCATGAAGGAATCACTTTAGGTTGAGGGGTCAAGGACAGCCTCTCCCAGGAGGTGCCATTTTAACAGAGACCAAAATGACAAGAAGGACCAACCAAAGATCGGGGGAGGACTGTACCCAGCAGAGGAAACATTGAGCGCAAAGGCTATGGCAGCGGGGCAAGCTCAGGGGGCTGGAGAAATGGAAAGGCCATGAACCTGGAGGCCAGTGAGTCAGGGAAGAGGGGTCCCAGAGGCCTGCTAGGGGTCCGGGCCAAATCCCCTGGAGCCTCCGGAGTGCAGAGTGAAGAGTTGGAAATAAGCCTCTTAAATGTGTTTTCCTTGCCAGTCGGAGGTAATAATTTCATTTAGCCTTCACGACTGCCCATGACTATGGTAGTGAGGAGCACTCTTAATTCGGCTCTTGGTTCTTCCAGTAAAGAGCTGTAAGCCTTGAACAATTTAGTCTCTGTGCTTGTTTTCTTAACTGTAAAGTGGGGGTAATACCTACCTCATTGGGTTATGGTGTGAGGATTTATTTTTATTTTATTTTTTAAGTAAGCTCTATGCCCAAAGTGGGACTTGAACTCATGACCTCAAGAGCCAGCCAGGCACTGCTATGGTCAGTATTTAAAGGGTTAATCCAAGGAAAGCACTAAGAGCTTGAAGAGAGTACTTAATTTAGGTTTACTACAGTGTCAGCACACAACCAACACTGGCTCTATGACTGAAGACACCCAAGCCAAGAGAGGTTAAATGATTAGGCCAAGGTCACAGAACAGCTCTGAAGCTCATGTGGTAACCACGGTATGGCACTAACTCATGTGACAGGAGTCCGGAACGATGGGTCAGGAGGGGAGCGGAAAGTGAATGCAGCAGCAGGCTGGGACCCTAGGGGCCTCTAATACAACAGGTACAAGTGCAGTGCAGACAGGGTCAAGGCTTCTGGAAACAGGATTATCACTTGAGGAGGGAGAGGGACCATGGGGCTGCTGATCTCTCTGCTGGGCTCTACAGAGTCATATTGTCCCCAGAGTTCCACCAGCCTGCAGGGTTCCAACTCACTGCCTGCCCTGACCTCTCCTCATCCCCAGGCACCGAGAGGCCTGATTCTCCAGGACTATTCCTGGCCTCCCATAAGCCTGAAGTCTGTCTGTTCTACTAGCCCCTGCTCTGCTGGCCTTCCTCAAACCTCTAGTCACTGTCTTATAAGCAGCACAACTGTGTGTGTAGCGGGGAGGTGGTAGATGCTGAGGTTTTGGCCTGGGGTTTGGTCTGGGGTTTGGCCTGGGGTTTTGGCCTGGGGTTTTGGCCTGGGGTTTGACTGTGGCAGGGAGGGAGAGAGGCAGGAGTCACTTCAGGTAGCCTGAGCCCAGGGATTGGTTCCAGGCCTCGTCTCTCATGGGGCCCTGAATGGCCCCCCATCAAAGGAGGCTCAGCAGTCTGTTACCTTCAAGATGAGTGTTGGGCTGAACGATGAGCTTCCGAGATTCCTTGCGGAGCAGCACGGTATCCCTGAGGGTGAGGAAGCATTCAGGGGGTGCATCAGTGACTGCTGCGTACCCCTCATACAGGGCCCGGCCTCCGGCCACATCTCCCGTGGACTTCAACACCTGTGGGAAGGCAGGAAGAATCAGTGCCTATGACAGGCACCTCCCCTGCATCCATGGGGCTTTGCCAGGGGCTGCAGCCAACTGTGCCCAGCCCTGGACAGTATCTGCTCTCTCGTGGTGTTACTGTGCTGAATATGTGAGAAATGTAGATCAAGGGCTTAGCTCATAGTAAGTAAGTGCCCAGTAAAGTGAAGCGAGTATTTCTCATTTGGTTGTCTCATTTGAGCTGTGGACAGAGAAAGCATTACCATCACTTTTTTTTTATTTCACATACACAAAATATATAGTATATATATTAGGTTATAACATATGGGTCATAAACAATGTAATACATGGGTTATAAAAAATAATAAGACACCCATGCAACCAGCACCCAGCTTGACTTAGCTCCTGCCTTTTTTTAAAAAATTAAATTTTTAAAAAAGTATTTATTTATTTTTGAGAGAGAGAGAGAGCATGTACATGAGCAGAGGAGGGACAGAGAAAGAGGGAGAAAGAGAGAATCCCAAGCAGGCTCTGCACCATCAGCATGGAACCTGATGTGAGGCTCAAACCCATGAACCATAAGATCATGACCTGAGCTGAAATCAAGAGTCAGACGTTTAACTGACGCAGGTGCCCCCACACCAAGAAAAAAATTTTTTTTTATGTTTATTTATTTTGAGAGAGAGAAGAGACAGGGCATAAGCAGGGGAGGGTCAGAGAAAGAGGGAGACACAGAATCTGAAGCAGGCTCCAGGCTCTAAGCTGTCAGCATGGAGCCTGATACAGGGCTCGAACCCACAAACCACAAGATCATGACCTAAGCTGAAGTTGGACACCCAACTGACTAAGCCACTCAGATGCCCCCAATTTTTAAAAATTAAGTAGGCTCTATGCCCAGCATGGGGCTAACTTATGCCATCAAGAGTCACATGCTCTACCCGACTGAGCCAGCCAGGCACCCCAAGTTAGCTCCCTTCTTGACTGCATCCTGGGGCTTCCTGTCTGAGGATATAGTCCCCAATTCTGTGCTTATCGTTTCCCTGTGTTCCCTAAATTCTGCTCTCAACCATGTTATTTTAACTTTGGCTTATGTCCTATGATTTGCTTTTTCTGCTCAATTTATGTCTGAGATTCATCTGTAGCTATAGTTCACCCCTCTCACTGCTGTCCAGTATTCCACTTATAAACACAAACAATTTAATCTCTTCCCATGCTGATGGGCAGCTTGTGCTGTTTGCCATTTGGCACCGCTGTTGACACCCTTTGTATCTCCTGCTGAACAGAATGAACAGATGCAGGTTTCTCTAGGAGAATCATTTGTCTAGAGGTCAGGGGAATGCTCAATCTTAGATGAGCCCACCTTGTTCTCCAAAGTTGTTGGACCAGGCGATGCTCCCAGAAACAGTGGCTGGCAGCCCTGACCACCTGGCATACCCGGCTGGTGTTGGCAGTTCTTCATTTTTGCCAAGCTAGTGGTATAAACCTCATGTGGTTTAAGCTGTGCTTTCCTGATTGCTCAAGAGGTTGAACGTCTTCCCATAAGTTGATGTATCATTCATTTTCCTCTCCAGTTCATGAGTTTTGCTTATTTTTGTGTTGGGTTGTCCTTTCTTCACCTTTTTTTTTTTTTTAAGTTCTTTATTTATTTAAATACTAACCTTTTGTTAATACATATATGGTAAATACCCTATCTTAGTTTAAGATTCATCTTCTCACATTATTTATGGTAACTTTTGATGAGTAAAAGCTATTTTTGTTTTTTAAATTTTTTAATGTTTATTTATTTATTTTTTTTTTTGAGAGAGAGAGAGACAGAATGTGAGCAGGGAAGAGGCAGAGAGAGAGAGGGAGACACAGAATCCAAAGCAGGCTCCAAGCCCTGAGCTGTCGGAACAGAGCCCAACACAGGGTTTGAACCCACAAATTGCGAGATTGACCTGAGCCAAAATTGGACACTCAACTGACTAAGCCATCCAGGTGTCCCTTTTATTTGTATTTTTAGTTTAATCTTAAAGATTTAATTTTAATTTATCTTATTTTTTAACTTTTAAATGTTTATTCATTTATTTTGAGAGAGAGACAGAGCGCATGCATGCAGTGGAAGGGCATAGAGAGGGAGAAAGAGAATCCTAAGCAGGCTCTCTGTAGACAGTGGGACTTGACCCCATGAACTGTGAGATCATGACCTGAGCTGAAATCAAAAGTCAGACTTTTAACATACTGAGCCACCCAGGAGCCCCTAGAGGTTTTATTTTTTAAAATAACCTCTACACCCAACATGGTGTTTGAATTTACAATACTGAGATCAACAGCCTCACCCTCCACTGACTTAGCCAGCCAGGTTCTCCAATAAAAGCCAATTACTTTTTAAAGTTTTTATTTATTTATTTTCAGGTGGGGAGGGGCAGAGAGAGAGGGACAGAGGGAATCCCAAGCAGGCTCTGCACTATCTGTGTGGAGCCTGACCCACTAACTGTGAGATCACGACTTGAGCCGAAACCAAGAGTCAGACACTTAACCAACTGAGCCACCCAGGCATCCCAAAGCTATTTTGAATGTAGTTAAAAGGACTGATCTTTTCCCTGATAGCTGGTGCTTCTTGTGCTTAGAGAAATTCTCCTTCCCTATGAAGTCATAAAGATATTCTCCCAGTTTAAAATTTTGCCTTTCCTATGTAAGACTTTAATCTCGTGGTGTTGACTATGTATTGCAGAAGGTAGAAATCCAGTTTGGCTCTCCATAAGGAGAACCTGTTGTCTCAGCATGACTTATTAAATGGTCCCTCCCTTCTCCAGTGGCCTACCATGTCCCTTCTATCATATACGAGAGTCAATGCCTGGTTCTTGGTTCATTCCACTGGTCAGTTTGTCTATTCCTGCCCCAGGGCTATACTGAACTTAATACTCTTAGAATAAATTTTGGTATCTGATGGAATGAGTCCCCCAACCGGTTTTGCTTCAGGACTGCCTTGGCTCTTCATCATGATCATTTATGCTTCCATCTAAGTTTTGCAATCAGCTTGTCAAGTTCCATGAAAAACCCTCTTGGGACTTCATTCAACCCTGTGAAACTCTTTATTAATTTCAACAATTTGTAGATTTGTTTGGCTTGCCTAGTCATATAATTTGCAACACGAAGAGTTTTGTTTCTTCCTTTTGAATGCCTAAACTTTACATTTTTCTTCTCGTTTCCTTCCAAAACCTAAGACTTTCAGTAAATTGTTGATCAGAAGTGGAAATAGGGAGCATTTTTGTCTTCTTTCTAATTTTTATTTTATTTTATTTTGGTCTTCTTTCTGATTTTAAAAGGAGTGTTGTAGTGTTTCAACAGTTGACAGCTATTTTCATTTTTTGAAACATTCTTTATCAGTTAAGAAAATTCTTTTCAACTCTTGAGTTTTTGGGTTTTTAAATTTTTTTTTCTTAAATGTTCATTCATTTTTGAGAGACAGAGAGAGACAGAGCATGAGCGGGGAAGGGGCAGAGAGAGGGAGACATGGAATCTGAAGCAGGCTCCAGGCTCTGAGCTGTCAGCACAGAGCCCAATGCGGGGCTTGAACTCACAAACTGCGAGATCATGACCTGAGCCAAAGTCGGACACTCAACCGAGCCATCCAGATGCCCCTAAACTCTTGAGTTTTTAAAGAGTTGTTTTTTTTTTTTATCATAAATGGATATAAAAGGTCTTTAAGAGTTTTTCTAAATTTATTGAGATGATTGTGGTTTTTCTCTTTTAATCTGTTAATATGCGATTTTCATAAATGTATTTTCTAATGCTAAATAAACCTTGCATTTCTGGGACAAATCCAAGTTGGTGTTTTCTAGATTTGGTATGCTAGGATCTTGTTTAGAATTTTGGTATTTACATTTTCCTTTTTGGAACTATCTTTGACTTTGGTATCCAGGTCAAACTAGCATTATAAAATGAGGTGGAGAACATTCTCTCTTTTTCCATTATCTGGAAGAGTTTATGTAAGATTGATACCACCTGTTACTTGAATATTCTGAAGGATTCACCTATAAAACTCTTAGTATTTTTTGTATGAAGACTTTAGATCACTGATTTAATTTTTATAATGGCTGAAGGACCATCCGAGTCATCTACTCATGAGTGGACTTCAGTATGTTTTATTTGTCTAAGAATTTGTCCACTTCAACAAAGTAGTGAATTTTATTGACGTAAGTTTCTGATATATTTGTACTTATGTGCCCTTTAAGTTTCTACTTTTATTTGTGTCTTCACTCTTTTTCTTGACAAACCTTGTCAAATGTTTGTCGATTTTATTATCTTTTCAAATAATCAACTTTGGACTTGTTGGTCTTCTCCATAGTTGTATTTCAGCTCCTTTGTGTCTGCTCTTATATTTGTGATTTTTCCCCTTCTATTTTCTGTGTATTTCCTTCTCCTCCCTGAATTCTAAAACTTGATGGACTTATGAATTGGGTCTTTACTCAGTTCTAGGAAATTCTCAGCCATTATCTCTTCTAATATGTCTTCCCCCTCCCTCTCTCTCTCCTTTCCTCTTAAAGCTTCAGTTTACTTCCTTAGACCTTTTCACATTGTCTCCCATGACTCTCCACTTCTCTTCTAAATTTTCTTTTTTTTTCCTTTTTAAGTTTTGTGTGTGTGTGTGTGTGTGTGTGTGTGTGTGTGTGTGTGTGTGTTTAGAAAGAGAGCAGAGCAGGAGAGAGAGACAGGGGGGAAGAGAGAGAGAATCTCAAGCAGGCGCCATGCTCAGTGCAGAGCCCAAAAACGAACTGTGAGATGACCTGAGCTGAAACCAAGAGTTGGATGCTCAACTAGTTGAGCCACCAAGACGCCCCTCTTTTAAAATTTCTATCTTTGTCTCTGTGCTACCTGCTGTATATTTTCTTTTATCTTTAGCTGAATCTAAAACTTGTTTAACCTGCCTATTTTTAGTTTCATTGGCTGGATAGTTTATTTCTGGGAGTTCCATGTGACTCTTTTCCAAGTATCTGACATCTTGTGGGTCTGATCCTTACTTCTGCCGATCTGCAGGTGGCGAAGTAGGACTCCTGCTAGGGCTCCCACCAGGTAAGCCTCTTCCTCTTAGACCCAGGGTTACAAGGTTATGAGCTCTAGTAAAGAAAACCAACGGGGACCTCTGCCCAAATGTCCAAATATGGTGCCTCCTGCTTAGTTTCAGCCTCTTGTTCACATGGGACTTGAGCCTATTGATGCCAGTCCTTCCAAGAAGACAGAAATACAGATTTATACCCAACCTCGCCAATTTTCACAATACACGGTGGGCCAAAATGGACTGCGTGTGTGACCCCGGCTGAAGCCTCTCCTTATGGAAATGCCTTGATCTTCCCTGCTTGCGGTCTCCTTGCTGTGCTCTTGGCTTTTACTAAGGGGCTAATAAAACAAAGAGCCACACCAGAAATGCTTCCATATTCTGTTTCTTCTGTAAAACTATTGCTGAGGTCACTGTCCATCCTGCTGAATGATTCCTCTTATACAGAGACTGAACTGGTTCAGTCCCTAGAACGGAACACTTTGTGCTTGTTCAATACTCAGTCACAGTTCAATATTGGCCTAGGATTTGGGAGATTTGACTCCTTCACCTAGTGACGTGTTGTTGTTGTTATTATTATTATTACTATTAACAAACTATTTTGGAATAATTCAGATATGCAGAAAAGCTGCAAAGATAAAACAAAGAGTTCTCATATGCCCCTTGCCCAGCGTCTCCTGTTGTTAACATTGTACAAAACTGGTACATTACTAACAACTAAACTCTAGACCTAATTTAGATTTCACTAGTTGTCCCATTAATGGCCTTCTTCTATTCCAGAATCTAAGACATCATATTGCATTTTGCATCTACTGACGTTTAATTTCTAATTTTACTTTAACGGCCAAATATCTTTTATTTAAAAAAATGCCTTTCTTGGGGCGCTTGGGTGGCTCAGTCAGTTGGGCGGCCGACTTCGGCTCAGGTCATGATCTCGCGGTCCGTGAGTTCGAGCCCCACGTCGGGCTCTGTGCTGACAGCTCAGAGCCTGGAGCCTGTTTCGGATTCTGTGTCTCCCTCACTCTGACCCTCCCCTGTTCATGCTCTGTCTCTCTCTGTCTCCAAAATAAATAAACGTTAAAAAAAAAATTTTTTTTTAAATAATACATCATTGTTTTTTAAAAAGAAAAAGAAAAAAAAAATGCCTTTCTGGAAATAGGCCGGAGTATAAACACAGAGGTATTTGCTGAATTGAAAAGCTGGGCCTTCTACTGGTTGAAAAAGCCGGCAGGACCCAGCTCCAATGGAAGTCGCTGCACCATGAAGAGCGAGCCTTCAGTGGCTCTTAAACTTTGCTGAGTGTCAGACTCACCTAGCAGGCAGGTAAACATGCATATTCCTGGACCCTGCTCTCACAACTTCTGAATCAGGTCTGGGGTGGTGCCCAAGAATCTGCATTTGTAGCCTGCTCCTGGGTGATGCTGGTGATCCATGGACCACACCTAACGTCACACTGGCTTGGAGAACACGACACTTTATCTCAGTATGTCGTTTCATGTGATTCCTGCCAGGTGAGGCAGGGAATGTATCCCATTTAACACATGAGAAAAGTGGTGCCCAGCAAGGCAGAGTATGTTGCCCCAATCACACAGCTGGTTAATACTGACACCAGAACCCCCAAAGGTCCCGGCTCTAAGCATCTCGACATGGGAGAGCAGCCAGGGCCGCGCTGACCACTGTCCTTTACCTACTAAGCTCCAGGCCTCCTCCTGTCCCTCAATCCACGAAGCTCATTCCAATCCCCAAACTAGACGTTGTGCTTCCTGTTTCTTCTGCTCTCATGTCTTCTCACAGCCAAGGTTCCTCTTGCCACTCAAGTTCCAGCTTAAATACCATCTCCTCCAAGAAGCCTTCTTTGACCACCCAGGCGAAGGGGGCTCTGCATCCCTTTCCCCTCCAATCTCGCTTGCTATCACATCACCAAGTTTTACTGCCTGTACAGGTCTTTTCATGATTTGAAATGATCTCATTCACTAATTGTTCACATGTTTATTGTTTCCCTTCTCAGTAGTAAGCCTTCCCTTCATCTCAGTGCCTGGCACGTGGTAACACTTGGTATACAGACTTGTCGAATGACTGAATAAATAAATAAAAATAAATTAATAAATAAACGGATGATCAGAAGGCTACAAGGTGGTGCTGGAGAGCAAGTCTGGAGGGCAAGAGGCCCCTGGTTACCTGAAGTCTCCTGAGGAACCGCTCCAGGGCAGGCTTGCCCACAGACCGGATCTTGTTGCGGTCAAGGCGGACCCGGGCATCTGGCCGCCCGTCAGTGCCTGTGGTGGGAGTGACAGTGACGAGTCCCTCGCCAGCCTCCAGCAAGACCCTCAGGATCACAAACCGGGCCTGCATGTGGGCCTGCCAGAGCCAAGAAGAAAGGAATCATTTGCAGCCCTGATGGAAGACATATCAAGAGTTGGGCCTAACATACAGTATGTGCTCATTAACTGTCAATTAATTCTTACCATTGTATTCTCCCTCATTCCGTGGGCCTTTTTCTGCCTTAAATGCTTCCTCCCTTCTCTGCTCACAAGGGAAGACAGGCTTTCCTGGGAAATAGGAAGGCCATTCCCAGGCAGAACCGTGAGCCCTGTGCTCCCCTTTACCAACCCCTATGCCTTTCTCTGCTCCAAACCCCACCCTGATGACAGCAGATGTCTCCGGGGGTCCCCCGCAGTCCAGGTCACCAAGCACCTTCTCCTCCACATCTTGTTCGCATTCAACAGTGGGACCAAGTGAGCATCAGGATCCCCAGTTTACAGAGGACAAAACAGAGGCCCAGAGAGGTGAACTGACTTGCTCAGGATCACACAGCTGTTACAGAGAGCAAGGACTTACACCTAAGTTTCCTGACTCTAAAACGTGTGCTCTTTTGATGACATAAGATCGCCTCCTTAGAACATACTCGTATAACTTTCAAGAACGTCCCTACTGCTTACCTTATTTCCGAAACACATCTCATAACTGACCAGTCTAGCCTAAAGCTCTGGAGGCAGACCGCTTGGATTTGAATCCTGGCTCTGCTACTTACCAACAAGTTACTTAATCTCTTTGTGCCTCCATTGCCTTATGTCTACAATGAGAGTAATAACACACCTACCTCCTGGGGTTGACACTGGGAACAAATAAGTCAATTCAGGTAAAGTGCTTAGAAACGTGTGGGGCACAGAGTAAGTCCTACACAAGTCAACTATTAGCAGTCATAGTAAAATCACCTCATCTGATTTGCCATCAGAAGGGGGCAGGGGGATTATTACTCCCATTGCACAGACAGGGACACTGAGGCTCACAACAGTGTGACTTACGCTCCCCACCCTCCTCCCCACCCCCGACCATAGGCAGTAGAGTCTGGGATTAAACCCAGTTCATGTACCTTGTAGGTAGATATGGTTGTCCAATCCCTACACCTAGAATCCTGACCTTGGTCCTTACCTGTCTCCAGCTAGACACCTCAGGGGTGTAGAACTCCAGAGCGAGCAGTCCGGCCCGAACCATGTTGAGCCAGTTCACATAGATCACATCTTCCGCATCAGCCCCCTCAAAGCCAAAGATCCTGGTGGAGGGACAGGGTGGTGGCAGGGCCAGTCAGAGGCTGCCTGGGTTTTGACCCACCCCTCGGCCAGCACACCTTCCGTCTACACAGCAGGCCCACCCCCCCATGCCTGGTGCTCATACTCCAGCACTTGGGGGTTGAGGCAGAGGTAGAGGCCCACGCTTTCAGCCCGGCATTCTTCATAGCTAGAGGCGATGGTGCTGAACTTGCTGTCCCAGGTCTCCCCGCTCCGGTACCAGCTCTGAATCTGGGAGAGGAGGCCCAGGAAGCAGACTTAGGGGCAGCTGCTCCCCCAGCCACGCCCAGCCCAGCACCCTGGGGCTCCACCGAGGCCGCCCTCACCTGCTCCCCCGTCTCTGGGTTGATCACTGTTTCCTGGTCAAAGTTAAATGCTCCTTTTTCATCCTGCAGAAGGGTCATGACAGGAGGCAATGAGGGAAAGCTGCCTCTGCCCCAGCCCAGGACTTCAGCCCGGGGATTCAAAGGCCATCCGCACGCTGCTGCCTCCAAACCTGAGTCCTGTGACACTGGCTGCCCTCTCAGAACCCCCCGTCACTTGAAAACCCAGACCTAGGATCTCTGGACCCCAGATATGTATCAGTGGATGGGCCAGAAAGCTTGGCTGCTGCCCCCCTGTGCTTCCCAGCCCCTTGCCACGCTGGAAGAGCCCACAGCCTGTGATTCTCTGCCTCAAATAAGCTATCCACTCCGTGTGCCAAGTGTTTTTTATGCACCAGCCGTTTATTCCTCATAACTGCCCCCCCCGCCCCGGAGGGAGGTCCTATCACCCTCGTCCACAGAGGAGGAAACTGAGGCTCAGAGACTCTCAGCTCCAAAGTGGACTATCTCAACAGTAACACCTATTTTCAGAGGGCCTACTGTATCAGGCAAGCCCAAGGGCTTTGCTTTTATTCCTCACAATAGCCCATGTGGTAGGAGTCAGGGTCCCTGTTTTGCAGATGGGCCAAATGAGGCTCACTAAGGAGAACTGACTTATCCAAGGACATAGCGTGGCCACACTTATCCACATTTCCCTGTGACTTCAAAGGCTGGACAGGGCCCAATGCCAGGCTGCTGTCCTCACTAGCTGCTCTCTGGATCCTCCTGACCTCCAGCCCCTCCCCACTCAGTGAGGTGCCCCAACTCACAGGGCACAGGCCCAACCCAGAACCCCGCTCCCTCCAATGTCCTGGCCCCAGCCGCCTCTGGTCATCTCATTTGTGCAGTTCCATGCTAGCAGTCCAGGATGGGCTCTTCTCAGCCTGGCAGAAAGGCTGTCTGTCTTCTCCATACTCCCTGAGTGGTTGGCAAAGGGGCTCCAGCCATTCTGGCCGGCTGGCAGGAAGGGGCTGCCCTGGGAAGAAGTGACTCCCTGTAATACCTGGAGAGGTACAGGCTCCAGGGAACAGTAAGTAGAACAAAGACAGACCATGCTGCAGCCTCAGGACTGGGTGCATCCAGAGACTGCCCCTCGCAGCCTCCCTGTCCCTGGGGCTATCTGAGTCACACCCCCAGGGCAGGCTTCCCTGGCCTGAGCCTCGCAAGTCTTCCTGTTCAGACCTGTTCAGACCGCAGCTGGACTGTCCTGCAGGCCCTGCACCCTTGAGGCTCCTGGGACATCTTAGGGGAGGGAGAGATAGGAACTCCCCTCATTAAGGGGCCATTTTCCCCAGCTAACCCAGAACCCCTGAGCACAAAGACTGAAGCAGACTCATCCAGGGTGGAGTTGATCCCGGGGGAGGGGAGCTGCAGGCGCGTTCTCACCTGCACAAAGAGCTTGCCGCTGCCGTGTCCCAGCAGCTCGTGCAGTCCCACCTGCACATCAAAGGAGGGCCCCTTCCAGCGGATGTACAGGTCCTGCCAAGACAAGTAGAGACCCACGCTGTCTGCCGCCCCACCACAGCCGCAAAGCCACTAATGCCCCTGCTGCCAGGCAGAGGGCCCGCCGTCTACTTTATGCCAAGCTCTGCGCAGGGCACCGCATGGCCCACCTCACCCTTGCAACAACCCAGGAGGAAGGAATTGCCTCCACTGTTTGACAGGTGAGCAAACAGGCCAAGTCACAGGGCCACCAGGCTGGGAAGTGGTTGGCCCTGCTCTTTCCTCTCCCTGCCCAGGACCCCTCTGCCTTCCCGTGTCAGCTGAGGTCAGGCCAGGCCCAACCCAGACCCTCGGGCTGCCAGTGCCCACCTTGTCATCCTCCTCCAGGAAGGTAAGCTTCTCCCGCTGCGTAGCGTAGGCCACAGCCAGCACGTTCCCCAGTGACACGTTCTTAAAGCCTTCCGTCTGCCTTAGGTCGTCATCTGGAGAAGGCGGGGAGGGAACCGGAAGAGGGGCAAAAATCAAGGCCACAGACAAGGAGTCGAGACAAGGGGACCAGGCTGCGATGGAGAACTGATTAGGGCAGCATGTGGCCAGGGCGAGTGTGTGAGGGGGAGGGGTGACCCTGGAGGCTCAGGGGGGATACCGTGATGGCTTCAGGGGCCTGAGGAAGCTCACAGTTGGGGATGTTGATGCCAGCAGGGATGCCAGAGCCAGAGAAGGTGAGAACATCCAGGGAGGTGAAGTCGGGGCTGAGGAACTTGTCCTTCTCGAAGGCCGGGGGCCAGGGCAGCTCCTTCAGCAGCTGTTCTGCGCTTGCCACCAGACACTCAAACTTGGCACTCATGGCCTTGTTCACCATGGCCACAAAGCCTGCAGGGAAGGAGGGGGGCTGTGGGCTGGCAGGGCTTGGAAGGGATCCTATACCCCACTTCCAGCCATCACGCATGTATTGAATGCCTGCTGTGTGCAATACCCTTTGCCGGCCACTGGGGAGAACAGTGACCCAGGCCTGGCCCTGCCTTCGTGGAGGTCACTGGGGTGGGTGGGCTGTAAGGAGAAGGCTTCAGTGGGTAACACCTGAGATGGATCTTAAAGGAGATCGCGGGGAGCACATAGGGGGCGGTGGGTAAAGGATCGGATTCTCAGTGGAAGGGACTGCATGAACAAAAAAGATGCTCTTCTTTTTGGAGAAACTGAGCTGCCCTGCATGGCTAGAGCATCTGACTTACAAGGTGAGGCTGCTATGCAGGAGGGCTGGGGCTGATCCTTTTAGATTTAAAGAGGAGTTTTTAAGCTAGGAGTTCCCAGCTTAAAGCACAGTTTCTAAAGTTGTACTCCATAAAATGCTGTTTCTATAAAAGCCTTCATAAAGAAAGAGCTTCCCGGTTAAATAAGTTTGGATACCACTATATCACTAACTTTTTAGATTCCTAATGTACGTTTGCATATTAGAGGTACTGAAGAGTCCTGTAGGCAAGACCCCTTGCTGCTTAGCACTGAACCCTTCATGGTGTAATTCGTGTTAACCCTGCATGACCTATACTTTGGAAAGGACTGGCCTAGACTACTGCCTGGTCAGGCTCTTGCAAAGAATGGATTAACTTGGCCAAGGGTTAGACTGGACGAAGCCTCCCTGTCCGGAGCCACTCTGTCAGGTGGAATTGACACAGGCCAGGAAGCTGGGATGATTAAAATAACAAAGAGGGGCACCTGGGTGGCTCAGTCAGTGAGGCGTCTGACTTCAGCTTGGGTCATGATCTCATGGGTTCGTGGGTTCAAGCCCCGCATCGGGGTCTGTGCTGACAGCTCAGAGCCTGGAGCCTGCTTCGGATTCTGTGTCTCCTTCTCTCTCTGCTCCTCCCCAATCATGCTCTGTTTCTCTCTGTCTCTCAAAAATAAATAAAAGCTAAAAAAATTTTTTAAAAATATAATAAAATAGCAAAGAAGAAAAAGAAATCTCAGGGACTGGTTAAATAAATTAGGGGGCGGCTATATGATGGCACACCATGTAACTGTTAGATGTGTAGCACAATACTGAATGTCATGGGAAATTATAATATTATGCAGCTACTGAATAGAACATGGGGGGAGCCTGGCTGGCTCAGTTGGTAGAGCATGTGACTCTTGATCTTTGGGTCGTGAGTTCAAGATCCACGTTGGGTGTGGAGCCTACTTAAAAAAATAAATAAGTAAAAGTGAAAGGAATATTGGGGCACCTGAGTGGCTCAGTCAGTTGAGCGTCCGACTTTGGCTCAGGTCATGACATCACAGTTCGTGAGTCTGAGCCCTGAGTCAGGCTCTGTGCTGCCAGCTTGGAGCCTGGAGCCTGCTTCGGATTCTGTGTCTGTCTCTCTCTCTCTCTCTCTCTCTCTGCCCCTCCCCTGCTTGCACTCTGTCTGTCTTTCTCTCTCTCAAAAAGAAATAAACATTAAAAAAATTTTTTTAATAATAAAAAATAAAAATAAAAAAGATAAAAAGAACATGGTAGGTCGATACATACTGATTTGAAAAGATATCCAAAACATTCAGTAAAAAAAAGCAAGTGGCAGAACAATATATACAGCATGACCTCATTTACCTGGACAAATTAAAAGTTGCATGTGTGTGTGTGTGTGTGTGTGTGTGTGTGTGTGTGTGTGTGTGCGTGTGTGTGCGTGCTTAAACAAAGCTCTGGAAAGACCTTTAGTGAACCGTGAACAGTGGTGACCTCCGGAGAGGAGTGTCACAGGGGAGAAATTTCACATTGTATCCTACATACTTAGGTATTGTTCCAATTACTTACAACAAACACGGATTTTTAAATCCCCCCCCACACACACATTTTGAAACATTTACAGCTCTATATAAAAATGAAAATCACAATGTACATTCCCAATTTTAACCTTGAGGTGGGTGCAATCACAGATGATTTTTTTTCCTCTACTTTCAAAATTTGTGACCACGAACATGGACTAGTTTTCTAATAATCACAATGAACTGGGGTAAAAAGGGGAGCCTCTGAGATCAAGGCTGCTTAGGAGATTCTGGGGTCTTGACCCTGAGAGAGGCCTGGAGAATCAGGACCCAGGCACAGAAGCTGCAGGTGCACACCCCTGTCCTCCCCTCTGGTACCTGTATCACCTGCCCCCTCGGCCTGCATCTATGAGCTCAGATCTAAGCTGCCCCCAGGGGCTGTTGCGGCTTTCCTCTCTCCTCCCACGCTAATCTCTCTGGCTTCTAGCAGCTGGATGCTTCAGACTCTATCTCCAGGCGCTGGGGAGGATAAGGCTTGGCACAGAAGTCTAAATCCTCAGGCTGGATGGCTGGGGATATAGGCATAGACATGGAGGCTAAGGCAGCTTCCCACCTGCCCTGGGATGACAGCAGCCAAGTCAAGTTCACAATCGTGATGTTAATTATGCTCCCACTCACCCAGCACCTTTCATGTGCCTGGCATTGCGTTGACAGCCTACATGGAATACCTCACTTCCCACGACACCTGAAAGGGAGTGAGGGATGCTCATCTCTGGGTTTACACAGCTGGGGAGGTCACACAGCCGGTGAGTGGCAAAGCTGGGCTCTGGACCAGACAGCAAAGGCAGAACAGCAAAGTGGCTCAGAGCCGAGGTTCCAGGCTTAGCCACTCACCAAACTCTGTCACCACCTCTGTACAGTGAGGATAGCAATTCTCATGGGACGATGATGTCCAAAGGAGCTAATACAGTTAAGGGCTACGTGGTAAATCATCAACACTGGTTCTGATTATTGTTGTTATTACTGCCAAGGGGGAGGGGAGAACTCTCAGGGGACATGGGATAAGGGTTTGTAAGCTGACCCCCTTCTCCCAGAAGTTACCTTCAAACTCTCCACGGGAACCAAAGGGGTCTCGGTAGCTCTCGATGAACCCGATGTAACTGGGGGAGAAAAGGGCAGAGATAGAAAAGGGGCAGGCAGGAGGGGGGCAGCCGGGGTGAAGGCTCGTGCCTCACCTCTCTACGATGGGGCCTTTGTCCTGTATCCAGAAGCGGGAGCCCCTCTTGTGGGCCTCGATGGAGCCCTGGGTGAAACTCTCTATGTACTGAGCCAGCATCTGTTCCTGCTGGCTGTTGGCTGCATATGCCTGGGGGGGAGCAATGGTCGGTCAGTCTCAGGCCACCCACTTGTCCTGACTTGTCTCTGATGCCCAGAGGGATCTGGAGCTTGCACGCCTCAGCCCCCAGCCAGCCCTACCTTGGCTTTCTCCAGGTGCTCCACCACCTTCTGGAGGATAGGTGCATAGTCCCCCCGCGTCACCTGAAAATGGTTCCCACGGAATTCATAGCTCTTCAGCCTGGACGTCATTTCGGAAGGCAGAGCAGACTCTGAGGGAAGAAGGATTGCTAGTGTAAAACACCCCAGCAGGCTTCGCACCGCGACACTCTCTTATTCTAAGATCTTCGACAACTCCCCACTGCCTACGGAAACTAGTATAAACTTTCATTTTCAAATATACATATATTACCTAATATGAAATGTTCTTTTTCTCTTTTTAGAGAGAGAGAGAGTGCATGAGCGCGGGAGAGGAGCAGAAGGTGGGGGAAGAAAGACAGAGAGAGAGAGAGAGAGAGAGAGAGAGAATGAATCCTAAGCAGACTTCACACTCAGCGAGGAGCCCGACACAGGACTTGATCCCACAACCCTACGATCATGACCTGAGCCGAAATCCAGAATCAAACACTCAACCAACTGAGCCACCCAGGCACCCCCATAATATGAAATGTTCTTGGGGCGCCTGGGTGGTTCAGTCCGTTGAGCGTCCAACTTCAGCTCAGGTCATGATCTCACGGTCTCTGAGTTCAAGCCCCGCATCGGGCTCTGTGCTGACAGCTCGGAGCCTGGAGCCTGCTTCGGATTCTGTGTCTCCGTCTCTCTCTGCCCCTCCCCTGCTCACGCTCTGTCTCTCCCTCTCAAAAATAAATAAACGTTAAAAAAAGTTTTTTGAAACGTTCTAAGTATTGCACACATGTTAACTCATTTAAGCCTCACGTCAGCTCTAGGGGGAGTGATCTCCATTTTACAGATGGGGAAACAAAGGCACCGAGAGGTAAAGTAAGTTTCCGAAGGTCACCCGGGCAGCAAATGGCAGAGCAGGATTCAAACCTAGGGTGGCAAACTGTATTTAAAAAGACAGCTATCCCCTAAATGTAATCACAGCGGATCTTACAAGGAGACAAGAGGGTGAACAGGAAGCAGGAGACGTGATGAGAGAAGGAGGCTGGAGAGAGGGGAGGAAGGGGACATGAGTCAACGATAGCAGGCAGCCTCTAGAAGGTTGGCATTCTAGGAAGGAAGCTGAAAGAGTATTTCCCCTGGAGGCTCCAGTTCCTTCTGGAACTTGTTTTTGACTTTGGACCTCCAAACAGTGGCCAAATAAATGTGTGTTGTTTTATGCCACCAAATTTGTGATTTGTTGTGTTTTGCTTGTTGTTCCTGAGCAGTACGATGTACTTCTAGATTATGTTTAAGAAAAAAAGATAACCATGGTGTTTCCCATGACCCAATGTGACATTTCCCATGTCCCAAATATGACATCCCCCATTAGGATGCGGGGGCTCTTTTCCGTCCTCTTGACGCTGGGCAGACTTGCGACTATAGCAAAAGTGATGCTGAGACCAGGTCATAGATGGTGACGCAGCTCCTGCCCGGCTCTCTGGGAACCCTAGCCACCGTGAATGACGCAAAGAAACCGCATGGGGTGCTTTGGCCCCTGCTGAGGTCCCGGCCGGCAGCTAGCATCTTCTACCAGATAGATGTGTGAGTGACAGCCTGCGGGTGATTCCAAACCCCTGGCTATTGATGACCCCCCAGCCTCTGAGTTTTCGCAGCTGAGGCCTCGGACATCGTCACCAGGGACCAGCTGTTCCTACCGTGCCGCAGCCAAATTACTGACCCAGAGACTCTGTGAGCATGAAAAGGTGGGTTTCCATCACTAAATTTGGGGGGGGGGGGGGGCGGGGGCATCTGTACAGAGCAATAGATAACACAACAGGTACACCCAGGCAGCCTGGCTCCGAGCGGTGTTCTCAGGCACCGTCCTGTACACAGTAGAGTATATGTAAGTACAGGTCCAGCTTCTCCTCCCCCGAACCCAATATCCCTTTCCTTAGTCAAATCAAACTACTCGCCAATCCTTAAACTCCCCTTCCACCGTGCTCTGGGGCTCACGCTGTTCCCTCCACCAGCAGCGTGGGTCTCCAGGCATCTTCACCTCTTCACACAACCAATATCTGAGTCTCTGCCACGTGCTGGCCAGTGGGGAGACACTGGTGAACGAAACCTACAATTCCTCCCCTTGAGGAGCCTGTAGTCAACAGCAACTGCAAGAAACCTGGGGAATTACTGGGTGTTGCTGGTGGGAAAAGAGAAGGAAAGTCATCGAAAGGCAGGGAAAGGTCCTGGAGGTGGTGTTCAAGCACAGTCTTAAGGATGGGTAGGTATTCATCACATGAGCGGAGGGAGGGAAGCATTTGAGGTGGGAAAGGGATCCGACTGTGCCAAGTCCTGGACAGCGTACATGAGAACAAGGGGTTTTCAGAGGACTGGAAGCTGCTGAGTGTGGCTGGGGCACAGAGTCTAAGTGGGAGGCTTGCAGGAATATGAGGCTGGGGGCTGGGAGGAGGCAAGTGAGTGGAAAAGGGAGGGCCAGGTTGCAAAGGCCCTCACAGGGGCCTGGATATTTCTGTCCATACTGAATACATTTCCCTCTCACCTGGGAACAGACCCCAACTTTCCTCTGAGAATCCTCCACCAGGACCACCTCCAGTTCAGGTGAGTGGGAGGGGCTGACCTCATCACCTGGCTCTGAGGTAGGCTTGGGATCAGGGTCTAGACAATGAGGTATCCGTCCCTGACCACAGGGATTGGTTCACAGATAAATATGGTATGCAGGACAGGGAAACTGGAGCCACTCCCAGACCTTATGAAGAAACTTCTGGGAGAAGAGGGCTCTCTTTCTGCTGGACTGGCCAGGCTGGTCCACTATCAGGCCCCGTGTGGGAGGAACATGCCATGGATGAAGTCAGAGAGCTGAGCCAAGACACGGAGAGAGAAATTTCTCAGGATACTGTCTGAGCAGTCCTACTCCAGGCTTCTTAATTACTCAAGCCTGTTAAGTACTTGGGTTCTGGTTCAGGCAAATTTGAAATAGATTCTTCATTTGCAAAGAGTTCTGAATGACAGGGGTGCCTGGGTGGCTCAGTTGGTTAAGTGTCCGACTCTTGGTTTCAGCTCAGGTCATGATCTCTTGGTTTGTGAGATCAAGCCCCACGTAGGACTCTGCACTGACAGTGTGGAACGTGCTTGGGATTCTCTCTCTCTCTCTCTCTCTCTCTCAAAATAAACAAACATTAAAAAAAAAAAAAAAAGAGTTTTGAATGACACAGCCCTTAGGGGTGGTTTTGGGCTTTACCCTGAGGGTACCTGATAGTTAGGAAGCAGACTTTAGTACGTTAGCCATCTCAAACTTTCTAGATTCCCCCCCAGCCTCCAAGACATATATGGTCTTCACTGATGTATAGTCTGGATTTCTCTTCTAGGCTGTCAAGGGGCATATGGCCCAGCCTCTCTTCCCATTATTTACGTGGGTTGTTATTTTTTGTGATGGGGATCATGCCCAACACGGCTCCCGTTAGAGGCTTGCAGCAGTAACATCTGCCAAGTGGAACGGAAGCCCTTTCCCTGTCGTCATGTTTCCCCCCATTTCTTTACTGTCACAGCCAGCACTGGGGCAAGCATTCCCTCACAGGTACCCCTGTACACAGAGCACGGCACCCGGTGAGTCTGCAATCAACATGCGCCGTGACTATCATGACCGTTCTTCCCTGCAGCTCCCGCATAACCCACCAGCCCCTGTCCTCAGTCCAGCCCCCTCTGCCCTGGTCCAGGAGCACTGAGGCAGGAGTAGAAGGGGTGTGTGAAGCAGCTCACCCGTGCCAAGCACAGAAGCCAGCCGCACCTCATAGCGGGGCTTCCCATCCTGGTCGACATCCTTGAAGAGCCGCGTGTTGTAGGCACTGAGGTTCTGGAAAAGACCAGGGCACGGGTCTGGGGAAGGCTAAAGTCCAGAGGGGGCTGCAAGGTGGGAGTAGGGAAAGAGCCACACCAGGGAGAGAAGATACAGAAGCAAAGCAGGCCGGGGCCGCTGGGGGAAGCTGCCCAAGGCAGCTGGACGGGGGTGGGGGGAGCAGGTGGGCAGGCGGGCCAGGCTCTCCAGTTCTGCTCTACACGCTGAGCACTAACGTTTACTAAGTGCTGACCCGACTGTGCCCAGCACTGCATGCCCTCAGCTAACCCAGGGCTCTGCAAGGCAGCAGACGTGAAACTGGTCACACAGCTTCTGGGAGGTTCATGTGGGCTTCATGTGGAAGCCAGGGCCCAACGGGAAGCGGCTCTGATGCTCTGTGTCGTCCTGCCTTGAGGCTGTCATTAAGGCCTTCAGTCTGGGGCGGGCGGGGGCAGCTCTGTCACAGCCACGCGTGGGAATGTCGTCTTCACTGGGGCCAGGCCGACTCTTGGACAAGGATTCCCAAGTCTTGTCCGCCTCAAACACCCAAGATGCCAGTGTCTCTGGTCCCAAGCTGAGACCCAGAGTGGGTGCTGGCGATGAGGGGGTCCCGTCAAACCACTGTCCTGAGTCCCCAGTCCTCAAACCTGTGAGTCCAGAAAGTCTTGGGCCAGTTTGGCATCTTCCATGGTGCAATCCCCGGAGAAATAGGTGGTGATTCCCTGTTGAGGAAGGGGATGGACAGAAAGAAGGAATTGCTGAGGTGGGGAGACTCCCTTCCCGGCACACTTCCCCCCACAGCCCCAGGTTTCCTGTACCTCCTCCCAGCAGCCTCCACCCCGCCCCCTCCATCTCTTTCCTGGGGGAAAAACTGTAACACAAATAACAAAGAGAGGTCCATCTCTAGCTTTCCTGCAGCTCCGCTCCAGTCTTTCACAGGCTGGCCCCTCACACAGGCTTGTCACATCCCTCACACCACACAGCTGCTGCGTGGCCTCCAGGGGCGGGAAGCCTAGGCTCCCTCCTCTCCCTTCTTCCCTTCCTCAGCTCCCTCTCACTCTTGGCTCCTCTCCTTCCCTTCTGCACACACCACCCCAGACTTCAGAACTGGAAGGGCTTTCAGAAAGCTCTCCATCCAGGGGCGCCTGGTGGCTCAGTCAGTTAAGCAGCCGACTTCGGGTCAGGTCATGATCTCACAGCTTGTGAGTTCGATCCCTGTGTCGGGCTCTGTGCTGACAGCTCAGAGCCTGGAGCCTGCTTCAGATTCTGTGTCTCCCTCTCTCTCCATACCTGCCCTGCTCATGCTCTGTCTCTCTCTCTCAAAAATACACAATAAGCATTTAAAAAAATTTTTTTAAGTATTAAAAAAAGGAAAGAAAGCATTCCATCCAGCTTGCTTCCTAGTTTACAAATGACCAAACTGAAGCCCACAGTCGTGTGAGCAGCTCGGCCTTAAGACTGTGAGGCAAAGCCCACTGCCTATCAGGTACCCTTCCCTCCATGCCAGGTAGCTTCAAAGCATTCCTCTCTCCTGTATGGTTGGGGGGCCTCACCTCCTTCCCCAGCCCGAGGTGTCGAAGCCGCGGCTCCAGAGAGAACATGAGCTCCCCGCAGGTCTGCCAGAGGCTCCTGACTTCTGCCGGGTTCTGCTGAGCAGCCTTACTTCCCAGGATCACACGTTCCAGCTTCTCCTGCAGGAGAGGAGAGGCCATTGGCTCGGCCACACCACCCAAGGCTGTCTTCTGGACCCTCCACACCCACCCCGCAGCCCTTCTCCCACAGCCTAAGACCTTCCGGCTCAAAGTGCGGTCGATGGACCAGTGGTGTTGGTGTTGCTGGAGAAATGTGGATGCTCAGGCCCCGCTGCAGACCTGTTCAGCCAGAAGCTGCGTTTCAACAAGACGGCCACGCGATTTATGTATGCAGTTAGAGCTCAGAGCCCTGGTGTAAGAACTGCATCTGCCGGATGTGCTTGGTCTCCACAGTGCCAGTGAGGGACGCCCGTGCCCAGGCCTCTCTACCATCCCCAGCGATGACCAGGCCCGAATTTTACAAGCACTTCACAGTTCACAGAACATTTCCACATCCTTCCCCCGTGTGACGCTCAGGTCAGCACGGTCAGGAAGAAACACTGCTTTCCCCTTATATGTGAGGAGGCTACAATGCCCAGCAAGGCTGGCTGGCTTACCCAGAGTCATGCAGCATGGCAGGGACATGGTCAAGGCTCCGCTTAGGCTCCCCCTACCATCCCACTGGCCCCCAATTCCTCACCTTCCCCAGCCTTCCCTCAACTCACCTTGGGCAGGTTGGGAACAAACTTGGTGTCGCCAAAGGACTTGTAGTTGCCCATGTTGGAGTAGATACCTGCAGCATAGACCAGGAACGCCTAGGGGAAGGTGGGCATCAGAGACCTGGAAACACAGCCTCCCCCACCCCAGGGAGGTTCCCTCCTGAGATGTCAACACCCAGAGGAACAAGTATAGGTGAGGCTGGGAAATCTGGGGGCAGGATCCAGATCCCAGCAGGACCCAGTCTGGCCGCAAAATACTTTCACAGACCAATTTTCACACACCCATTGTCCAGCCAAACCAGTCTTTTCGGCAGCCCCCAAACACATCCACCTTTGTTCCCACTCTGCCCAGCACCTTCTCAGCTACCTGCAGCCATCTCACCTGACCTCAAAAGCCCAGTTTAAACACTGGCTCCTTCCGGGAAGCCTGGGTGGCTCAGTCAGTTGAGCGTCTGACTTCAGCTCAGGTCATGATCTCATGATTCGTGGTTTTGAGCCCCACATCAGGCTCTGTGCTGACAGCTCAGAGCCTGGAGCCTGCTTCGGATTCTGTGTCTACCTCTCTCTCTGTCCTTCCCCACTAACGCTCTGTCTCTCCCTAATATGAACAAAAAAATTAATAAAAAAACAAACAAAAACACACTGCCTCCCTCTGCAGAAAGCCTGTCCTCTGCCTCCAACCTGCCAGAAAGCTGTCATTGGAAACATCGAATGTTACAGCTGGAGAGGCCTTGATCATCTGCCCTATGGCTTTCACAGGCCCAAAACTTAGGTCTCCCTTCCTCTGGCAACAAGACCTCAGTCTTCCTCTTGAGAAGGGAGGGACTCTCCCTTACCCTAACTCTGGGAGTAGGCATAGGCTCAGGCTAGACCGTAAAAGCCCTACCCGGGCAATTTTCAAGTGGTAAAGAGCCTCTGTTTTTATACTAGGGATCAAGTCTGGAGTCCCTGGAGCTCCACTACTGGAGGAAAGAAAGCAAAGCTGAGAGATGAAGACTGCATCACAATGGCATCACTGGGCCCCTGAATGTAGCCATGCCTGAAGCCTGCCCTAGCCCCGGACTTTTCAGTTGCGTGAACCAATAACTCTCTCTTTTTTTTTTTTTTTTTATTATTTATTTACTTAATTTTAAAAAATTGGAATGCGTCATGAATTTGTGTGTCATCCTTGTGCAGGGGCCATGCTAATCTTCTCTGCATCGTCCCAATTTTAGTATATGTGCTGCTGCAGTGAATACACTATCTCTTTTTTAAAATATCTTATTTTTCATGCTCTGTCTCTCTCTGTCCCAAAAATAAATAAAAAACGTTGAAAAAAAAAAATTAAAAAGAAAAAAGGGGCGCCTGGGTGGCGCAGTCGGTTAAGCGTCCGACTTCAGCCAGGTCACGATCTCGCGGTCCGTGAGTTCGAGCCCCGCGTCAGGCTCTGGGCCGATGGCTCGGAGCCTGGAGCCTGTTTCCGGTTCTGTGTCTCCCTCTCTCTCTGCCCCTCCCCCGTTCATGCTCTGTCTCTCTCTGTCCCAAAAATAAATAAAAAACGTTGAAAAAAAAAATTAAAAAAAATAAAATATCTTATTTTTTAGAGCATTTTAGGTTCACGGCAAAACTGAGCAGAAAGTATACAGATTCCCTATGTACCCTCTGCCCCCACACATGAACAGCCTTCCCTGTTATCAACGTCTTCCACTAGAGTGGTATATTTGTTACAACTGGTGAACCTACATGGACACATCATCACCCAAAGACCAGTCTACATTAGGATTCACTCTTGGCCTTGTGCACTCTATGGGTTTAGACAAATATTTGACATATATCTACCATTATGTAGATTACTCTGTACTATAGAATAGTTTCAGTGCCCTAAATATCCCTCCCCTCACTGCCTGGCAACCACTGATTTTTACTCTCTCCGTGTCCAGAATATCATATTGTTGAAATCAAATGCATGTAGGCTTTTCAGATTGGCTTTTTTAAGTTTGTTTGTTTGTTTATTTATTTATTTAGAGAGCAAGCAGAGGAGGGGCAGAGGGAGAGGGAGAGGGAGAATCCCAAGCAGGCTCTATGCTGTCAGCACAGAGCCCGACATGGGGCTTGAACCCATGAACCCTGAGACCATAACCTGAGCCGAAGCTGGGTGCTTAATTGACTGAGATACCCAGGCGCCCCTCTTATTGTTGAGTTTTAAGAGTTCTTTATATATTCTGGCTAACGGTCCTTTATCCTATATCCTATATCTCAGTCCTATATCTCTTGCCACTGTTTTTTCCCAGTCTGTGGCGTGACTTTTCATTTTCTTGACAGTGTCTTTGACAAAGCAGAAATTTTTAATTATATTGAAGCTCCACTTGTCAATTATTTCTTTACAGGTAATACTTGACATGGTACCTAAAAAGTCATTTCCCTACCCAAGGTCATCTAGATTTTCTGTTCTCTTCTGGGAGTTTTTTAGTTTTGCATTTAAGTTTGTGACCCACTTTGCATTAATTTTTGTTAAAGATGTAAGGTCCACATCTCGTCTACATTCTTTTTCTTTTCGTCTATATATATATTTTTTAAGGCTTATTTATTTTGAGAGAGAAAGCGCTTGTGCATACATGCACACAGGGGAGGGGCACAGAGAGAGGGACAGAGAATACCAAGCAGGTTCTGTGCCATCAGCACAGAGCTTGACATGGGGCTAAAACCCACAAACCATGAGATCATGATCCGGGCTGAAACCAAGAGCTGGTGGCTTAACCGACTGAGCCACCCAGGTGCCCCCCTTTTATTTTGCATGTAGATGTTTCAGAACTATTTGCTGAAAATTTCAGACTATTTTTACCCCATTGTGTTGCCTTTGCTCCTTTGTCAAAGATCAGTTGACTATAATTATCGGGGTCCATTTCTTGGCTCTTTATTCTATTCTGTTGATCTATTTGTCCTTTTGCCAACACCACACTGTCTCGATTACTGTAGCTTTATAGTAAGTCTTGAAGTTGAGTGGTACTGGTCCTCTAACTTTGTTCTTTTTCACTACTGTGTTGGCTATTCTGGGTCTTTACCCTCTTTCCTCAGTATTGTGTTGAAAATAAAATAACTTGCTGGGATTTTTATTTGGGTTGCACTGAATCTATAAAGTCAGGAAGAACTGACATCTTTTTATTTTTATGTTTATTTATTTTGGGAAAGAGACAGAGGGAGCACATGAGTTGGGGAGGGGCAGAGAAAGAGGGAGAGAGAAAATCCCAAGCCGGCTCTGCTCTGTCAGTGCAGAGCCTGACTCAGGGCTCGATCTCACGAACCATGAGATCACGACCTGAGCTGAAATCAAGAGTTGGACGCTTAACTGACTGAGCCACCCAGGTGCATCAACTGGTGTCTTGACAATGAATCTTCCTGTTCATGAACATGGAACATCTCTCCATTTATTTAGTTCTTTGATATCTTTCATCAGGTTTGTAGTTTTCCACCTATAGGCCTTGTACATTGTTGTATTTTTAACTTATGTATTTCACTTTCTTGTGTGCTTCTGTAAATAGTATTATGTTTTTAAGGTCAAATTTTGTTCATTGCTGCTGTATTGAAAGCAATAGACTTTTGTATATTAACTTTATATCCTGCAACCTTGCTTTAATTGCTTATGAGTTCTAGGAGGGTTTTTTTGTCAATTATTTTGGATTATGTAGATGATCATGTTTTCTGTGAACAAAGACAGTTTTGTGTCTTCCGTCTCAATCTGCATACTTTTTATTTCCTGTTCTTGCCTTATTGCATTAGCTAGGACTTCTGGAACAATGTTGAAAAGCAGTGGTGAGGGGACTTCCATGCCTTGTTCCTGATCTTAGTGAGAAAACTCGAGTTTTTCACCCTTAAATATGATGTTAGCTGTAGGGTTTTTGTAGATAGGCTTTAACTTTATCAAGATGAGGAGGCTCTTCTCTATTCCTAGTTTACTTAGTTTTTATGATGAATCGTGCCAGATTTTGTCAAATGTTTTTTCTGCATCCATTGATACGATTGTGTGGTTTTCTTCTTCAGCTTGTTGATGTGATGCATTATTTACTTTCAAATACTGAGCCAGATTTGCACTCCCAGGATAAATCCTACTTGGTCATGGTATATACTTTTTTATACATTGTTGGATTTGATTTGCTAATATTTTGTTGAGGATTTTTGCATCTATGTAAATGAGAGATATTGGTCTGTAGTTTTCTTTTAATGTCTTTGTCTGGTTTGGGTATTAGGATAATGTTGGCTTCATAGAATTAATTAGGAAGGATTCCCTGTCTCTCTCTCTTTTGAAAGAGATTATAGGGAACTGGTATAATGTTATCCCTAAATGTTTGGTATAATTCACCAGTGAACCCATGTCAACCTGGTATTTTCTGTTTGGAAAGGTTATTAATTATTGATTGAATTTCTCTAATGTCCATGGGATCTATAGTGATGTCCCATCTTTCATTTCTGATATTAATAGTTTTTGACTTCTCTCTTTTTCCCTTAGACTTTTTACTAGAGACTTTTTACTCATTATGGTCTGAATGTTGGTGTCTCCCATCTAATTCATACGTTGAACTCTAACCCCCAAAGTGATGGGATTAGAATATGGGGCCTTTGGGAGGCAGTTAGGTCATGAAGGCAAGAGCCCTCACCATTGGGATTAGTGCCCTTATAAGAGACACCAGAAAGCTAGTTCACCCATTCCATGATAGGACACAGTGGGAAGTCAGTATTGTGCAAACTTGAAGAGGGTTTTCACCAGAACTTGACTGTGCTGGTGCCCTGAATTTGGACATTCAGCCGCCAGAACTCTGAGAAATAAACTTGTTTATAAGCCACTCAGTGGTATTTTGTTATAGCAGTCCAAATAGACTAAAATATGTTTTGCTGATCTTTTCAAAGAACTACCTTGTGGTTTCATTAATTCTCTCTACTAATTTCCTGTTTTCAATTTTATTGATTTCTGCTCTAAAGTCAGACACTTAACCGACTAAGCCATCCAGGAGCCCCCTATTTACTTCTAATAAAGTTTTAAAAATTTTATTTGAGAGAGCACACAAGCCGGGAAGAGGAGCAGAAGGAGAGAGAGAACCTCTCCACACTGAGTGTGGAGCCTGACACAGGGCTCGATCTCACAACCCTGGGATCAAGACTTGAGCCAAAAGCAAGAATTGGACTCTCAGCTGACTGAGAGGGCACCCAGGTGCCCCTAGATCTGTCTATTTCTTTTTTTTTTTTTTTTTCAACATTTTTTTTATTTTTTATTTATTTTTGGGACAGAGAGAGACAGAGCATGAACGGGGGAGGGGCAGAGAGAGAGGGAGACACAGAATCGGAAACAGGCTCCAGGCTCCGAGCCATCAGCCCAGAGCCCGACGCGGGGCTCGAACTCACGGACCGCGAGATCGTGACCTGGCTGAAGTCGGACGCTTAACCGACTGCGCCACCCAGGCGCCCCAAGATCTGTCTATTTCTGATGCAAGAGTATTAAAGTCTCCAACTATAGTACTGGATTCATCTAATTCAGTTTTTGTCTCAAGTATTTTGATGCTCTGTTAGACACATACACATTAAAGACCATTGTCGTCTTGGGGCGCCTGGGTGGCGCCGTCGGTTAAGCGTCCGACTTCAGCCAGGTCACGATCTCGCGGTCCGTGAGTTCGAGCCCCGCGTCGGGCTCCGGGCTGACGGCTGGGAGCCTGGAGCCTGCTTCTGATTCTGTGTCTCCCTCTCTCTCTGCCCCTCCCCCGTTCATGCTCTGTCTCTCTCTGTCCCAAAAATAAATAAAAAACGTTGAAAAAAAAAATTAAAAAAAAAAAAAAGACCATTGTCGTCTTGTAGAAATGACTCTTTTATCATTATGCAATGCCCTCTTTATCCCTGGTAACTCTTCAGACTCTGAAGTTCACAACATTAATATTGCTACTACCACTTTCTTTTGATTAATGTTGGTATGGTATATCTTTCTCCATCCATTTACTTTTAATTTATATGTATCTTTAGATTTAAGTGTGTTCTTGTAGACAACATATATTTGGGCCTTGTTTTTTGATCCATTCTGACAATCTCTGTCTTTTAATTGGTACAATTAGACCATTGGCATTCGAAGTGATTATTGATACGGTCGGACTAATATCTACCGTATTTGTTACTGTTTTCGATATGTTGTCCTTGTTTATTCCTATTTTTGTCTTCCATTATTTTTCTGCCTTTTTAGTAGTAACTGAGACTTTTCACACGAGTCTATTTTCTCTCTTTTCTTAGCTCATTAGTTATACCTTTTCACTTTTTAGTGACTGCCCGAGATTTTGCAATATACATTTCTAACTAACCCAAGTCCACTTTCATAGAACACTATACTGCTTCATGGATAGTGAGTACCCTATGATAACAAAATAATTTTAATTCCTGTCTCCTTTCCCATGTATCCTTGCTGTCCTTTATTGTACCTACATACAAGGATACAGAAATATATGTATGTATAAATATGCATAAGAATAAGATAAACATAAGCACATATAATTGAATACACTGTTGCTATCATTATTTTGAACAAATGGCTATCTCTTAGATCAATTAAGAATCAACAAAAATAGAGGCAGCTATCAGTCAGAAGAGCATGTAACTCTTGATCTCGGAACTGTGAGTTCAAGCCCTATGTTGGGTGTAGAGAATATTTAAAATAAATATTTTTTTAAAAATTTTAAGTGTTTTATTTTACCTTCACTTACTCCTTTCATGCACTTGCTTTCTTAATGCAGATTTGAGTTTTGGACCTGTATCTCTTTTCTTTTCCCTGAAGAACTTTTAACATCTCTTGCAAAGCAGGTCTACTGGCAATACATTACCTCAATTTGTGTTTGAGAAAGTCTGTTTTTCCTTCACTTTTTTTTTTGAAGTTTATTTATTTATTTTGAGAAAAAGAGAGAGAGAGAGAGAGAGGCACAAGAGGAGGAGGAGCAGAAAGACAAGGAGAGAGAGAATCCCAAGCATGTTCTGTGCTGTCGGCACACGGAACCCGACGTGGGGCCCGATCTCACGAACTACGAGATCATGCCCTGGGCCAAAATCAAGAGTCGGATATTCAACCGACTGAGCCACCCAGGCGCCCCTTCTTTCATTACTGAAGGATAATTTCACAAGGTACAGAATCCTAGGTTGGTGGCTTTTTCTCTCCACACTTCAAATAATCCAATCCACTTTCTTCTTGGCCGTGTGGTTTCTGAGAAATTGGATGCAATTCTTATCTTTGCTCCTCTCAAGCTAAGATCTACTTTCCCTCCAGCTTCTTCCAGGACCTTTTCTTTGATTTTCTGTACTTTGAAAATATGCCTAAGTGTAGTTTTTTTTATGACATTTAATATTCTGCTTAGTGTTCACTGAGCTTTGTGGATCTGTGGTTTAGTATCTGACATTAATGTGAGGAAATTCTTGGTCATAATTGTTTCAGATATTTCTTCTGTTTCTTTCTTCCTCTTCTGGTATTCCCGTTACGTATACGGTTCCTATAGTTGCTCTACGGTTCTCAGATACTCTGTGCTGCTTTCTTCAGTCTTTTTTTTTCTCTTTGCTTGTCAGTTTTGAAGGTTTCTATTGGGATATACTCAAGCTCAGCGAGTCCTTCCTCAGCTGTGTCAAGTCTACTAATAAGGCCAGCGAAGACATTCTTCATTTCTGTGTTTTTAAACTTCTAGCACTTTTGGTTCTTTCTTAGGATTTCCATCTCTCTGCCCATCTGTTTTTGCATGTGGTCTACTTTATCCATTAGGGCCCTTAGCCCTAATCATAGGGCTATTAATCATAGCTGTTTCAATTCCTTATCAGTCCACCATACCTGCTATATCTGAATCTGGTTCTGATGCTTTCTCTGTCTCTCCACACTGCGTTCTTTGCTTTTTTATTATGTTGTTATTTTTTTCTTGATAGCCAGACATGATGTACTGCATAAAAAGAACTGCCGTAAATAGGCCTTTCATAATGTGATAGCCAGGTGTGGGAGTCCCAGAAGTATTCTACAGTCCCATGATTAGGTCTCATTAGTCTGTTAGTGAGCCTTTACCTCTGGACTGTGAACTCCTCTCATGGGCTTCTCGGTCCTGTGTCCCCACCCACCCTTAGGTGGGACAGGATGACTTAGAACTGTCTGGAGTGGGATATTTTCCTCTGCCCAGGTCAGTTAGGCTCTGATAAAACCCTAGAAGGTTAGGTTCTGGTGAAATAGTTTCTCCTGAGAGCAAACTGTTAAGAACAGAACGTTCTGGCATTTTTCAAAAGCAGTTCCCTTTCCCTTACCCCTGTCAGAAGCACAAGGGGCTTTTTCTCTGAAACTCATTGTGAGGCCCCAGTCAAGATCCTGAAGGTAAAACTCCCAAATGTGTGGGGGCCTCTCCTGTGACTGGGTTCCCCTGGAGTTTTTAACTCTCAGAGCTGTCCACACTGGAGCCTCCAGCAATTTTTCAGTTACAGTTTAGGTTTTCCTACCCCAGTGCCGGTTGTGGGGAAGGCTTCTGCTCATGAATATCTGCTGTTAAGTTGTGATTCTCTGTACCCACCTGTCTGTCTCTCCAATTTGGGAGCGGCAGCCCTGTGGCCTCATTTCTTTTAAGGACGTAAGAAAAGCTGTAGATTTTCTGGTTTGTCCTGCCTTTTACTTGTCAGGACAGATCGGTGACTTTTAAGTTGCTTACATGCTGGACTGGAAACTGGAAGTCATGAATTTCGTTTTCACCGAAGCCAATTTGAGGTGGGTTTCTGCTCTTTGCAAACAAAAATATCCCACTGGAAACAGTAGCACTCGCAGCAATTTTCTATCTCCAAGCACTTGTCTCGCTGTTAACTCTTTTCGTGACTAAATCAAGGCCTAGAGATGGAATGCTGATTACTAAAAGTTAAAACAAGGTAGAAGAAACAGCCTGGGCCTCAGCTCAGAGAGAAGCAATCCAATCCCTTTATTTTACATATAGAAAAACAGGCCACATTCTCATACATTCTGGGTGAAACCTTGGTAGAAGATGATTTAACAACATCAATCAATTATAAACGTACAGAGCCTTTGACCCAGCAATGCGACTTCTAGAAATAGATCCTACTCACACATGGCATGATCTCATTTATGTAAAGGACAAAATGAGGAACTGATACACATGTGCATGTACACATGTAGGTATGCAATACACAGACAGAAGAATTAAAAGGCTGCACACCGCACCATCCAATGAGTGACCTTTGTATTTTGTGTCCTTCTGCATTGCAACAATGCACTACAAATGTATTCACATATTTGGCCAACAGACCCACGAACAAACAAAAACCAGAGGACAGGCAGGAACGCGCAACATGGTGGAGGAAGATCTGGTCCAGAACTCAGACCTCCCGATTCCTACCCTGGACTCATTCCTCTACTGCCTCTGAATCTCCACAGCTGTTGCCTTTACTCACAGCCCCTGTTAAATCACAGCAGCCACTATTTACCTTGGAGTCAGGTCACTGCAGCCCTAGGAGGTACAGACTACCCTCATGCATGTTTTACAGATAAGACTGAGACTCTAGGAGAGGAGGTTCCTGTATATGCAACCTTTGGTCTAATCTAAAGAGAAAGACCTTTGTACCCCTGCTTGTGGTCCCTCATACCCAGAAGCCCCTCAGGAAATGCAGGATGACCTAAAAGAACTGACCTGATACTCCTCCTCGGTAAGGCCCTCAGCCAGGGCATGCTGGCGCAGCTGGTCTGGGTCCTGGGCACGGAAGAGGCGGCTGAGCAGGGCATAGATGTAGGGGGCCTCAGGGGAGGTCTGCAGCAGCACAGCCAGGCCTCCGTACCAGGCGGCCCGTGACAGATGGTGGGCATACAGGCGCTCTGTGGGTGACAGCAGGCGGAAGGCCTCGCGGCAGTCCAGGCTAGACACACCGATGTCATTGGGCAGGATGTACTGGGCGTCCGCCATGGGCCCTGCTGAGAACCATCACCATCATCACAGCCATCATTTACCACACACCTAGCTCTGCACTCTCATGGTCCCATTTGATCCTCCCCCAAACCCATTCACCAGATACGTTAACTGAGGCTCAGATGTTAGGTGACTCACCCAAGGATATTACAAAATACATTGGTGGGTCACATTTGGCCTGGGGCCCCTAAACCTTAAAGAATGAATTCGACTACCAGTATTACAGATGGGGAAACTGAGGCCCAGAGAGGCTAGGAGCTTTGCCTAATAACACAAGTAATACCACAAGGGAGAGATCAGAAGCAGAGACCTGCATCTCTAGACTCCCAGCGGGGGTGGAGGAGGGGGCACTCAGCCTCCCCTCCTCCTTCTCTGACTTCCTCACCTCCTCTTCAGAATTCTCCTGAATTGTGAATTCAGAATTCTTCAATTCCACCCACCACTGTGTTCAAAAGGACAGAGTTCCATGCTATCAGCCAGAAGACCCAGGTTCCAAGCTTGGTTCAGCTCTAGACTTCTAAAATCAAGTCAGTTTTCACTTTTCCGTGCCTCCGTTTTCACCTCTGTAAAATGGGGGTGATAATAACGCCAACCTCACCAGGACAGTGTGCAATCTGTCTCATTCTCATCCTTCTAACTGCCTTTTCCTTGGCCCTCCATCCTCCTACCCTCTCCCCCGGGCTCGGCCAGGGGAGCCACAGAGCCGCATAAGTTCGGAGCTGGAAGAAAACTCATTTTACAGACAGAGAGACTGAGGCTTAGAGAGGCCACGAAACTTACCGAATTCTCACAGCCCCGTTGGGACCCGGGACCTCCCAACCCAGGGTATTTTCCACACCGCCCACACCCCCCCCCCCCCCCCCCGCTTTAACCGGGAATGAGTGTCCAGCCTCCCCCACCACTCCGGATGCTCCGCCCCAATAGCACTAACCCCACCCCCCGCCCCCGCCCCGGGTTAACTCTTTGCTGCCCGTAGGGTTCCTTGGCATAGGGGCCACAATGAATGTGGAAGGGGTACTGGATGGAAGGCAGAAAAAGAATGATCTTGCGTTCGGTCCAGACTCGCCCTGTCCCCCGAGGATGACGCACCGTGACCCCAAAACCCGGGCGCCGCGCCTCACCTGCAGCAGCTGCTCGGATCGCAAACTCACTTCCTGCTTCCGGCTCCCCCATTCATTGGGGCTCCGCGAACTCCGCCCCCCGCGGCCAATTGTCGGGCCTCGGGGCCCGGATGGACGTCAGCTCCAGCCAATAGGCGCGCCTCGGCGCAGTCCGCCGGCCCGCCTCTCCCCGCCCCCGGGCCCTACAGGGTCGCGCGGGGGCGGCCCCTGCGGCCTTGGCCTTTGTCAGCGAGGGTGCTCTCGCGGGCCACTGGAACCTAAGTGGCTGGCCTGGCCGCGGCGTGGTCCCGGCAGACTGGGCTGACCAGGTCCCTCCGAGTCCGGACGGGGCGGCGTGGGTGTCTGTACGGAGCACAGGGACTCCCCGTCAGAGTCCCAACCCGACTCTGCTTTGGGTCCCCCACCTCAGTTTTGCAGGTGGAAACCTGCACAAGGGAAGTCATGTGGCTCCTTCTTCCTCACTGGATTCGAGGGTCAGGCGGTGGAGATGCTTAGGAGACTGCGACCCTACAGGGCGAGCTGCTGGGCTTAGGCTGAGGTGATCACACCCTTGCGGAGACACGGAGAAATGCCCTCAAGTGCTTCACTGCCCTGCCATTGACTCGCCAGGGTCTTGGGATGTAGCTGCTAAACATCTCTGAGCCTTTGTTTCCTCGGCACAAAGGGGCGAGGGGCCTAGCAGTCTGTTGGTGCTTGGCCGATACCTCGATGGATCGGAAAGCTGCCTGTGACCCCAAAAGGCAGAGCTGGGCCTGAGACTTTTGCACGTCTGGGTAGACTCACAAGATATCCTGGGTGGAGCTTGGCATGTAGAAGTGCTGGCACCAGGCCTGGGCTGAGTGGGGAGCACTGTGAAGGTCCTGGGTCAGTGTGGGAGGAGCCAGGCCATCTGAGGTCGAATCCAGCCTCCATTGCCTACTGGCTGTGTGGACTTGGGTGGGACACTCTGCCTCTTGGAGTCTTTGGCTCCCTCAGCCAGAAAACCGGGCTGGGCTGACACTCGTCTCCACTCCAGGGAGCGAAGTGATGAGTGGACAGTCTGCCCCCTAGTGTTGTGCCCAGAGGAACTGGGGAAAGGGAATACCTGAAATCCACATACTCTCCTCGCCATACCTTTGCCACACCTGTGTCTAGGCCCACGGCAGCATCTGCCCAGCATTGACACCAGTTTCTCATTTACGAAAGTGCCCGAGGCCCTGCTTGACACAACAGTGCTACTTACTGTTGGCTCTGATGATGATTATCATTACAAGGAGCTCAGTAAATTGATCTATGTCCTTAGGAAAGTCACCCTCTTCTTCCCTGTGCTTCAGTTTTGTCTTTAAAATGGGTACACTTCCTTGATTTGAGTGAATTTGAAATGTGCACCAGTAAAGGAGGTAGTGTTCTCCAGCCACCAGTGGGCAGCTCAGGCTAGCAAAAGATTCCAGCCCTCCTGGGACCCTTAACCAAACTGTTTTTATGATCACAGTTCATTTGAACACACGAGGTCCTGTGTTAGCAGCTTGACATGGAAGATATTCCATTCTTGCAAAAACCCTGGTAGGATATCATTTTACCCATTGCAGGAGATGGGGAAACTGAGGCTAATAGGTTTATTGACTTCCCTAAGGCCACCCAGCCTATCCTCAGGTGTCCCCGAACAGGAGTCTAGCCTTCCTGACACCTTCCACCACACTGTCCCCTCCACTTGCCCCAACACACACACACACACACACACACACACACACACACACACACACACACAATCATATGGAGCAGTCCACTCCCTGGAGTCATGACCATCCCCAGCCTTGGTTCTTCCCCATGGAAATGCAGGAGGGGTATGTGAGGAAGTAACATTAAGTACCTACTGTGTTACAGGTGCTCTCTATACAGTCACAACCATCTGGTGATGTAGTAACTGCTATTCCATTTAACAGGTGACTGAGGTACCAAGAGCTGGGAAGGGGCAGAGCTGGGCCAAATTCAGGGCTGTATTACCCCCCACCAGTACCTCCGAGTTCTCCCTGGGATGGTTCCATGCTCTCTGCTTGTCTCTTCTCCCAGAGACTAAGGTTCCCTGCTGGAATGGGACTGGAACATTCCCCTGACTGGTTCCCAACAGGGTCAGAAGAAAGAACAACTGGGAAGAGCCGGATTCCTAGTGGTGTGTGTGTGTGTGTGTGTGTGTGTGTGTGTGTGTGTGTGTGTGTGTGTCGCAGTACTCCCACATCCACCTGAGCATCCCATCTGGGCTCCCCCACTGTGGCAGTGTGATGCACTGAATCTCATCACATCCCCTTTTCACCACCCACCGGTGCCCTCTGTCCTCTCGAGAGCCCTACATCTGATCTCTGTGGCCCCCACCAGCTGTGTGGCCCGGGGCAGATCCCTCCCCTTGGAATCTGTACTTCCTAAGGCTCTAACAGCTGTCTTCAACTGGGGATGATGCCCGGGTCAGGCCTGTACTTAGAGCCTCTTTTTCAGGTTTTTGGATCTCCAGAACTTCCACCTACCTGTCTCCCAAGGTTGCTGCCCCCAGGAATGGTCTGGAAGCAACCCCAGCAGCACACCGAGGCTGCCTTGGCTCTCAGGAAGAAGTGGCACTTAGGATGAGTGGGGGTCCAGTTCAGACTTGGTCTTCATGGCAACCGAGGGCCATCAGGCCCTAGCCCAACATCCACACCCCTCATTCCTCATCCCTCCAGACCTGGCTCCTCTGTCACCAAGCATTTTTCCTGCCACACCTTTGCACATGCTGTTCCAGTTACCTGAGCTGCCCTCCCGACTTCTCCCACCCCCGTTCAAGGAAAGCAGCACAGTGTGATGGAGAGGAAGGCAGGCTAAGGCCAGGATTTGAATCTTTTCTAGCTGTATGACTTGGTGCATGTCCCTTAATCTCAGAATCTTAGAAATGGTAACACCTTCCTCCCTGGGTTGCTGTGAGGATCAAATAGCAAAACCTCCTAGTTAATGCTCCATTAACAAAGTTATTATCAGCAGCAGCACAGCAAGGGGCATGGTGGGCACTTGGCAATACCAGCCCTTCTATCAGCCAGCGCACTGTGAGAGTCCCCTCTCTTCCCCCTGCTCCTGACTGTCCACAAATGAGGTCCCAAAGCCTCCATCCGGCATCTTCCCCATCAGCACAGCCCCAACCTCTTGTTCCAGCCTCCTTTCTGCCTCCTGTTGCCACTGCCCCAGACACTCAACCGCTCGCTCAGTTCTCTGCTTCCTCCTACCTGAGCCTGTGCTCAGCCTCCCTCCTGCCCACAGCACACTCCCCTTCCTGTGGGGAGTTCCCACCCGAGCCCCCCTCACCCTCCCACCTTCTAGTGAGACCTGCTCCACAGCCTTTGGCCATTCTCTGATCCTGGCACACAGGAAACTGTGCTGTCATTCAGTAATTTGGTCTGTCGTCCACTAGACCGTGAATTCCACCGGGCAGGGAACCAAGTCTGATTGTCTCTGTCCCCAGAGCCCACTTGGCATAGTGGTCCAGCCCACAGTGGGTATCAGCAGATGCCAGTCCCAGCCTGCTGCCCACCCATCACTCACGCAGGGGCTGGCGGCACTGCACTCATGCTGGACACGCGGGATTTGCGAGGGCAGCTGAGCAGCAAGGTTTATAGAGGAACCCAGGGCAGCAGCAGGGTGAGTATATCTGGAGCTGGGTCGGCAGGCTCGGGGCACAGCCAGCCTAAGCTGGGGGTCAGGGGCCCACGGCCCCTTCACTCCCCCAGGGACACAGTGTAGGCGGCATGATGTAGGACACCCCAGGAAAGCCCGGGACAGAGCTGGTGCTGAGGGCCCCATCATTATGACTGGGGTAGGGGTTTGGGGGACCAGAGATAAGAGGGAGGAGCACAGCCCATCCAACACGTCCATCCGGTGTGGCTATGTGCCAGCAGGTACAGTCCCACATGCAGAGCTCCCTCTGGGCTGCAGAAGGTGGGGGACCTAGGTGGGCAGGTGGGCACGGCATCCAGGGCCCCAGGAGAGCCTAGTCCAGTGGCCCCTGGAAAATGAGGCGGACGCAGCCATGCTCGCCGGTGAGCCAGGCCCCACAAAAGGGGCAGGCAGCATGGAAAGCATGGGTGCCATGGGGCAGTGGTGTCTGGGCCCAGTAGCGGGCAGTCTTCTCAGAGCAGACATGGCCGCAGGGTGCAAAGGCATGGCTGGGTGGTCCAGGGTCCAGACAGAGGCCGGCCTCCTGGCCGAGCCATAGGGGGACATAGGGTCCCACGAGGCGACAGAGAGGACACTCGCGCTCCTGGGGGCCCCGCTCTCTCCTGCAGCCCCAGCCGTGGTAGCCGTGGACGTGGCCACAACGGACGTAGACCCAGGGCTGCTGCTTGTCGGGTGCTGTGCGGCCACGGGCCGGACTGGGGAAGGCCAGGGTGCTGAGGCCCACGGGGCACTGGGGCCGTGCTGCGTTCGCCTCCTGCCGCTGGGCCTCCAGCTGCTTCAGCGTGGGTGCCCTCAGCAGCCCTGCTGGCGTGCGCCATAGCAGCGTGGCCCCACACAGGTCAATGAGGGAGCCGTCCTGCAGCACATTAGACTCGTTTTCCACCTGCCAGAGACAGCAGAAGGGCCTTACTGCTCAAGAGGCCCCCGAACTCCTGGCCATTGGGCAGCCGTCACCCCAGCCAAGCCACCTATCCATCCCACTGAACCTCCCTGGAGAGAACACCCTGGGCCAGTGGGGTGGGCTGGGGCAGAGGAGCCAGGAGGTCTGAGAACCCATGTGGGAGAGCAAGTCAGTGCTCCCAGGCATGCACTGTCCCTCACAGTGTGACATGGGCCTCGGTCACTTTATCTGTCAAATCAGGAGAGCTTGACCAAAACAAGGTTGTTCCCAGGGTCTCCCCTAAGGGCAGAAGTGGGAAACTCTTCTGAGAAACACTGGGGGGCTTAGCCCAAGGCAGCTGTCCCAGTGGCTGTGGTTAAAAGCAATGATTCTAGAACTAGCGTGCCTGGGTGTGATTCCTGGCTTCACTGTTTGCTAACTTTGCATCCCTGGTCAAGTAACTCAACCTCTCTGTGTCTTAATTTCCTTATCCTTGAGATGGAGTCTGCGTCCCATTATCTCAAGTGGTTCCCAGGAATCAATCAACGTAAACATCTGGAACAGTGCCTGGAACACAGTAGGTACTCAACAAGTGTGAGCCAGTGAAATATTCACACGCACCGATTTTAAAGATAATGTTTCTCCAAATCTCCCCGTAGAATTGGTGCTCTGGAAAGAGAAGCCATGCTCTTCCCTGAGATTGTGCATCTGTTTGCTGGGTGTGCTCGAGCCCTGGAAGAGCTCGGAGAGGCCCGTTTAAGGAGCTTAGCCATGTGACCATAGGCAGGCCCCTGCCTCTCTCTAGGACTCTGTCCCAGCTCCTAATGTTAGTTCTCTGATCTGTGCCATGTGGAGCATTCACTGTCACCTCCGTGAGAACTACTCCAAGGGCCCTTTCCCGCTAGTAGAGGATAATAAAGCTAAATCCATCCAAACGTGAGAGACACGTTGCAAACTGCCAACACTTTCGGCTATAAACTACTCACACATGGGCCAAGTGTCATCCTCGCAGGAGGCTGGGATGTTTTAAACTGTCAGCATCCCTAAGGCCACTTTCTACCGCACAGTGCATTTATGTGTGCTCTATCTCACCTCACCCCATAGACCTCCAGCAGTATGTGGGCTACATTTTGGAGCCACTGGTCTGGTCCTCTCTGTGGGGCAAGTGGGGCATGACCCCCAAATGGAACCTGTTGGAGCTCCCTTGTGTAGGAGGGCTGGAGATCAGGGGGAAGGGCCTGGGAAGGAGTCAGGGGCGGGGAGGAGGGAGCAGGCCACCTACCAGCTTCCCTCGCTGCTGTGCCGAGCGGCTGTCCCTCAGAGTGTACACATTCCCACAGACTGATATCTCCCTCCAGACACCTGGGGCCGAGTCCTCAGAGAAGCCGCCTGCTGGGTGCATCACCAGGACCCCATTGGTGGTTAAGCCGTCCATCAGGCCGTCGGGGGTCCGCCACTTGGCTGCCCGCTCCTGGGACCACATGTGGGATCAGATCATATCCCCAAGTGGCCCCCAGCAGGCCGCGATCCCGGGATGCTGCCCCAATACCCTCGCAGTCAGAGGGAGCCCAGAGAGGACTGGAATGGGCGCTGCATGGCCGGGGGCATCACCTGAAGTCCTGGAGTCTCACTGTGCTCATGTTTTAAGTGACATTGCCACTGCCAGCATAGGTCACGGTTATGATGACTGCCCACTGGTCCATCACCCCAGGACAATGACCCTCCCCACCCTACCCCTCTGCTCACTCTCAGATAAAGTGCCGGTCCCTGCCTAGGGGGGGCTCACTCACTCCAAGGAAGATGTTGCTGGAGGCATCAAAGCCAGCAGCATAGATGCGGGCAGTATAGGGCGGCCGGCGGTCACAGAGGATGCGGCAGGCATAGCGGGAGATGGTGCTCTGGGCAGAGGAGCCCTCGGCGGCCCCTCCTCCAGGCGATGTGTCCGTTACCACAAAGTCGATCATGTTCTCGGTGGAACGGCCGATCTGTGAGGAAGAGGAGGGCGAGCACAGGGATACTGTGCACGGCTCGATCCCACAGGCTTCCTACCCCAGGGTTCCGCCTGCGGGGTCACCAAACAACGAGGAGGGGGAGGTACCACCCGACTCCCTAAGCACTCTGGGCTCTCAGCTGGGGTCTCCAAATCCAATGGCTAGGATCTGGGGCTTCTCTGTCTCCCCCACTCAATAAAAATGAGTTTATTTTTTTTTAATTGACCAGTGAAAACGTGACACCCACGGTCTGGGAGTGCTCAAACATTAGCAGCACATAGTGAATTTTTTAAATTTACTAGATACCGTGCTAAGCCCTTCATCTGCCATATCTCAGCTAATCTTCCCAATAATTCCATGGGGTGGGGATACTGTGGGCCCCACTGTACAGATGAGGAAACAGAGGCCCAGAGAGTCTAAGCAACTCTTGCCCAAAGTTACCCAGCTAGTAAGTGATGGAGCTGGGATCTGACCCAGGTAGTATGACTGTCGCACCGCACTCTGAACTCTTAAGCTGTATGGCCTCCCGTGGCCTGGGAGTCTGGTCTTGAGTTTTAAATTTTGATACAGCCACTGATTTGCTGTGTGACTCCAGGAAGTCAAAGGCCTCATAGGACATCCTGCTTCCTCATCTGAAGAGTAGTTGATTACACTGAGTCCCCCCACGCCCCAAAACACCCTCACCACGGCCTTCAGTCCTCCAGGGTCACCCTGGAATGCCTGCAGTGCTGGATGTTGAAGCCCGGTGGCTCCGTGGCCAAGAGGCTTACAGAGGGGCCTGAGCATACCTGGAACATGTCTGTGTCACTGTCATGTGTGTATTCAACTATGACCGAGTGGCTCCGGGACAGTGTGTATGAGATGCTGTGCTGGCCACGGTTACTCAGTGCCTGGTGGGGAGAAAGGAGAAGTCACTTCCCAGGGCATGTGGCCAAGAGAAGTGTGAGCCTCTGAGCCACAAGCTGGAACCCAACGCCCACTGGCCAATCCCAGGGAAGGGGCAGTTCTACCCTCGCAGAGGATGTCCTGTGCAGCTGGCACTATACTCAGGTTGCCTTATCTGATCCCTACAGCCACCCCAAGAGGGAGGCCTGGTTATTATTCCCATCTTATGGCTGAGGGAACCGCAGCTCAGGGAGGAGAAGAAACTGGCCAAAAGTCACACAGATGGAAACAGGAGAGCTTGTATCTTAACCCAAATCCTCTGAAGCCAAAGGCTTTCCTTTGCCATTGCTGTGTGACCGTCACATCCCTTCTCTGAGCCTTGGCTGCCTCTAAATGATGCTGATCGTTTCCATTCAATGGCTGGGATCTGGTCATCAAAGAAACATTCTGCAAACTGTAAAGTGCGGTACGCTGCAGGGGATCTCCTCTCGGCACCACTTCCCTGGTAGCCCCAGAAGACACAGAGGGCTCCCCTGCTCCAGCAGGCCTGTGGGCAGGCAGCACTGGGAAGGCTGAGGACCTGGGATCTGGGCAGGGAGCACAGGACTTTTGTCCAGGTCTACTGGGACAGGCTGCTTGCCTTGGAGACGAGCGGTGTGGAGATGTGGTGCATGACATCTGGCTTCACTCCGTTGGCATGGGGCCGGCGGCTCAGTGCCAGGCGGCTTCTCCGGCGGCCCTTGTCCCCACTTGCCAGACACCCATTGTAGCTGTGGATGTGGAGGGTTAAAAAGAAGGAATTGAAGGGAGAGAGAGAGAGGAAAAAAAAAAGAAAGTGAGCCCCTGAGAGATTTGGAGGAACTGCTAACTTCTGGGCAGATTCTACGGTAACAAACAAACACTAGAAGCATCTGAAATTAGAAGACCCTCCCTACTATATGAAATCAGTGCCTTTGGGAAGTAGGGTGAGGAGCAGAGTAGCTACAAGACTTTGCATTCAATTAACCAGTGCTTCCTGGATGCCTGAGCCATGTGTGGCCAGATGCTGGGTGGTGGGGTGGCATCGGGGGCACACCACAGGTCAGTTCTGTGTCCTCAGTGGCAGGGAAGCGGGGGTCCTGAGCTTTTCAAGGAACCTGAGTACCAACTGTGCCATAGGCCCAGAGGCAGGAGAAGGGAATTCTGGCCTCAGATCAGGTTTCTAGAAGAGGAAGCTGGGCTTTGGAGAACTAGAAAGGATTCACCTCTATAGCAAACTGTCACTTGTTACACCACAAGTATGACTGGAAATCAGAATGAAAGAAAAAACAGAGGGGTACCTGGGTGGCTCAGTTGGTTAAGCATCTGACTCTTGGTTTCAGCTCAGGTCATGATCTCACTGTTCATGAGTTCGAGCCCTGTGTTGGGCTCTGTGCTGACAGTGCAGAGCCTGCTTGGGATTCTCTCTCTCTCTCTCTCTCTCTCTCTCTCTCTCTTTCTCCTTTTCTCTCTGCCCCTCCCCTGCTCATGCTCTCTGTATATATCTCTCAAAATAAATAAACCAATTTTAAGAAAAGAAGGAAGGAAGGAAGGAAGGAAGGAAGGAAGGAAGGAAGGAAGGAAGAAAGAAAGAAAGAAAGAAAGAAAGAAAGAAAGAAAGAAAGAAAGAAAGAAAGAAAAGACAGACCCACAATGCCACCACCTCCATATATCCATAACATGTCAAATTTCTACCTTCCTTCCAGCTCTTATCCAGAGGGGGTGATTGTGGAAGGCAAAGATGGGGTGAGTCACAGCCTTGGTCACTGCCATGTACTGGAGCCTCCCGTGTTCCCGGTGCTTCACGTTATTAATTACCTAATGGAATCTGTGCAATGTCCTGCCAGGCAAGTACCTTTCTTCCCATTTTACAAATGAGAAAGATTGAGGCTCAGGGAGGTAAAATGACCTGCCTGAGGTCCCAGGCTAGTAAGGGAAAAAGTCAGAGATTTGGACTTGGGTCGTCTGACTCTGGCCTTTCTTGCAGAGGCCCTTTCCGAGGGAAAGCTCACCCCAAGCAAAGGTCATGAGACTGGCAGGGTTTGGTGAGATCAGGGAGTGGCGATTTGGGTGATAAACTGCAGTAGAGGAAGATGAAGCTGCTGGGAGGGCCCTGAACGCCAAGCTTAAGAGCCTGGACTTTTTTCTGGAAGACTAGGGAGCCATGGAAGGATTTAGAGCAGGCAGTCCCAGGATGAAGAGCTGCCAAATACAGATAAGGCCCACTTAAATCAGGGTCTTCTCATAAGCTCGTTAAAATACAGATTTCCTGGCTCTACCCATGGAGATTCTGATTTTGTAGGTTTCAGACAGGCCTGTCAATGAGTATTTTCAACATGCTCTCCGAGTGGCTCTATAACCAGTGTGGGGCTTCACTGCTCTACAGAGAACAAACAGCTGTCAAGAGGGCCTATACCCTTAGGTCTGTACTCTCCCCCCATCAGTGGCCTCACCCTCAACTGGAAAGCCTGCTCTTCCTTTGGGACACCAAGCAGCTTCTCCTATCATGCAAGCCATCCCTGAAAGGGGGATCACTTTTGCCCTTGTAAAATCTTCCCACCTATGGGGTGCGGGCCAGTTCAGGACATGGGCTTGAGGCTCAGGTGGGCCTGGCTTAAATTCTGGCTCTTCCACTTATCACATGACCTCTGTAAAACGGTGCTAATTAATCAGGACCTACCTCACAGGTTCATTGCGAGAACTAAATGACATAAAGCATTTAAAAAATGTCCGGCACAGAGTGTGACAGATCTACAGCAAGCCCTTGATAAACGTTAACTATGATTATTAGGGGAAAAGCACATGGCATGTACATGTATAACAGCCCCTATTATTTCTAAGTAATCATAATGACGGCATAGCTTCTCAAATATTTTCTTCGGGGCAGATGGCAGAGAGAGAGGCCAAAAGGTGTGGATGGAGGAGGAAGAAGAGGGATCTGTGCCTGGGGGTGGAGTTAAGCGGGTGGTGCAGGGATCCCGGTCAGGCAGAGACCAGGAAGGGATGAAGTTTACCCACGGACCACCAACTCACATCGCTTCCTCTCTCCTGGCCTCGGTTCTCATCTGTAGCATGAGGGTCAGCTGTGGCTTAGTGAATGTGCACTAGACCTGGAGTAAGAAAGCCCTGGGTCCGAATCCCAGCCCTGCCACTTACCAGCTGTGTGCCCTTGGACCAGTCACTTCCCCTCTCTGAGCCTCGGTTTCCTCACCTCCTTCCTCACAGCATCTTTGTGAAGATTGAAATGAAATAATGTCCATGAAAGGGCTTGGCACAAGCCTGCCTCCCAGAACACTTGATACGTGCCAGGCACTGTTCTACGTGCTTTACAGAAATCACCTCATTCATTCCTCCAAAAACCCTCTGAAGTATTATCATCATCCCTATTTGGAAGGTGGGAAAATGGAGGCACAGGGAAGTTAAGCTACTTGCAGAGGCAGGATTTGAACCAAGTATTTTTGCTGGAGAAACAAAGTTCTTCACCCCAGACTACATATACTAGGTGCTTTATGAAAGGCAGATAGTGCTACTTTATTTCTGATCAGAAACTGAGGTGGGCAGTCGGAGTTTTCTCAGTAATTTATTAAAAATGGGAAGATAAAATAACAGGAATTGAGGTGGGTTTGGTCAACTCTCTCAGTTGGGGAGGTGAGGAGGGACAAACAGCAGAAGGTCATATGTGGGGAGAGCTGGGGCCCTTGATCTGGTTGCCCTGGGGGATGCCTGGTGCCCTGCCCCACCTGGGCCAGGGTCGCTCACCCCAGGACGATGAGTTCGCCATACTTGATGGGCTCCTCGCCTGGCTGCGCATCTTCACCAGGAGAAGAGAGGACACAAGAGCCCTGGCTCCCTGGGTGCCCGAGGTCTGAGGTTCGGGGAGACCCCACTTCAGGGTTTCCTTCTAGCACCATTCTGGGCAGAGTGGGAGAGGAGAAAAAGAATTTTGCAACCTCTCATCCCAACCCCCTCAATGCCAGCTCAGGCCTGCTGCCAGGACCACCTAGGCAAAGGCCAGAGTGACCTTTCACCACCTCTGTTGCTATGGCAACCACTCCACCTCTGTCTCCTTTAAACTGCCCCGGGGTTGCTGGGATACCAGGGCAGGGAAATGGGTGGGATGGAACCAAGAGGAAAGGGCCCCACAATCAGAGGGTCGGGATATCCGGTAGGGCCAGAGGGGTAGACCAACTTGGGGTGGCCAGAGGCTTCTTTTTGGCTAGGACCCCAGAGTCTGGGATGTGCTTGGAAGAGAGACACCTCAAGAGTTAGAGGGCCCTTATTCCTCATCTTAGACTCAGTTCCTGGGTTTGACTCTTGGCTCCGGGGCCTCAGAGTAACCCTTCCGTTGGGCTCTTGGAATCTATCTATCTTAATCATTTAGTCCCTTGCAGGTCTAGGCCTCTGTCTTTTTCCTCAATGACTCTCTGTCCTCCCGGGGCTGTCCTTTTCGCCCGTCTCTCTTCCCACCCTCCTCCTCATGTCATCCTGTCTGGCCACCTTCTCCTCCCCATCCATCTGCCTCAGTCTCCCCATCTTGGCTTCGCCGGGCGGGCGGGCCTCCGGACCCCTCCCGGGTGCGCGCCCCCTCCCTCCCTCAGGTGTCTGTCTGCAGTCCCAGGGCCGCCCGGGTCTCTGGAGGCCTGTGGGGGCGGCGCTCCCCCCTCCGGCTGGGGCTGCAGCAGAGCCAGTCTCCGCAGGAAGCCTGTTTGGAAAACATCCCCGCGCAGGAGGGACTGCGCCGGGGCAGGCCCGCGCCCCGAGCCCCGAGCCCCGCGCCCCGCGCCCCGCGCCCGGGGCAGGCACAATGACGGCCCAGCGCATACGCAGATACACACCCGGCGGCCCCTCGCCACAAACACGCGCGCGCACGCACACAGTCCCGCACACCCCGAGCCCCGCGGGCAGTGCCCGGACGGGCGCAGAGCCCACTCGGGACCCGCGAGCGCGCAAACAACCCCCTGCGCCAGCCCTCGGACCCACTCCCCCTGCCACCCTCAGACACGCAAACACGCCCCCCGCGCCCGCCGGGGCCCGCCCGGCGCAGCCCCCGCCCCCTCCGCCCCGGCGGTCTCACCTGGCCGCGCTCCCGGCCCCACTCGGCGCCGCTCCCTCCGCGCCTCGCCCCTGCTCGGCCCCGGGGCCGCTGCGGTGGGATGGGCCCGGCCCGCGGCGGCTCCGCGCTGCCTCGTCACGGGGACACCCGGGGCCGGGGGAGGGGGCGAGCGCGAAGCGCCACACTCCGCCCCTTGTCCCGATGCCCCGCCCCCTTAAAGCCCCGCCCCACCCGAAACTCCGCCTCTTGCGGCGAAGCTTAGCCCTAGTCAACAGAGCTCCGCCCCTTCGTGGGAGACCACGCCCCTCCATAGCCCCGCCCCCAGGCCCTGGGAAGCTCCGCCCACTCTCCGTCTCAGGAACTCCCTAGCGCATCTTCACCGGTTCGGGGACTCCCCGGTATCTGTGCGACCCATCCCCCAGTTCAGGCTCCCTCAGACCCCGCCCTCATTTCTGGGGACTTCCGGGTTCTCCTAGAGACACGGGCGCCCCCTCCCCCATAGCAAGCCGAAGACTTTGTACTGCGCGGGAGGCGCCTTTCCCCACCTTGGGCCGGGGACTATCCACCTGCTCCCCCACCCCCACGCCCGTCACCCCGAGACCCGTCTTCCCACCTGGGGTAGCTGCAGAATTAGAAGCGGGGGCGGGAAGGAGAGAAGGAAAATACTAGAGAGTCGGAGGAGGGGGTGTGCGTTAGCAGGGAGGCTGAGGGAAAATGCTACAATTGACTAGATTCGAAGACCTGTCTTTAGCCTCGCTCCTCCACTCTCTCGCTGGGTTGCCTCTGGACGACTCTAGGCCCCGGGGTGTCCGGGAACACTTCCCTCCTTCCAGCTAGCACGCACATCATACCCAAGAAGCCACAAGGGGGGCTTTGGGTTGGGTGCAGTTCCTTCTGGGCCTGGGCTTGCAAGAGATTTGTCAATCTATGCCAGGTATTATGCTCTGTGCTTTGAGCAAGATAAGCCCTTTAATTTCTAGGAGGCAGGCACGATAATCACCCATTTTACAGATGACGAAACAGTTGTACAAACCTAACTTGGTCGTGGTTATCTTGCTAGAAAGGAGCCAAGAGTAGGTCTCAGCTGTGTGACTCCAAAATCTGGACTCCTAACTTCTGTTCTATACCTTGTTGTTATGATGAGAAATGGCAGGATGGGACTCAGAGGTGCAGAGCAGGAGAGACCCAGAGATGCATCAGATAAGAACCCTACGGCACATTATTTCTCAGTATGTTTGGAACCATAACCAAGAGCTGGGGGAAGACCAGAGGGTAGCCCTTAACCTGAGTCTTTGGCGCATTTATTGAAGAAATCAAGGAAGGCTGTACAGAGGAGGTGGTCTTTGGCCCCAGTCATGAAGGAGATGTGAAAATTTGCCCACACATTCCTGAGAGAGAGCATCCTTCCTGCTCTCCCCTCATCTTGTTGCTTGTGATGCTCCCTGTCTCCTGGACTCCCCCTGGGCCCCACCACATCCACACACCCCACAAACTCCCCCACCTAAAAATAGTCCATGATACCAACTGCTTTGCCAACTGTTTGGGGGCCTTAGCAGCCAGATGAAACATGAAGGCAGCCAGCAGCTCGTCCTTTAGGGACAAAGGCACTCATTAATCAAAGAGAGGCTCCCTGAGAGGCCACCACAGAGGAGGCTGGACTGCTGGGCTGTCAGCAGCAAATCATGCAAATCCTGCACCATGGGAGAGCTCCCTTCCTTGAATGCCTGCAATATGTCCACCTCCATGCCAGGTAGGCAAGCCACTGTGGGACACGGGGACACTGGGACAGTCTCACTCCCCGTTGCATTCCCAGCTTCCAGCACATTGCCTGCCAGAGCAGGCCCTCAATGAACACATGCTCAATAACCACCAGAACCCCCAGGTCACAGATGGGGAAACTGAAGCTCAGGGGATGGGGGAAGAGATACTTGCCCCAGGTCACACAGCCAGGCAACTACATAGCTGAGGGCTGATCAGAGCCCCAGTGCTACCATCTGACACCAGACTGCAGGGAGGAAGGGCTGAGAGAGATTGCAGAGTACTGCAGGACGCAGAGATTTCTCCTGTGGTTTAGTGTGCTGGCACCGGAGCTGCATGATGAGCATGGCCAGACCACAAGGGGCCTCCCAAAGCCTGGGGAGGGCCTGGCCCCAGCATTGTCTAGGTGGGGGAGAGGAAGGGAGAGTTGGGACACCGCCAACAGACACAAGTGCCCAGCTTCCAGCCTTGACTTCTGGCTCTGTCTCAAAAACTCCAGCTTCTTAATCTCTCTAGATCTCATCTTCCTTATTAATAAAATGGGAACAATAATAGCACTTACCTATGGTGGGATAAAAATTTGCAGTACTTTTCTGAAATCAACCCCTCCTTTCTTTCTCTTCAATCTCCATCTTGACCCTATTGGGGGAAAAAAAAGTAACAGAGGAACAAGATACAATCTTTATTTCTTCAATTCTTGGGTTCAGGTGTCTGAAGACAAGGGACTAGCGTAAGCAGTTTGGAAGAATATTTGTGTATCTATTTCAGAAAAGATGCTGAAAACAACAACAGCAACAACAAGGAACTCTCTGGACTGAGAGATTTGGAGAGAGGAAGGAAGGGCCTATGATGCTGAGCTCTGCCTTTGAGGCCCTGTTGTAAGTGGCAATGGGGGCCGAGAAAAGATTGAACCCTCAGGTAGATTCAGGGATACAAATCCTATTCCTTCAAAGAATCCAAATTTGATTGGATCAGTTTATGGAGCAACTTAGGTCCCAGGACATTCATTGTTGAAAACAAAAGAGGGGGCGCCTGGGTGGCTCAGTCAGTTAAGAGCCTGACTTTGCTCAAGTCATGATCTCACCGTTCATGGGTTTGAGCCCTGCGTCAGGCTCTGTGCTGACAGCTCGGAACCTGGAGCCTGCTTCAGATTCTGTGTCTCCCTCTCTGTCTGCCCCTCACCCGCTCATGCTCTGTGTGTGTCTCTCTCTCAAAAATAAATAAACATTACAAAAAATTTTTAAAGAAAACAACAGAGGACTCAGCTGGCATTGAATGGAGCTTAACAGCTGGGTGTAGCCAGGGAAAGAGTAAGTCAAAGAGAGCCTTGCCCAAACCACTGTCATCCCAGGGTGACTGTAGGAATACCCAAGGCTGCACTTCCTGAGGACCAGTGACAGAGGATTTGTATTTAGACTGTGGGGAGGAGGGTAAAGACCTTACTAAAATAATCCAGCCAGTCACTAAACAGACAAATAACAATAACAAGCCCTGGAGGCAGTGGACTAGTACCGAGTTGCTACAACATATTAATTAAAATCTTCAGTTTCCAACAAAAAAAATATATAATTCATACAAAGAAACAGGAAAGGATGACCCATAGAGTGGGACAAAAGCAGGCATCATCATCCAGATGTGGGGAATTCGGCACCTTCACACCCTGATCCCGGGAATGTAAAATGGTGCAGCTGCTTAGGAACAGTCCAGCAGCACCTCAAGCAGTTAAACATAGAGTTACACATGAGCCAGCAACTTCACTCCTAGGTGTATATCAAGAGAAATGAAATGTTAGAAATAAAAATAAAGAAAGTCAAGGAAGTCGATAGCACAAAAATCAGAAGGGTCAATTGTAATTGGGAAGGGGCACAACGAGAAGCATTAGGGTGCTGTCCAGGGTACTGTTCAGGTTCTTGATGCAGTGATATCACCTAGATACTTGTTTTGTAATAGTTTGGTAAACTGTATATTTATGTTGTATAAGCTGTTTGTTTATGATATTTTATAATAAAAATCTTTAAAATAAGATGAGCTGGTTCAACCAAACCCTTACAGTCTGCAATTTGAACCGACAGGGACTTGTTCCAGTTGAAACTACAGTGGCTTTTTCTTTTCTTTTCTTTTCTTTTCTTTTCTTTTCTTTTCTTTTCTTTTCTTTTCTTTTCTTTCTTCTTTCTTTTCTTTTCTTTTTTTTTCTTTTCTTTCTTTCTTTCTTTCTTTCTTTCTTTCTTTCTTTCTTTCTTTCTTTATGGGTATTAGTAAGGAAGACTTTTTATTGTGATTCAATATACACACAAAGGCACACAAGGAAAACACAAGTGTTATGGGACAATACATATCTTTACTCCATGCAGTGTATTTGGCTATGTTTTCTCCTCTATTCTATTTCGTTAACAATGTTGGCTGAACTCATGAAATCAATTTAATAACCCACTGATAGGCCACAATGCTAGCCTTTAAAAAGTCTTGTCTAAGATCAAGATGTTAGCAACTCTGGTTTCTCCTGAGGCCTCTCTTCTTGGCTTACAGATGGCCACCTTCTTGCTGTGTCCTCTCATGGTCTTTCCTCTGTGTATGTCTGTGCCCTGGTCTCCTCTTACGAGGACATCATTCAGATTGGGTGAGAGCCCACCCTAAAAGCCTCATTTTAACTTACTTACCTCTTTAAAGGCCTTATCTCCAAACACAGTCCCATTCTGAGGTACTGGCAGTTAGATCTCCAAGATACTACTTTGGAAGGAAGATAATTCAGCACATAACAGGCATGACTTCCTGAGGGATAGGGAGGTAGAAAGAGTCAGAAGGAGAGGGGAGAAGGAGTGTCCAAGCCTGCACATCTACAAATGGGGACGAACAGGCAAATGCAGGGCAGCAGGGAACTCTACACTCTCTGGTTGGTCAGAGGGTGAGGTAGGGAGTATCAGGTTGGAGGAGGTGGCAGGGGAGAGGTCCAGGGCCTTGGATCCCATACTAAGCTTTGGTTTGTAGAGCGATGAGTCTCAGCAAGATCTCCTGGGACACTGGAGGAGGATCCCAGAAAGTTAAACTTTAAGGAGTGTCTCAGATGGACCAAGACCCACACTCTGGGCAAAGAAGCTGTAGCTTGACAAGTTTTAGGCAGGGGCCAGACCCTGACTGAGTTGGAGAGAAAGACTAGACAGGCAAGAATGGAGGCAGAGAGGCCATAGTGGGGGCTGCCCTGAGTGTCCAGCCAGGAAAAGATGATGTCTGAACTGACAATACTAAAAGTTGGCTTTCATAGAGTGCTTATTATATCCCTCGAGCCGGGCCTGAGCTAAGTACCCTGCCCAGATAATCATGTTAAATTCTCTCAACAGTCCTGTGTGGTAGGTACCTTATTATTCCTATTTCACAGTAAAGAAAACTGAGGCCAGACAGGTGAAGAGACTTGCCTCAAGTCACACAGCCAAGGAGAAATGTGTGTGTCGGTAGAGGCAGAGCCTGCATGTCAGCCCCGCTCTCTGGCAGTCACTGAGGAGATGGCAGGATTGGTGGGAGCTGTGGGGACATAAGTGGGCGGGATTAGGGACAGATTGAGCATGGGGGCTAAGGGAGAGGGGTGAGCTGTGTGTGGGTACTTCTAGGTCCCTAACTCCCTGTATCTGCAATCAAAAAGCTGAAGGGAGCTCAGCCTGCTCCTTCTCCCTCTGCCTCCCCCTTCTCTGCCTTTCCTTCTCAGCATCTCCAGGGGGCTCCCAGGATGCCAGGAATAGGGCTGAGCATTGTTTGTGTAACAGGTACAGATCCCCGTTCATATCTTCCTGCATGTAAGATACAGAGCTTTATGGGGCGCCTGGGTGGCTCAGTCAGTTGAGCGTCCAACTTCGGCTCAGGTCATGATCTTATAGTTTGTGAGTTCGAGCCCTGGTTCGGGCTCTGTGCTGACAGCTCAAACCCTGGAGCCTGCTTCGGATTCTGTGTCTCCCTCTCTCTCTGCCCCTCCCCCCAGTCACACTTTGTGTTTCTCTCCTGCAAAAATAAACGTTAAAAAAATTTTTTTTAAAAAGATACAGAACTTTACTTTTCTCTGACTCAACTTCATCTGTTTCTACTGGTGGAAATTCAAGAGTTCCTTCCCTTTATCCCAGCAGGACACAACCGGCACCCAATGCTGTCTGTTGACACAGGTCCCCAGTGAGATGGCCCACCTGGACCTCCACCCTAAGAAGGCCTCTGCCTGGTCAGCCTTTCCCTCTAGGGCTGGTGGCTTCTCTGCTCTCTCCCCTTCACACTTGAAAGCACAGGAGCCTTTTTGCTGCACAAGGGCACAGGCATTTCTGCCAAGCATGCCTTGGTCACTACACAGCTGTTCCCTCTCTAAGGTCTTGCTGCCTCCTTGGGGAAAGGGATTAACTACCCACTAACCCCTGGCCTTAACTGCTTTTCTGGGCCCCATTAGTCACCTGGAGGGCTGGCTGCAGGCTTTGCAGCTGAGACCTCCTAAGTCTCTCTCCCTGTCAGTCCACATCCCTCTTTTCTCCTTCTCCTCACAGCCCAGTGAATCTTTCTAGACCATGTACTTGGGGGTCACAGTATAAAGCCCCCTACTTGTAACAGATTGTCCAGGCTTTTTCATTTTCTGCTGGGCACAGGCTCAGTTTGAGCTTGGCTTCCACTTCTTCACTTCTTTCTCTCCAACTTTTCTCCTGAAGGTTCAGGTGCCTCATCTCCTGGCCTTCTCCTAACTCTGTGGCAGCTCCTTCTTGGTTCCCTTTGCTCATTCTCTCTTCTCTTCTTTCCCCTCTTTAAATGCTGACTTCTCTTCTCTCCTCCTTGGGAGATCTCACTCCCGACCCTGGCCCCAAGGACTATCAGTCTCTATGCTCAGGCTTCCCTCCCAGACCAGGCTCTGTAGCTGGATGGCCGGCAGGCACCTCTGCTGTGTGCTGGTCTCAGCTACTTGACAACCAATGTTGTGGCTGGACTGGCCCTTCCGGTTTTTATTATGAATGCAAGATGCCCTCAGCAATAACCATCAGGGAACTTTGAGGGGAGAAAAGGTCTATTACTCACAGGTCCTGGAAATTACATGCCACACCTGGGACCACACAGTCAGTACCCGGAGGGAGAGAGAGAGAGAAGTGGGGAGCACCTTGGGTTCTGCTTTTACTGGGGTCCAGGGTGGGGCCTAGAGTTTCACAGGCTCGCTATTTACTGGTGAATTTAAAATGAAAAGAGTAGGAATTGAAAGCACCCAAAGAGTGAAATCAAACAGCCCAAATGCCAGGTTACCAAGATCTGATCTCTGAAACAGGAGCCTCAGGGGGAGATGGGGCCTTGACCTGGCTCTTTATATCTAGACATGTGGCTGGCAACGTGGCTGGCATCCATCTCAAAGATGGTTATCTCCTTGAAGTGGATACCTCTGCAATCAAAGCTTAAGTCAGGCACTGACCTTACAAAAAAGACAAACCAGCTGTCAGGGCTTATACTACACCCCCTAACGCAACTCACAGTCATCCGTCCGCACCTACGGCACCTGTGTGCCAACACTAAGCGGGAAGCTTATCATTCATTTACCCAAACTCTCTATGCCACAATCTTGAGTATCACCCTGGATGCCTCTCTCCCTCTCCCCCGACAATTTACCTCTCAGGCACAAAGTTCTGTTAATTGACAAGGCAGCCTAGGGAGTGTCAAGTGCAGGGATACTAGAGCCAAAGGTCTGGGTTCAAATTCTGACTCTGCCACTTTCTAGTAGCGTAAGTTTGTGCAAGTGACTTCACCTGTCTGGGTTTCGGTTTCCTAATCTGTAAAGTGGGGATGATAATAGCACCTATACCTCACGGGATTATAATGAAGTTTACATGAGTTACTATTCATAAAAATGGACACAGTACAGGCTGCACAAGCATTTATTGACTAAAATAGATTTCTAGCTTCTAAGGATCTCTTGAATTGGTCTCAAGCCACCAACGCCTTTCCACTGTCTTCCTGCCCTGGCCTAATGGGTCTTCCTGCATCTACCCTTGCCCTCCTCCAATCCCTCTACATACCCAAGCCAAGGTCACCTTTCAAAACGCAACCACTTAACACTCTTCAATGACCTCTACTCACAGCCACACACCTTAACAGGATTGACAAGGCTTGCATGATGTGACCCCCATTCACCTGTCGCACCTCACTTTCACCACTGAATGCTCTGACCTCGCACATTTCCAAAGCTAGACTAGGGAATTGCTTCTTCATAATCTGTAAGAGCTGGAATAATCAAAGCCATCCTTTCATTGACAAGAAGCAGAAACTGACAATGAAGCCCAGTTTATGCCAGGCTGCATTCTTGGCTCCCTGAGCACCTGCTGTGCCCAACTGTTTTCTGATTCCTTCATTTAGAAAGGATTCATACCTTTATTTGTAAATAAATTTGTAAATAAAGGCTGGGCAGTGTGTGGCACCCAGAGATAAATCATACCTACCCTGGCTTGTTCTGGGCCAGGCTCTCTTCTAAGTACTTTACTTAAATTAACTAATTTTCTGTGAGGTTGGTACTGTTATTAGCCCCATGTTATTAGTGAGTAAATTATTTTGCCCAAGGTGCTTAAGGCACTTGGGGGGGGCTGAACCTCTGACTTCGGCTCAGGTCATGGTCTCACGGTTGGTGAGTTTGAGCTCCTCATCGGGCTCGCTGCTGTCAACACAGAGCTGGCCTCAGATCCTCTGTCCCATCCCCCGACCCCCGCTCCTTCCCCAGGGGCACCCTCTATCTCAAAAATTAAAAAAATAATAAAAAACAAGAGCCAGTGTGATTCCAGAGTCGTGCTAAGGTTAATGAGGTTGAGTGTTAATAAAGAACTTGATAGACTTCAGAGGCAGGAACAATCACATTTAAGTATTGGAAGTCCAAACAAACTTCATAATAAAACATCTCACAATTCACAATGTGGTTTAACCAAATTATTTCCTTTTACCAGATGAGACACTATAGTCATGGTAAATGGCACAAGGTCTAGAGTCAGGTGATACCAATATTCATTTCCCAGCCCTGTCACATTCAGAGTAGGTGTTCTTGACCTCATTTTTGTGCTTCAGTGTTCTCGTTTGTAAAAGGGGTATAATAAAATAATATACCTCATGCCATTGTGAGGATTAAATGAGATAACAATGCCTTTAAAGTGCTTAGCACCCTGCCTGGAACGTAGCAAGTGCTAAAAAAAAAAAAAAAAAAAAAAAAAGATGAAATAAGATGCTGGCTTTTTTTATTTTATTGGGCACAGATGATGTATCAAACATGTTCTGGGCCTGTTAAGCCTCACAACAACTCCGTGAAGGTTTTGTCCTCATTGTACTGCTAATAGCGCATGCTCACCAGGTGCCACGCATTGCTCTAACTTACTTCGCTAACTCAACCCTCACGACAATCCCTAGAACTGCGTCTACATATCATAACCCCGTTGTACAGGGGGAGGAAACTGAACCTAAGTAACTCGAACAGGTCCACGGCCAGCATGGGGAGCAACCGGGCAGTATGCTTCCAGGGTCTGTACTCTTAACCATGGTGCCTTTCAACAACTGGCGAGGAACCGACCGGGCTCAGAAAATAAAGAGATTCCCACGCCTGAGAAGCTCTCCGTTCCTTTCAAACCCACGGATTATAATCGTGTCCAGCAGATGGCGCCTCAGAGCATAGCAATGTGCGAGATCGGCATTAGCGGTCAAAACCACCATGCCCACAATGCTGTGCGGGCATTAAGGTCCTCCTCCTCCTCCTCCTCCTCCTCTTCCGGTTTAGCTGTCCGAGGCACCGCCTATGTGCTCTGCAGGCGGAATGTCTGTAACTGAGCCATTCAGGTCCTTCCCCTATCTTCAGATGGCGAGTTAAAAGGTGTTTTCCCTCATGTGACTCTCCTTGCTTTACTAGTTGGAGGGTAGAAGGGCCGAAACAACGCTTTTTTGTTGGCTTCACCTGACGCGAGGACCCTTGACCTCTGACCCAGGATGGCGGCGCCCAAAGCCGTCGCTCTTGCTGTTGCCCTGAGGTGAACTGAGGCCGGGAGTCCCGCGTCATGTCGAAGCTGAACCGGGCCACTCGGGCTCTCAGGAAGCCCGAGGCTGGTGGCGTCATCCGGACCATCGTGCGGGCAGGCCAGGCCATGTCTGGGCCCCCTCTAGGCCCCATCCTGGGTCAGGTGCAGCGGTGGCTGGAACGCGGAGCGGGAGGCGCCGTGGGGTGGGAGCTAGTACCCGGGTGGAGGGTGCGGGGTCTGGAGCCAGGGAGGCCTCGGTGCAAAGCGCGGCTCTGCTACCTACAGGCTTAATGTCTTTGCGTTCGTTACATGGGTCCTTCGAGGCTCATCTTCCTCCGTCCTTCCTCACCGGCTGTGGTGAGGATAGAGGGATGATGCATACAGATCATCTGGCGCGTATAGTGTTAGTTGAATCTGGGCGCCAAAAAGAGGATGGAAACCGTAACGAAGTGAAGACGAGGGAAGGAACGGACAGAACCTCCTGGGTGGTAGGAAGCCGCCCCTTCCCACACTAACGCCGATGCTCCCCTCCCAGAGAGGCGTTTCCATCAACCAGTTCTGCAAAGAGTTCAACGAGAAGACAAAGGACATCAAAGAAGGCATTCCTTTGCCCACCAAGATTTATGTGAAGGTGCACAGTTGGGACTCTGATCCTGTTTGGTTTTAAGTTTTTATTTTAATTCCAGTTAGCACACGGTGTTACGTTAGTTTCGGGTGGACAATACAGTGATTCGACAATTCCCCACATCACCCGGTGCTTATTGTGGCAAGTGCCGGCCTTAATCCCCATCACCTCTTGATCCTGTTTGTTTTTCTTCCTCCTTATTCTCCCTAGTTCCTGGGGCTGGTCACTTGGGGTTGGTGCTCAGCTCCTAACTTTGGGCGAGTCTCTTGCTTTTACCGAGCCCCACCTTCCCCATTAACACAGCGGAGACCAGACCATATCTTTTCTGAGCCTATCCTACTATATTGCAGTTCCTTCCTTTGCCTCTCCATTCCACTGGGCTTTTTTTTTTTTTTTTTAAACATTTATTTATTTTTGAGAGACAGACAAAGCATGAGTGGGGTAGGGGCAGAGAGAGGGAAACACAGAATCCGAAGCAGAATCCGAGCTGTCAGCACAGAGCCTGACTTGGGGCTTGAACCCTTGAACTGTGAGATCATGACCTGAGCTGAAGTCGGACACTTAACAAACTAAGCTACCCAGGCGCCCCTCACTGGGGCTTTTAGAGCAGAGTTGGGCCTGGACTAGAAGTGACAAAGCTGTTTGCTAGAGATATATTTTCCCTGTGGTTTTGTGGTCTGTTAGATGGAAACCATCAGGAGGTGAATCAAGGGAAGCGGGGGATAGAAGTTAGAAGTTCTCTGGGCCAGGGCAGTAGGGGTTAGGGGAGGCAGGAGACATATTCTCATATATGTCTTTTTCCATTAAGCCTGACAGGACATTTGAGATCAAGATCGGACAACCCACTGTTTCCTACTTCCTGAAAGCAGCTGCTGGGATTGAGAAGGGGGCCCGGCAGACAGGTAAGGGTCAGGGTGGGCTCCCGGGAGTCTGGGGGCTCTGGAAGGAAGCAGGGGCACCTGAAGGTCTACTTGTTTCTTCCTCCCAGGGAAGGAGGTGGCAGGCCTGGTGACCTTGAAGCACGTGTATGAGATTGCCCGAGTTAAAGCTCAGGACGACGCCTTCGCCCTGCAGGATGTGCCCCTGTCCTCTGTTGTTCGCTCCATCATTGGCTCTGCCCGTTCCCTGGGCATTCGTGTGGTGAAGGAGTGCGTGTCCTGGGAAGGTGCAATGGGAGGGGAGGGCTTGGAAAATTCTGGACTCTGGGGCAAAGCTGAGAGGGCCCATTACAGTGGGAGGGTCAGCTTCTGAGTCAAGGACCTTAGACTTCTTAGGAGTGGGGAGGCTTATTCATCTATTTGGAACATGAATATTAAATGCCTGTTACGTGTTAGATATCGTTCTGGACATTAAATACAGCTAGGAACGCGACAGCCATGCTTGGTCCCGCTCCTGAGTTCAGTTCAGAGCTGGAGGCAGATGCATAAATGGAACATTAGGCTGCTGAACAGTCACTGTTGACAAAAGTAACTACAGGTGTCTTGAGAACAGAGAGTAGAGCTCCTGATTTTGCCTGGAGTGTCAACGAGGACTTCATAGAGGAGGTGACATCTAAGCAGAGACTTGGAAAAAGAGGTCACGGATGGGGGAAAGATCCCTGTGAAGGACAGAAGGTGAAGAAGTGAACCAAAGAAGTGCAATGTGATCTGGTATACGATGCTAGAAGCAAAGTGGGGAATAGGAAGAGAGGTGAGGCAAATGGACCTGCTGGGAAGGCCGAAGGCTGTCTATAGCTGTCTCTAGTTCAGACTTGATCCAGAGGCCAGAGGGGGCCTCCTCCTAGAGCTTGGGATGACCTCAGGAATTGTTTCTTTGAGTGAGACGTTGAATGGAAGGGCATCTGGCTCAGGCAACAGCAGGGTCAGTACTTGGTCCTTTATGGGCCTCTTGCTGGTTTGCGTCCCATGCTGAGGCTGATGGTTGTTTCCTAAGAGAAGTGAGGTTAAGCATGGTACAGGGATGGACTTGACTTTTCTCAAATCTTTACTTTTACTAGGAGTACAGAGACGAGCCAATCTGACCCCTGCTTGCGGGGAGGCATGTGCGCACAGCCAGCTGACTTCTTTGTACATAGTGTTCATGGGCACAGAGGAAGGGGCAGTTGATCTCGACTGGGGGATAGCCGTGACCTCAAAGGACTAGTGGGGCTTTAAGGAGGGAATAAAAAGCAGAGGTGGGGGGTAGGAGTGGGGTGGCAAAGGTGTGGAGGCTGGGGAGTCCAGGAAGGGAGAAAGTGTGCTGAGACAGTGCCATGGGCCCTGGTAAGCTCCCCAAAGGTGACTGGCCACTCACTCACCATCTGTTTTTCTGCACCTGCAGCCTCAGTTCAGAAGAGTTGGCAGCTTTCCAGAAGGAGCGAGCCGCATTCCTGGCTGCCCAGAAAGAGGCAGATTTGGCAGCCCAGGCGGAAGCTGCCAAGAAGTGACCCCCGTCTCCTGCCCTCCAGGATTTTGAAGGGAACAGCTGGAATGGAGGCCAGTTGAAAAGCTGTGCCAAAGGGGAGGCAGGGAGGTGACACCAATCTGATTGTTATTTCCCTGACTTTAAATTATATATTTTTTTATGTGTGACAGTATCAAGGGCTCAAGCCTAAATAAACATCCTGTGTCACCCACTCTCAATTTCTGTCTTGGGACCCCAGGGGACAGGGACCAATGCTGACAGTCGCCAACATGGACAGACCTCATCTACCCTAAGGAAGGAGGGTCTTCCTACATGCTATGGAATCCGATGCTCAGCCAAGCAGAGCACCTTGCCCAGGTTTTGAATCGGTGGCAAAGGGAGGAGTTAGAGCTCCTGGCTTCCGATTCGAAATCTGTGTTTTCTCCTCCCCGGGGCCGGGAGAACAGGTGGGGGCCATGGAAGCCGAGACTTGGGTGTACGGACGCAGCAGAGGTATCTCGTGCCGCCGTCAGAAATCTCTCTTCTCTCCTTGGAGACTTCCCACCTCAACAGAAATGGCCTGCTGTGGGGACTCGGTGGCGAGCAGAGTCACTGCAAAGAGCACCTCAGGTCCCAGGCACTGCTTCGGGCCCCTCTCCTAAGCTGACCCCTGGCCTGGGTCCGGTGTTAGCTGGAAGTGAACCACGGTGGAGTTAAGGGCTACAGACCTACAGAAGAAGCAGAGCTTCAGTGGGTACCCGCCCACGTTGAGGGAGGTCTTTGGGAAGCCCCTGGCCTTTTGTTTTCCTCAGTATCCAGAACGCCGAGGATTCCTGTCCTGTCAGCGAGAGGAGGAGTCAGGGCAGGAACGGGATTCACGTTTACTAAGCATGTTAGGCGCTAGGCACCCCCTTTTACCCTGAGATTTGGAAAGCATGGGAAAATAGAACTGAAACCCTCATGTAATCCCACCGCCCCGATGAGACTCCTGCCGGTATTTTGGTGTTTATCTTTTCCACTGTTTTCTTTGTGTATGTATTTATATATAAGACTATTTAAGAAATTGGAGGGGCACCTGGTGGCTCAGTCGGTTAAGCGTCCAACTCTTAATTTCGGCTCAGGTCGTGATCTCACAGTTGGCGAGCTTGAGCCCCGTCTCAGGCTCTATGCTGACAGTGCAGGGCCTGCTTGGGATTCTCTGTCTCACTCTCTCTGCCCCTCCCCAGGTCTCTCTCTCTCTCTCTCAAAATAAACTTTAAAAAAATAAAATAAAAAGTTGGGGTCATACCCTGGATACTGTTTGATTCTACTTTTTTTTTTTTTTTTTAATTTTTTAACGTCTATTTATTTTTGAGACAGAGAGAGACAGAGCATGAATGGGAGAGTGTCAGAGAGAGAGAGGGAGACACAGAATCCGAAACAGGCTCCAGGCTCTGAGCTGTCAGCACGGAGCCCGACGCGGGGCTCGAACTCACGGACCGCGAGATCATGACCTGAGCCGAAGTCGGACGCCTAACCGACTGAGCCACCCGGGCGCCCCTGTTTGATTCTACTTTTACTTCTAACGTGGCAACTAAGAATATTTTCTGGGGCGCCTGGGTAACTCAGCTGGTGAAGTGTCCAACTCTTGATTTCAGCTCAGGTCATGATCTCGTGGTTTGTGATATCAAGCCTGCATCGGGCTCTGCGCTGACAGCACAAAGCCTGCTTGAGATTCTCTCTCTCTGGGGCGCCTGGGTGGCTCAGTTGGTTAAGAGATTCTCTCTCTCTCTGCCCCTCCTCCGCTCTCTCTCACTCAAAATAATAAACATTTATAAAAAACATTTTCTGTTATTAATTCTTTTCCTCAAGTGATTTTTAATGACTCCCTAGTATTTTAATGACTCCCTAGTATACAGGGGTGCCTAGGCGGCTCAGTCAGTTAAGCATCTGACTTTTGATTTCAGCTCAGGTCATGATCTCACAGTTCATCAGATTGAGCCCTGCATCGGGCTCCGTGCTGACAGTATGGAGCCTGTTTGGGATTCTTTCCCTCCTCTCTCTGCCCCTCCCCTGCTCACGTATATGTGTCCTCTCTCTCTTAAAATAAATAAACTTAAAAAAAATATGTATGCACGAAGCCTTGTGATGAACATCATTTGGATAACAGTTTTGAGCGGCTTATGTGTCAGGCACTGTTTTTTTGGCACTAGAACCGAGGACACAAGAATAAATATGACAGGCATTTTCTCCCTTCAGAGATGGCATTTAATAATAATTACCCAGAAAAAATTAGTTACAATTACTACTGTGACAGGAGAGGTATGACAGGCTGGGAGAGTGTACGAGGGGTACAGCCAAGCCTGGAGATTCAGTGAAGAGTTCTCAGGGGAGGTGATTTTAAGCTAGAGGGGTTGAAGGCAAGACCTGAAGGATGACTGGGACAGCTGGGGGTGAGTTCAGCATGGGATCTCAGGCAGAGCTGTGTCTGTTACCTATCACTGCATGATGATCTTATCGCACACCTAGTGGCTTAAAACACTGTCTCCATTTCTGTACATCAGGAGTCTGGGCATGGCTTAGCTGGGTTCTCTGCTTCAGGGCCTCACAAAGCTGCAGTTGAAGTGCTGGCTGGGGCTGTGGTCTCATCTGAGGCCCAACTAGGGAAGGATCCGCTCCTGAAATCATGTGGTTGTTGGCATATTTCCCCTCTTCCTTCCTCTCACCTTGGGCATTGCACTAAAGCTGCCTTTTGAAATTAAATGAGGCTGTTTGACTTGCTTTGGCCAGTGAAATGTGAGCAGGAGTCATGTGGGCAGAATTATTTACTAGACCGTGAGGCTCTGCAGTGCTGTCTCCCCCTGCTGCAGCAGGCATAAGCCCATGTTGATGTGGATGGGGAGATACGTGCTGAGACCCCCGGGGGGCAGCTGCCCTGAAGCTTTGCCTGTACCCTGGCAGTCCTTCTGTGAGCAAGAAATGGACCCTGTTAGTTTAAATCTGGTATTTTGGGGTTTGTTACAGCAGCAAGACTTAGCCCATCCTGACGGTTTGGAGAGAAGCTTGTGATGTTGGAAAAATGGAATGAAATCCAGTGTGGCCCATCTCAGGTCATTTCCCTTCAGGTGAAGTCTTCGAAGCGAGGTGGTTGAGTTGCCCTTCAGTTTTCATTTCTTTAGGAATCGTATGATGTAGGTGCCTGTATCTCCATTTTGCAGATGAAGAAAATGAAGCTTGCCCAGGGTCACGCATGGCCCCTTACTTCACTTGAGGAAATAAAAACCACCAGATGGAAAACTCCCACAACTTTGGCCAAATCTACAAACCTACTATCCTTCACTTCTTCCTGTCTGTAAGAATGGAGTTTTTTCGTTCCATCAGAGACAAATCGCTCCACCTCTGCTGGTGGCCCTCTTTCACCCTCTCTGTCACCACCACCCTCTCTGTCACTGGTTTCTCCCAGATGCAGTGATGTGGAAGGGTTCAGGCTACACAGGAGCTCCGTGCTTCTTCACTGTGTGGTGGGCAAGTTACTTAACTGCTCTGTACCTTAGACTCGTCTATACGACAGGGAAAATAGTGCTGACCTGAACAGATTGTTGTAAAGATTAAATGAATTAATGCACATAAAGCCCTCAGAACAATGACTAGCATATTACAAGTTTTCAATAAATGGGAGCTGTTATTATTCCTGGGTTGTTTTCTCGAGCAAATACGCACACTCCAGTATTATTTAAAAAAAAAAAAAAAAGCTACTTCTCTGGCTTCACATCTCCTTTTAGCTACTGTCCCATTTCTCTGTTTTCTTTCGCTGTAAAACCTATAAGAATTGTCCAAAAGTAGTGTCTATGTTTCATCTTCCACTCACTCTTTAAGTCTTCTAATGCTTTTTGTCTTAAACTCTCCTGTGGCTGTTATTAAATATGCCAACATCAATCTCTCTTTTGGTTAGCGTTGGTATGACTACTCTTTTTTTCCATCATTTCAACCTTTTTCTATCCTTATGTTTTAGATGTTCTTGTAACAGCACTAGTGGATATGGTAGTCACCTTCTGAAACTGTCTCCAAAGATTCCCACCTCTTAGTAATTAACACCCACCACACTTTCAGGGTTGGCCTATGTCACCATAGGTTGTTCCCCCCCCCTTACTCAGCATAATACCTTTATGATTCGTCCCAGCTGTCGTGTGTACCAGTAGTTCATTCTTCTGTATTGCTGAGCAGTATCCCAAGGTGTGGATGTACCACGGTCTGTTAATCATTCATCTGTTGAAACGTATTTTGCTGTTTCCACATTTTTGCTATCACAAATAAAACTGTTATCATCATTCCTGGAAGACCTAATTTTCATTCCTTTGAACAAATGCCCAAGAGTGCAATTGCTAGGTGGTATAGTATGTTTAGTTTTGTGAGACTACAAAGTTTGGGTTGCCTGGGTGGCTCCGTTGGTTGAGAGCATCTGACTCTCGATTTCAGCTCAGGTCACGATCTCATGATGGTGACGATGTCATCGAGCCCTGCATCGGGCTCCGGGCTGAGCATGGAGCATGCTTGAGAATCTCTCTCCCTCTCTCTCTGCCCCTCCCCTGCTTGCACATGCTCTTTTGGAAAGGAGGGAGGAAGGAAGGAAGGAAGGAAGGAAGGAAGGAAGGAAGGAAGGAAGGAAGGAAGGAAGGAAAAGGAAACTGCAAAATTTCTTTCCAGAGTAACTGTATCATTTTACATTCCAACCAGCAATATATTTTTCTTCAATCCTGAAAGGCTGGGAGAATTTCATTCTGCCCCTCACAGTATTTGAGCTTAGCATTCCTCCCCATGCAGGTTTGGAATCTGGTATATGTCTAGTCTATGGCCATACCACCCTGAACGTGCCCACTATCATCTGATCTCAGAAGCTAAGCAGAGTTGGGCCTGGTTAGCACTTGGATGGGAGATCAGGTATATGTCTTGATGGGTTGACATCATGGGGGTCTTTCCCCTTTAGCACCATGAGACTATGGGGGATTATCTTTGCCTTTTAGCTTACATCTCAGTCTGGAATTTAGCAACTACTCCATGGGGGGAAAGGCCATGCATTTGGGGGCACATCCAATTTCCAATCCATTACACCAGCCCCTCATGGCCACCCCAAAAATTCACTGCCCAAGGATTCCCTCTTCCCACTAAACCAATGAGCCTGCACTCAGAACAGGAAATTTTTTCCAGGGAAGAAGATGATGTGCTCATCAACTCACACACGAAAGGCTCTTTGCTCTCTGAAAATTTAGTTTGTCTACTTCTTGTTGTTTCTATGTTCTCCACACAACTTCCAGAAGGATGGCTTAAACATGTAATCATACCATATCCTTCCCCTGCTCAAGTCTACTCAATGGATTCCTAATGCACATGAAATCAAGTCTGAGTTTCTTAAAATGTTTGAAGTAATCTTTTCCCTCATATTGTTGACCTCGATTCAGCCACGCTGATTTCCTTGTTATTCCTTTTTAAAAAAAAAAAAAAGATTTTATTTTCAAGCAATCTCTACAGTCAATGTGGGGCTTGAACTCACAACCCCGAGATCAAGAATTGGATGCTCTGTGGACTGAGCCAGCCAGGCGCTCCAATATTATCTCCGCGTAAAGTTTTTTCTGACACCGCACTCAAGTTAGAAGACTCTAAACTAGAGCTATGGCTCTTCGTCACAGCACTCTGGTTCTTTCCCTTACTGTACATATTGTATACTCTTTTTAGGCTGCTTGTTTACTTTTTCTGTTGTCTCCTCACAAGTAGAATGTGAGCTCTGTGAGCCCAGGGACCTTGTCTTTCTTGTGTGCTGCTGCCGTCCCCAGCACACAGAACAGCTTCTGGCACATGCAGGTATTGTAAATATTTATCACATGGAAAAATGAAGCCCTTGAACACAGTCCTTATGATCCCCAAACTTGAGCCCCTTCTCCTACATTCTGCTCCCAGGGAAGAGTTAGTATTGGTGGGGAGGGAACTGACTGAGAGTAGAGCTGGCTTCCGCAGTGACTCTGGGAGTGCCATTGGGCGACCTCTTTCCTCTCTCCCAGCCTCAGTTTATCCATTTGTTCTTAGCTGTGGCGCCCTGAGCCACAGGGACCTTGGCAGAGAGAGGAACAGAAGCAGATCCTTCTCTGTCCAGCAGGCGGAGCAACTTGCTTTCTAATTTTTTTTTTCTCTGCGCTGGACGTGCCTGCCTCTCTCTCTGGTTCTGAGTGATCTCTGGTGCCTCCTCGTCAAAATGCACAGTCTACTGTCACCCACCACCACCAGAAACCTCCCGTGAAGTGCTTCTTTTTTGTCACATATTTTAATTTTTTAGATTCTCCTTTATTTGGTTGAACTTTTAAAGAAACTTTTAATTTCAGAATAGATTTAGATTTATGGAAATGTTAAATATACTCCATGCCTATCATCTCCCCTGTTATTAACATCTTACACTTACTGGTGCACTTGTCACAATTAATGAGGTTATATGGATACATTATTATTAACTAAAGTCCATAATTTATTCAGATTTCTCTCTTTTTTTTAAACCTCTCTTTTTTCTGTTCCAAGATCCTATCCAGAATATCACTGTGTATTTCGTTGTCATTTTTCTTAGGCTCCTTTCAGCTGTTCACAGCTTCTCAGACTTCTCTTTCCTTTTTGATGACCACCAGGGAGGTTTTTAGATGGGGCTCCAGCGTGTCTTGAGCTTACATATTCCCTTAAGATTCGAAGCTGAGAGCTATAACCTTTTGCCTTCTGGGGAACTCAGGAACAAGTTTTTGTGGTAGAAACTGGTGACTTTCGACTCAAATCCTTGGGCTGGTCTTCAGAAATGGCCCCTCTCAATCTAATATTTCTGGTGTGTCTGTCGTGTGCTCATCCCCGTGTACCGTGCCAGCAGAGGAGTGGAGCTAAGACTGGGTCCTCCCAGGGCTTATGGTTCACTTCTTCTGTCCAAGTTGGAGAACAGAGGCACAGGAAAGAAGAGGGCAATGCTTTATCCGTGTTTCACCCAAGGATCCATCCAAGGTGGAAAAGGGGTGACAGGTCCCTAGAATGTCTTCCTTCTTGTGGGACCCTCTCAAGGGCATGGCCCTGGAGCTGGAGGATTTGGAATGAGACAGAATTTAGGTGACTCTCAGTGTCATGATCTCAGCTACGGGAGTCCAGTCCCATATTTCGCTGGGGGAAGATTGGAGTTTCCTTCCTCTCCTTGAGAAAGAAACTTCTCTGAGACTTGGTGGTTAACAGTGCCTTCTAATTCACTTTAATAACTTATGTCTGTTCTGTGCTCAGCTTAGAAAGACCCAATCAAATTCTAGTAGCATCTTTGAGGGGTAAGTACCTTTTTTTTTTTTTTTTTTTTTTTTTTTTTTTTTTTTTTTTTTTTTTTGCTTTCAGTCCTATTTTACCTGTGAAGAAACTGAGGCTCAGGTCTGACACAGCAAATAGTGGTTGGACATGGGATTTTAATCCACCTCTTTCTGTCCCCTAATTTTCATTCTCCTACCCCCCACCAAGTTCTTCTCTTGACCCACTCAGTTTTATTCTGCTCAAAATTTGGGGGTCTTCTCTAGCTTGTGGACCTGGAGGAGGAGAAGAGGCACCTGGTTCAGCCCAAACCTGACTTTCTCAGGTCATCTGGGATGGGACGATTTGAGATGGTGATTCACTGGCTTTGGGAACAGAGGGAACAACCCAGAACTCAGATGTAGATGATGCGAGTATGTTGCCTACCCATGCCTCCCCCAATGGTAGGGGCAAATCATTTTTTACCTGAGATCATCAGTTTCTTCATCTGTGAAATGGTGCTAATATGCCTGCCTAGAGGCTTTATTGCAATGAATAGAGGATGTAAAAGTGTCCACTGAAAGACCCACGCAGAGATTATGCAGATGGGCATCATCTCCAATGAGAAGATCCAGGGCCCCAAAGGGAAGTCGCTTCCCTGCAGGACAAGGCTGAAGGAAGAGACTCATGTCTGAAATTTCAAATCAATGTGCAGGAAAATGCCAAGCTGAATCCCCTACCCATTCCCGGCCCTTCTCCTCCCTCCCACAACGTGAGCGCTGCAAGCCTAGAGCAGGGAGGAGACTCCAATACCCTCTAATATTTTACACCAAAGCATCTTGAAGGCAAGTGTTTCAGCTCCAAACTCTCCAGCTTCTAGCACGGAGTGGGCCACACACTGTATGCCCATGTCAAGTGAAGGAATGAATGAGTGCACAAGTGAATGAAGAAACACCAGGGCTGTCAGCAGATCCAGACTTTATCTCCTGACCCCAGGGCTCCCAACCTTCTCAGATCCCCACCCTTCCCTTTCCACAACAGTACACGACACCAGCAGTACCAAAAAGGCAAACTGGACTTTATTATAAAGTTGGCTACAAAGTCACCGCAGCACCACGAAGTGGCCACCTGGGCAGACCCAGGCAGTCTGGCAGCCGGGTGAGTCCCGCACCAGGTACACGCACTCGTGCAAGCACACGTGTGACAGCGGCAGGTCTGCCTTCCTCCATCGGAAAGGAACGTAGCGTCTCTTCGCGCCCCCCACCCCAGGCGCGGGGCGCAAAAGTCACAAGAAGGGCCGCCAGGGCGGCAGAGTCCATCGGAATTGAAATCCCGTTACTGGTGTGTAGAGAATTCTACGTGGGTGTCAAGAGCCCCTCGGGGCACAGGCTGGCCCAGGTGGGCACTGCCTTTCCCCCACCAAGGCCCAGGGGTGGCTTGGCCCCCAGGAGTGGAGAACTGGCCCAGGCCCATGGGGTAGTGCGGGGAGTGGGAAAGTGAGACTCCCCCATTCTCCGCTTGAAAATCCCATTCAAGGAAACTCACTACGAGTGAATACAGATTGAAATGGAAACTGAGATTGCTTGAAGTCTCTAAATTTTAAAAAGAAGCTCCCCTCCCCTGCCCTCCCACCTCCCCCCCCCCAAAATCCTGCAGGGCCTAGGGAATCAGATATATCCCCCTCTGGCCCCCAGAATCCCCCCAACTGTCCCGGGGGGGTGGAGAGCGGCTCCACGTCTTGATGACAATATGCCATACTTGACGACGTTAAGTCACAGACTTATTCAAAACGTTGGTTCCCCTCCACTTCCATCTGCAGAGAGAGAGAGAGAGAAAGAGAGAGAAAGAGAGAGAGAGAGAGGAGAGAGAGAGAGAGAGAGAGAGAGAGAGAGAGAGAGAGAGAGAGAGATGACAGTCAGTAAGGCCATTGGGAAAGATAGATTGAGGATGTGGTGTACTCTTGACACATAGTATGGGCTTCAAATATGTTGGTCCAATGACTGAGTGATCACCAGAGGCTCAGCAAGATAAGGGAGCAATTCGGGAGGATGGAATGAAACTACAACTGTAGTTTTGGAAAGGATGGAGCCATGAGCAAGGAGCCCCCAATGGGCCAGGGGCTGATTTTCACTTTCTGCCTTTCCCAAACTTCTACAAACTCTTGCTCTGTATTCTCTTTAAGGAGTAAGAATACTGAGATAGAACTCTAATCCCTCATCCATCAATTTGTTATGTGACCTTAGGCAAGTTTCTTTAACTCTGGGACCTTGGTTTTCTTCATCTGTAAGATGGGTGGTGATAGCTGATCTAGGTCCCTCACAGAATTAAGAAGCGCAAGCCATTACCAAGGATTCTCTTGGGTTTTATACTGCACCCCTGACCCCTGCCCTCTAGGCTCACTTACCTAGAATAACTATGCTAAGTTTTTCACTAGTTCTTATCCTCACTGCTACCCTGGGCAGCAGGTGTTGTTATCCTATTAATAAAATTCAGGCACAGAAAGGGGAGTTTACTCATCTAATTCCACCAGCATCTCATTGGCAGAACAGGGACTTGAGTTTCTCAACATTTTGGTTGGACTTACCTTCATGGAAGCTGTCTTGAACTTGGCTCTGGAGTTGATGCAACTCATCAGTAAACCCATCGTAGGGGAATGCTGAGACACCTGTCTCAAAGGCGGTTTCATATGTGGCCAGGTCCTCCAGGAAGCTGTGGTCTTCTGGGGACAGGTTGTTGCAAGGCGATGAGGCCCCTCCTGGGACCGCTGCCTCAGGATCCCCTGAACTCCATTCCCCATTGGGGTCTGGGGTAGAGAGATCCATGAATATGTCTTCCACGGGCGTCTCTTCCAGGAATATGTTATCAGGGTCAGCCAGGAAATCCAGCTCCTGGCATTTCCAGGGTTTCAGGTCCAGACTGAGCACAGGGGGACCAGCCCCCGGCAGGGACAGGTTGGAGTCTAGGGGCTCCAGACCTCCAAGTGGCTCTAGCCCGCCCGTGCCAGCCTCAGCTGAGAAGGGCCTGTCCATGCCCTGAGCCAACTGGCTGATCTGCTGGATGAGGCGGTCTATCTCATTCTGCTCCTTCTCAGAGTAGTGGAAGAAACTCTGCTTGACTGGAGAGGCCTCAGGTGTAAGCAGGCCTTCAGGTACCAGAGGGACATCCACAGAGAGGGGGCCCCGCAGCTGGGCTAGGGCCAGGAGCGTGCAGTCCCCATTACCAGGGCTGCTAGGACTTGGGGGCAACTTCTCATAGAGAAAACTGCATCCCTCCTGGGTGAAGTAAGTCTTGGTGGGATTGGGGCTCAGTTGCTCTGGGAAGGTTTGGCTGGGGCTGTTGAGGTGTGCTTGGAATGCTGTGCTGGGAGGAGTCAGTTGTTCATGGGCAGGACTGCCCAGAGGCTCTGGAAAGGTGGCAGTGCTGGGAAGCAGCTGGTCTGGGAAGGCAGAGGTGCAGGGATTCAATTGATCTTCATAGCTTCTGGCTGAGGTTTCGGTCATCTGGCCTTGAAGTGGGCTCATCAGTGGATCTGGGAAGGTTGCACTGCTTGGAGTCAGTTGATCAGAAAAGGTGGCAGTGCTTGGAGTCAGCTGTTCTTGGAGAGAGCTGGATGGAGTGGACAAGTGAGTCTGGAAGGGCTCATGGAGGCTGAAGAGGAAGGCACAGCCTCCTGGCTGGTGGGGTGTGTAGGGTGGAGTGCACACAAGATCCTTGCTCAGGTCTGCTTGAAGAGAAGGCTCAGGGCCAGACGGGAATGCCAGGTAACTAAAGCCCAACTCTTTTTGGGATTGAGGAAGCTCTTCTGATGTTGAGGCAGCACCCAGGTCTGGAGCACTAGGGAAATTGGTGCTTCTGGGAGCTCCCAAGGCTGGGGGGAAGAGTGGGTTGGGGCTGGAACACTGCTCTTGGGAGAGGATGTTCTCTGGGAATGAGGGCAGCATGGCTGGGGTGCCCAGAACATAGGCTGCCTGGGTGTTTTCAGAGTTCAGCTGCTGGCGGAGGCTCCAGGCTTCTGTGTCACTGGAGAGGAGAGAAGAGGCAGACGGTAAGGGTCTGGTGGTCTTTCCCAGAGCAGTTCCTGATTTTTACCTCTCCATGCCCACCTCAGTTGCCCTCCAAGCCCCTGCCTTGCAGCTCACCTGATTGGGTAGTTATTAGCAGTAATGGGGCCCTCTGGACCTTCTGAGTATAACAGGCAATAAATCCATGCCCAGCCTCCAGGCTTGGCCTGCAGTCTCACCACCATCTCTGCCTGAATATCTCCACTCTCAGCCACTGAAGGAAAAGAAGAGATGCAGAGTTAGGATGTCCATCAGGCGATGCCACCTAAACTTCCCTTTTATTGACCTTTCCACTGAATTGGGGTATCCATGACATCTCCATTTCTGACTACCCTCACCTGCACCACTCAGCTCCCCACATTGACCTCACCACTTGGAGTCCCCCAGTCCTGACTCTATTCTCACTTTGACTCCTCACCCTAATGTTCATTCTATAATATCCAAAAATTGTTGGCCTCTGTTATCTCCCCAGCATCATTCTTGACCACAGCCCTTCTTGGTTGGGTCTCCCATGACCTTTCCCAGCGCCCTGTCTTGTCCCCAGCCTCTCTGGACACTCACACAGGCGGTAGTGTTGAGCAGAAGCGTGGGCCAGGTCCTCGGGGTGCAGCAGTCCATACCATGATTTACAGAGCAGTTCACTGCGCTCAAAGCCCAGGTAGATTAGGACACTGGGAAGGTGGAAAGGGTGTGGTCAGCTTTCTGTTTTCTCTGCTTTATACCCAGGCATCTCACTCCCTCCCAGGTTCTCTGCCCCCTTACACCCCATCCTCCCTGCTCCTGACTCCAGAATCTAGGGTCCCCTCATCTCTGGCTTGCTTTCCTCCTGGAGTCTGAATGCTCTGGACTTACCTCTCAGAGATGTCCAGTAGGGCCAGGTCCTTAGCATGACGGCTCTGGAACATGGCCAGGAAGAGTGAGGCAGGGCCAGGGCCAGGGCCAGGGCGAGGTCTTGGCTCCAGTGGAGCACAGAAAGCCGTGAAAACAGGGTTTCCTGCCCAGTAGGCTCCAGGTGGATGAGCATGGAATCGGCCTCGAATAAGCACCAGTTTGTTGCCTGCACTCTGGCGCCTGAGGGACTTGGAAGTGTTGAAGCGACAGCGGAAGAGGCGATCTAGGTAAATGAAGAGAAAAGCTGATAAGAGGGTGGATTGTTGAGAGAGATAGCAGGTGGAGAGGAGCAGGGAAGCAGGAAGGAGGTTTGATTGAGAGAAGGAGAAAGGGAGTTCTTACCGGTGTCCAGGGCAGAGGGCAGGGTGAGTTGCTGGCGCACAGTTAGGTGGTCAGCTGGGTCAATGATGTCGTAGATACTGTCACCCTGGGCAACGAGGTCCACCTGGAAAAAGGTGAAGAAGAGATGAAATGACATTTAGTGATGGCAGCAAGAATGAATCCTTAGCACATAGCATCTGGCAGTGTATAACTTCTCCTGCCTCAGTAATTCTCAGGTTATCAAAAGTGGAAAGCTCATTGTATCCCATACGTGCTCTAGCCCAACCTAAGAGGACCCTCAGCACTCACCATGGAGTGGCCCAGATGTTCGCTCACACTCTCAGACAGATATAGCAGCTTCCCCTCAGCTGTGAACACAAGTAGAAATCCAGGTAGTGCCGCCACTATGTCTTCAAGCTCTTGAGATGAGAGAAGCCCTGTGGGGCCCGCCAGAGGAGTGCCTGCAGGGTAAGAAGATATGGTGGGTCAGGAGTAAAACTGGGAAGCAAATCATAAGTAAGGAAGGCATGGACTGAGTTTCAGAAAATCCAGAGGAATTTCTCATGAACCTGCCTCTGCACACACCTGTTGACCCGCTACCTACAGCTCTTGCCCAAGGAACCTGTTGCTGGATTTCCCTAGCCAGCCAGCCCTTTCACTTCTAAGTCGGAGCTGGGTCTTTGCTGGCCCTGAATTTCAGACCCTCGGACAGCGCTCAAAAGACAACCGGGAGTTCAGCACCGCGGGCAGCGCCTCTCAACACGTTGATGCGGTCAGCACCGCGGACAGCGCCTCAAAGGCTGCTGAAGAGCCTTTTCAACGTAGAGAACCGTGGCCACGCTTGCCCCGGTTTGGGTGACTCCATCCCTGCAACTTCCCGGGCTTCCTTCCTCGGGTTCCTGGAGTGCCTCTACGCTGTGGGAACTGGGGCCATTCTGTCCTGGCTTTCTTATTCCCATAAATCTGGCACCAGGGACACTATCCAGGCTCTTACCAGAACTAAGGTGAGGTCTGAACAGAGCTCAGGAGGAAAAGTAGGAAGACCTGAGTTCCCCAAGTCCCGTCTCTCCCCAGCTCGCCGCCACGCTGCCCTAGACATGCATCAGTCCCTGCTGGTTCCCTCAGCTCCACTGTCCCCGGTGCCCGCCAGCTCTGGTCTCTGGCAGCCCCAGTTTGCTCACCTCCAGCGAAGAAGACGCCCTTGCGAGTGTAGATGCAAGCAAGACTCATAATGTGCAGGTAGGAGAGCCGGACCTTGTCCGCTTCAGCTAGAGGCAGGAGCTCCTTGAGGTTCCGGATCTCAGCGTTGATCTGGTCGCGGCGCGCCTTGGAGGCGCCCTTGGTGGAGCGGTACATGACTAGCGGCTGCAGGGCTCCAGCTCCGGTGCTCCGAACACCTGCGTTCCCGTCCCGACGCACCGGTGGCTTCTTCCTCCTTGCTTCCCCGTCTCTCGCTCAGGCTCTCTCTCTCTCTCTCTCTCTCTGTCTCTCCTCTCCTGGGCTCCGCTCGGCTGCGCTGCCCCCCTCGACTGCTTCGTTCCGCCTTATATAGCTCCTGCTAGGCGTGGGGGGCTCGCTTTACAGAAAGGGGGGGGCGGGAAAGCAGGAGGCTGGGCTAAGCAAGCTGCAGCGGGAGCCACTGGCTGGGGAGGGGGGAGCGCTCCTCCTCCCTCCCGGGCTCCCTACGTCATCCCATGACGTAGAATAAGAGCGGGAGGGGGGACGGGGGGAGGGGGAGAACTGAGGCTGCGGAGGGGGCCGCGGCTGGCGGCAGCTGAACCGAGAAACGGGCGCTGCGTTAGGAAGGCCTGAAAGAGGGTGCAGGGACCCAGGGGTCCGAATGTGTTCAGCTGAGGGAAAGGACAGGGCAAGGGTTAAGGAGGTCTGAAGCCCCTGGCAGGAGAGTCTGTAGAGAGGAAGGAGGGGTTGGTTCCAACAGGGATTTTTCTAAGGAGATAAGGAAATGGGGGAGGGGGAGGGTAGTCTACAAATTCTTCCTTGCTATTTGCCAGGCAAAGGTCATGTTCACATGGGGAGGAAAAGAAGAACCCTCCTTGGCCTCTGAGGGAGAGGTCGCAGCTGGGGTTTCTCTCTAGGGATTACTCAATCTGGGATTCCCTTAGTCACTTTCAAAGAACAAATCTCCTCCCCCTCCCCCGCCCCCCCCTCCCCGCTTTCCAAACCCGGGCTTGGCATTTAGCAAGGGGCATTATATGGAAGTTTAAGTCTCTAGGGTGGGGTGGAAAGGGGTTCCTGAGAGAGAGGGACCAGCTGAATTTGGCCTTGGTTCCATTTTCCCACAGCCAAGAATAGGAACACCAACACCAGCGCTGGAGTCTGCAGTGATTCTCTGTTCCCCTGTCAACTAATTAACTGCAGCCACTAACGGGGGAAACTGAGGCAGGGTCCCAGGGCACGGTGAGGATCTGGGTCTGCATCTAGGTATCCCTTCCCCCACCCCGTTGCCAGCCCCAAAGCGAGCGGTTCCCCCCGCCCGACTGCAAGCCTCGGTCTCCCGGCGGGCCGGGGGCGGGGGCGGGGCCGGGGGAATCCCAGCTCCATATTAGGACAGGAATCCTCCGGCGGCTGCCGCGGCGGCGGCGGGCGGGGCCTGCCTGCCTCCGCACGGCTCCGGAGGGCTCCCCCCGTCTCCGGCGGGGAAGATGAGGAAGCAGCATAGAAAAGAGGGGGCCGTGCTGGACCCGCCGAGATTCCGCATCTGTCAAGGACCCCTTGACTCCGTCAGGCTGTCCTCCGTACCCCCCTGCAACCCCCTCCCCATCCTCGGCGCTAGGACTCCTCGTTCTGTCTCCTAACCTTCAACTCTCCACATCCTCCTTCCACAGCCCCGACTAGTTTCAGATCTCATTGCCTGCTTGGTGGTCTTACCTTTGTGCGCCCTCTCCCCCCTCCCCCCACCGCAGAAAAATGTTCCCCTTCTGCTCTCCAGAGACTCTTCCAATCTCCATCAGTTTTGTCTCCATATCATGTCACCTTTGCCCTCTCTCCTTCTTTCTTTTTTCTCTTTTCAGCACGGATGATTGCTCTCTACAGGGGATGAGGGGTGCCTTTCTTTCCCCCAGCATCACATCTGGGCTAGGGGACATTTTATGTGAAATCTTATTTGGTGGAGTAGGGATCTGTGTGAAATCACTTGAGAGGCTGGAAATGAGACCACTTAAAAATTGCGGGAGAGGGACTGGATTGATTGTAGGAAGTCACATAGGAAGGGTGGGGATAAACTTTGACACCAAGAAGCAAAACTTGGGGTCAAAGAACCCCTCATTCCCATGGGAAAGGGTGGTGGCAAGAGTGGCAGAGTGGGAGCAGGAGACAGCCGAGGAGAAGGGTGTCTGGGCATCTGATCCTGACCTCTTGTGCCATTTTGGCAAAGGTTGGGCCATCTCCATCAACTATCCTGTGTTCAGTGGTACAACTGAGATGAAGGGAAGAGGTGGGGGGGGGGCTGGCTGTCTGCCACTCTCTCTAACCCTATTTATCTGGATTTTAGAGAAATGGTTCCTGCAGGAAGCATATCTCTGTTCCCCTTTCATCTCCATCTGACCCCTGATGTATCCATCCCTCTAGCTTCTGACCTTTGGACCCCTTGATCTCAAGCACTTGATCTTTGGACCCCATCCTTGTATGAAAATCCAGGGAAGTATTCCTATTTTCTTCACCCACTGATGCTTTAGCCTTGGGTGGGAGACAGACTTAGTGTCCCTCTCTATGATAAGAACTATTTGTTGGTTGGGTGCAGCCAGTCTCCAGCAAGGTGAACAGAGCTGCTGTGAAAGAATGGGGCATTGGCCGCTGTCCATGGTTCTGGGGGGGAAAAAATCCCTGAAGTCATTTGGCCATAGTCTACCTGGACATCAAAAGAGAGCGTGAGTCCACACAGGCTTCAGAGTGAGGCCCCCGTTAGCTGTTCCCTTCTCCTCTGAGGATGAATGTGGGAGGGGGCTTTAGGGGCCCAAGGGGTCTGAGCTCGAGGAGTAAAATAAGCATGCGAGAAGAACTAACCAAGGGAAGAATCCTTGCATTTTTCCAGAATGGGCTGGGGGGGAAGGCCTTCTGGAAAGAAAGAAGGGTCTAGAAAGGGACAAGGGAGGGGGGAAGATAAGGGCTTATCCTAGTTCACCCACTCTAATTCAAGTTGAGAAGCTCTATATGCCCCAATGTCTCCTCTCCCTAGGCCAGCTCCCACTCCCCTTGCCTCCCACCTCCGTGAGGCTATTTTTAACTGTGCAGAACCAAAAATAGCTTGGCAGCAGCTTCAGGCCGTGGGAGAGGAGCTATTTATATCACCAGTGACGGTTCCAAAATAGCAAGCAGGAGGAGGGGGGCGGCTGGCAAGCTAGAGAGCTCCTGGCCGCTGCTAAAAATACTGGCAGTGTGAGTCATCCCGGCCTGGCTGAGTCACCCCATTCTCCCCCCCCCGAATCGGCAGGCAGCAGCAGCAGAACAGAACAGGCTAAGAATTGGAAGCTTGAGATGGGGGAGGTATCAGAGCCCATCATCTATGGGAAAGTGGGCAAGAAGCGATTTGATTCAAGAGGGGCTTTGGGGTGAATGTGTAGAAGGAAGGGGGGGTGCAGCTAAACCCACTGGGTGAGCCTGCAGTATTCCCAGCAATGCACTGCTGTTTAGGGATGCATGGGCAATTGATGGGAGGGAGCCAGACTGAGGGTGTGCATGTGTCTGTCTGTCCATTTGACTGTGACTATATTTGTATGTCTTTGTCTGTCTGCATGTAACTTTGTGTTTGTGTCCCTGTGTATTTATGCATTTGCCTGCATCTATGTCTGCCTTTGTAAAAAAAAAATGTCTACCACTTCCTGTGTTATGGGTAGTTCCATGTTTGTGTCTGTATGTGTTCATGTGTTTGCAGCTTTCCGTGCCTCCTTGTCTGTGTGTGTGTTCGTGTCCATATGTGAGTCTGCTCTGTGCCTTTTATTCTCAGCATCCAATGGAGAATGTGAATTTGCATGCATCCCCAGCCTCAATGCATCTTCTGTTGCCCTCTCTGATATCACTTGTTGGGCTCTTACACCACCTATCCCTTACTCACCTCTCTCCACCCAGCATCTTCCTTTCTTTCTGACACTTGGCCCCCAACCATTTGTGAAAGTGTGTGTTGCATGCAATCTCTAGTAAAAAGATGGAGGAAGTGAGCCCCATATGACCTCTCCCTTTTCTCTTGAATTATCCTGAATCCTCCCTGGCCTGCAGGAGTAAGTGGTTTTCCATCGCTCCATATTTGGGGCGCTGAGGGAAGAGAAGGGCTTTCTTTAGTTCTAAAAAAAAATTCCTGGTGTGGGCACAGGCATGCGCAGCGCGCACACACACACATACACACACAACTGAGAGAGAGAATGAGAAGAGAAAAAAATATCAAGGTCCCTTCTTTACTGAGACAAGCTCTTTGCATCTGTTGCCATGGCAACCCGCCCACTCCTTCCCCGAAAAATCACCAAGAAGAGGTGATGGCATTGAGGACGGATTGGCTGATTTCTTTATTATTTTTTTCTGAAAAAGGTCTTTTTATAGCAAGAACAGGCCGTGAGATCCCTTGCTCCTGTCTTGCATAGCTTTATTGGGGACCTGGAGAGACATCACCCCTTACCCACTCTCAAAGAGAAGGTGTATCTTTTCCAGAGATTTTGGGGAGGATGGCCTCCTGAGAGGGAGATGGAAAGTGATGGGAAGGGGGGGGGTGTCTGCTTCTCTAGAACAGTATGGAGACTCCTGGTTAGGGCTGCTTTTCTGGATATTTGGGGCAAGGATCTTTCTTGACAGGACTGTTGCAGTGTATTCTGTCCTGCCCTGGATAAATGTGTTTATGACACAAGAAGGAGAAAGAGAGGGGAAAGGGAGGAGGGGAGGGAGAGAGAGAAGGAGAGAGAGTGTGTGTGTGGGGGGGGTGTAGAGAATCACTTTATGGGTCTTCAGAGCATATGACAAGATGCCAAAGGACACGAGATCTCAGTGGTGGTCAGACCAGACAGGCAGACAAGATGGCTCAAGAAACATCCATTAATGCAATTGATGGTGCTGTGAGTCACCGCCAGATCGCGACTGTGTCTTCTTGCCATGCACCCCAGCTTCCCTAATACATAGATAAATGATCTGGGGAGCACTGAATCTCACCTTTCCTAACTCTTGATTCTCAAAAGCCTCCTCTAAAGCCTGGCCACCAGCCACTGCAGCCACATCACTTTCTCAAGTGAACTGTAGCCTCCTGCCAAATGACTGGATGGTGGAAAAGAAGGGATTCCTCGTTTCCTCCTGTGCTTGGCTTGCTACAGAAATGGGGTCACTTGAGGATGGAGGTTGGAAAGCCAGACTAAGGATCTGACTCTAGAGAGAAACACCTCTTCCTTCCAGCAGGCTGCTGCCACCCTTAGCAGGCAAGGGTATGGCCTTGGGAGGGGAGTTAGCTCTACTTGAAGTGATGGAAAGACCTGAGATTTGCTCTGACCTGTTAGACCTATTCTCTTGGCAAATCTGGCTGATACTGTTATAGCAATTTGATAGATGGTGAAACTGAGGATCAGAGATAGATACTGACTTACCCAAATTCACACAGCAAGTCATTGGTGGTTCTGGGTCTTAAGCCTAGTTCCCTGCCCCCAGCCCAGGCTCTTTCTCTTGCACTATGGGGTACAGCAAGGGTCTGCAAACTCTGGCCAGCATTCCAAATCTGGCCTACTGAGCGTTTTTGTAAATAAAGTTTTATTGACACACAACCACATCTATTTGTTTATGTATTGTCTATGGCTGTTTTCACCCTACAATGGCAGAGTCGAGCAGTCACAAAAGAGACAAAATGGCTTGAAAAGCCTAATATATTTACAGACTGACCCTCTGCAGAGCAAGTTTTCCAACTTTTAGGGTAGGATGACTTCATACAAGGAATATCTCCACTTGTCTCTCTCTTTCTCAGCCAGAAGCTCTCCGGGCCCAGGGCATACCAAGCTGTCAGTTTATCTCCCTTTATTCTTCCAAATGCCAAGAAGCAGTAGTGGTGTCTCTGCACTACTAGGGGAGGAGATATTGGGAAGCCTCATGGGCTGGGCTCCTTACTAGGCTAGAAGCTAGGCTTTGTAGCTAGGTAGATGGAGCCTCCCCATGCAGGAGTGATGCTCCACATCCTGCTGCCATGGCAACAAAGTTGGAGTTGGCAACAAAAAATCGGGGTACTCCATTCCATCCTTACCTCAACCCTAGTCTCAAGACTGCATTTTGGGAAGGGGAGGTGTCCCATATTTGGTGATTAAGGTATTTTCCGGAAGACAGAAAGCCCTGATGGGAAGAGAGTCATGGTATTATGGGGACTCGGGCCTCCTGGAGCCTCCAGTCTAACCACGGGGAAGAATCTCTATGCACCTTCTCAGAGAGGTTTATTAAGTTATCCAGGGTCACAGCTAGAATGAAATAATTCCAGAATCAGAAACCAGGTTCCCCGATTTCTATTTCTTTCCATTTTATTATTATTATTATTTTTTTACCAGAGTGTTCTTTTGAATCCATGAGCTTGAAACCACATAAAAGTTCTCTAACAGATTCCCAAGTATCACCCCAGTCCCAGGCCTAGGGTTCACCAGTCTGTGGAGTCAAAGTATAATCGCTGTATAGAGCTGGTCTGTGCAGTGGCTGTCTAGTCTTCAGCTGCGTCTTTAGCAGCCTGTTTTCTTTCTCCCAAGGCCTTTTCATTATGTGATCACTCCCCCAATCTACTTGCACAGGGAGATATTCAGAACATTTTATCTATTTATGGTTATGAAATCAACAAATCTCATGTGAAGAGGGTACATGCCGGCACCCACACGTTGAGACGGTCAGAGCTGGGTGAGTGGGCTGAACCGTGAAGGTGAGGGACACGGAGCCGTGGAGTGGGTGGGGAGGGGAGAGTGTAGCCAGGTGGGAAAAGATGAGGCTGCTTTGGGCAAGGACCTGGAGGCAGGGCTGGGAGAGGAGGGCACAACTAATACAATGAAGAGCGCATCAGACCACCCGTGTTCTAAGGAGGGGAGGAAAATCAATCACCTAAAATGCTCTATGAATGCACAGCAGAGACCCAACACTCCTGTAAGCCTCAAGTGGTAGACAGGAGTTCAGGACTCTGGCCTTGCCCTTGGGGCAAGGAGGTCTGGAGGAAGAGACAGACCCTCCACCCTTCATTTACTAGTTCGGCCCAGTTTCAGAGTCCTCCACCCCTCCCACCCCCACTCCCTCCCACCGGTGAATTCCTCTTGGCCCTACTGTCCTCCTAGTTGGGTCTGGGACCCTTTCTCAGTGCCCCCACAGCTTCCTGCATTTCCTCATCCTACGTTGTCATTGCTGGTTTACTTGGCTGTCTCCTCACCAGCATCTCTGGTGCAATCTGGTCTCCACATTCTCGGCATCTAGCCTAGGACCCGGCTCAGAGCAGGGCCTCAGATATGTATTTCATTCATGCACACACATCCGAGCACTGAGTTTGTGCCAGGCTCTGTGCTAGGCACTGGTGATGCAATGTGTGGAAACACAGGCCTGGCGTTAACTTCATGGAGCATCCAGGCTGGTGAGAAAGCAAGAAACACCATCAAGCCATTTAAGCCACGGATGTGAAATGATTGCTGCAAAGAAGCGAGGCAAGGCGTGTAGGAAGAGCCAAACGAGGACTGACTGAGCCCGGGGAGTCCAGGGTGGTCTCCCTAAGGACGTGTAATTGAGCCGAGTTGCTGGATGTCTAGTGACTGGCCCGTCGAGCTGTGCTGTGTGGGGTGGGGTAGACAGAGGAGTGCGGAAATGAGACCCTTTACAGGGATGGGGAGCTGCATAATGTGAGAAGCCCTCACAGCCTGAGGCTGTGTTAACAGGTGTGCGGAGTGCGGGTGAAGAGGGGGCAGCCTCTGCTAACGGCAGCTGAGCCCCCACCTTGACCAGGAGGCTTGGCTCCTGTGTACGGGCAGGACCAAGAGGGGGCCCATCGGGGAGAGCAGACGGGTGTGTGGGGAAAGCCAGTAACTTCTTTGTGGGAATGCAGGTGAGTGGGAGGGATCCTGGGGCTCAGAGAGGCAGGAGAGGGTGGGCATCCAGCGAGGGGCTCTGGGGTGAGACTTCCATGTGGAGTCCTGGCTCCTTCACATTGGGCAAATGGCTTAACCTCTCATGCTTCAGTTTACCCATCTGTTAAACAGGGATGTGAGGAGAATAATAGCTCCTGCATCAAAGGCTTGATGGAAAGTTAAATGAGTTAAATCATTAAAGCACCTGGAACAATGCCCGCCGCATGAAGGGAGCACGATCAACGTTGAATGACGGACTGTCGGCCACCATTACTTCACCTTTATGAAAAATATAATTTTGAACAAGCCTCTGAAGAGATGGCATGAGCTGCTTTGGGAGACAGCACATGCTCTGTCGTTGTGGAATGACAGGACCCAGGCACCCACTGGCTTTCTGTAGCCTTGGCCCAGCTTGGTCCGAGAGCACCAGATGGGCTGGGCTGGGCTAGGGGCTGCAGCGGTTCCAAAGAAAAGGACACGGGGGGCTGGGAAGGTTGAGGGACACACACAAAATCATCCTGAGGGCTCTGGCCCTGGGCCCAGTGTGGTCCTTCCCGGGTACCACCGGCTCCCATGGTACTCAGCAAGTCCAGGCAGGGAGGCCCAGTGAGCCCTTTCAGTGCTCAGCAACTCAGCTCTCCTTGCTGTTTTTCTAGAAGCCAACCTAACCAACTTCTTCCCCAACTTAAAACACTCCTGGTTTCTATCACTCCCAGCTACCCCAGATTCCTCCCGGCCACCTTCCCTCTTCTGCCCCCAGGTGCCTAGGCCACCATAGGCGCTAGCTTCAAGGATCTCCTTCTTATCACCTGAACATACCTTGCGACATGAGAGTTCACAGATGCACCTTATATACCTAATGCGGGCATTAACTCACTAAAACCTCATGGCAACCCCACACGTGAGCTCTTATCATTCCCACTGGCCCTGGGTCCAGCAGAGAGGGAGTCTGCAAGGAATGGTCCGCAGCATCCCAGGAGAGACTGATGGGGTTCAAGGCTGAGGTGGTCGTGGGAAAGTAGTAGACCTGGGACTGGCCAGTGACAGAAGGGAAACCCTAGGAGCAACCAGAGACTCCCCATCCTTGGAAATGCTAGAGCTGCAAGGAGTTGGTTGGACCACAGCAAGAAAACAGGAGCGGCAGTTATGGCCTATTGATGGAGCAGATCCTGGAAGCAGGAAAAGATTAACCCTGAGCAGATGGGGAGGGAACACCAGGAAGCTTTAGGATAAAGGACCATCCAGCTGAAGGGAAATCTCTCGAATCACCTAGAATAGACAGGGGATGAGCTGAAGGAGCCTTCTGTCAAGGATTGTCAAGGTTCTGGAGGATTGGAGGTGGGCTCAGCCTAGATCTCAGTGGATTGTGTTTGATGCAGGGGAGAGCCCTGGGCAGAAGACAAAGATTCTGGTTGTAACCCTGCCACTACCAGCCTACTTGGGTGTTATGCAAGCTCCTTCCCCTCTCTGGGCTCAGTTTCCCTGATTGCAAAATGTCAGTGGTAGTGGGTTGGACCACTTGGCCTGGAAGGGACCTCCCCTCTCTGGCATTTTGAGCATCTCTGGGTCCAAGACCCAGCTGGCCAGTGCCTCTCAGGCTTTGGAGGTTGAATGTTGCCTCTCTGAGGCCCAGTGTGAGGTAGGAAGAGCCCACGTGCCTAGTACTAGGTTCTGGGTGGGCTTGAAGTCTCCCAGAGGATGAAGTCCTTAGCCCTGGACAAGCAGGGCCGCCTTGGGCCTTGGAGACCTGGCCTGTGTGAACATTGATGGAAGCAAGCACCATCAGAGGCCATTCTCACAGTTCTGTGCCAAGTGCATGAGGGGACTTACCACTGGAGAGATCCGCAGGGCTCCAAGGTGTGTAAGACAGACCCCAGGTCATCCTCGGAGAGGTCTGCACAGCCCGCGGCTGAAGCAAGTACTGTCTCTTTATACTCCTCCTTAGCTTCAGCCTGGAGGAAAACACCCCAGCAGTGTCCCACAGACTGCCATAGAGGGACTCCACAGCCTGGAAAAATACCACATTTCAGAGAATCCCAGACTCACAGTTGGAGTGGGGGGCCCCTTAGTCATCCGCCTTGGGTGACTGAGACCTAGTACAGAGAATTGAGTGATCCAAGTGACACAGCCATCGTTTAGTAGAAGTGGACCCTGAACCAGGTTCCTGGCTCACAGTGCAGTGACCTTTGTGTGCCTTGTAAAGGCTGGCCTCTGGGACCAAGAGGCAGAGAAAGAGACCAGGCCAGGAGGCGGTGTTCTGGGAACCAGTCTCAACAATGTACTGACTTGCTGTGTGAGCTTGGCAAATAATGTCTCCTGGAGGGATGCCTCAGTTTCCACTTGTGTTCATTTAAAGGCTTGGCTCTGGCAATGGATACCCCTAGGAAAAGCCATTCAAGATTCCAGGGCTAACTTCTCCAGAGCAGGAACCTCTCTCCTTTGCCAGGCTTGGTGCTCACAGCCAGGCTGGGTTGGATCCACCTTTGGGTCCCCAGCCCTGGTCCAGAGTAGGGGCCCAGAGACGTCAGGAATCTATACATCACCTTGGGCATGGTCAAGTACTTCACAGAAGTCTTCAATGAGTTCTGGTCAAACACCCTTGTGATTGTTACAGGGAGAGTGCAGGCATCATTAGTATTGGGCAGGGGAATCCAAAAAGCTGGGTCCACATGGCTCTGGGGAGCTCTGCCAGAACCGTTAAGCCATACGTCCATCCAGAAACTAGCTGGTGCTTGTAAGCAGTCTGGAAAAGGTTTGGTCCCAGAAAATTCCAGAGAGCTGGTGACCTGTAGGAAGCTTTCGATGGAAGCAGACATTTGCAAGTAGCAACCTAGTTGGTTGGCCATAGAGTCCATGGGATCCAGAAGCTTGTCTGGAGTGATTAACTGTCCGGAAAGCCCATCTAGGTCTGGACTGTCCTGGGGAAGAAGAAGCAGATGCCATGCTGGAAGAGGAGATGTCTGGCTCCGCTGTTGGGTACAGGGCAAGGGCCAGAGGCTGACACACTGTGCCAGGTATTCTCAAGGTTAAGGAACACAGGATTGACCTCTGGCTCCGAAGCCTACATCATTGGGCTCTGGCTCATCGCTCTCCAGGAACATGCCATGTGACCCTGGTTAAGTCTTCTCTGGGCCTCAGTTTCCCTTTCAGTTTAATGGGTGTTCTGGAGAAACTGATCAGGGGCCTTCCAGCTAAGATCTTAAACCAACCCCAGGCTAAGCCCGGGACAAAAAGGCTAAGGCAGGAAGCTGGAGGGGGGCATGGGTCTCCAGAGACCCGGGGTAGCCCCGCGGGCAGTGAAGTTCTCACCTGATGTTTTCACTCTGTGGCCTTGTCCAGAGAGGATCCCCAAACGCGCTAGGCCTGGCATCTTGTTTCCTTCCAAGGCTCCTATGGAAGAAGAATCTCCCCTGTTGGAGGGAGGAGGGGGACGAGGGGCAAGGGCAGGACCTCCTTTCTCATGGATGAAATTTCCCTAAAGTGAGTGGAGGGCGCTAAAATGGGGGTGGGGTATATGGCACGGGGGGCTTCCCGGGCCCAGGCTCCGCGCCGGGCTCGCGGCTCGGGGGCGGGGGCAGCTCCCGGCCTCTAGCGGAGCCGCCACTCCGCCGGTTGCCTTTAAAAGGCGCCAGCGCGCGCGCATCAGCAGAAGGGCTGCGGCTCTCTTCCAAAATAGGCAAGAACTGGGAGGCCGCGGGAGACGAGCTGCGAGCAGCGCGGACGTCACCAGGGGCCTCCCTCCCACCCCCGCCTGCATCACGTCTCCATGGCAACGGCGTACCGCGGCCGCAGATGAATGAGCTAGAACTAGGAGAGGAGGAGCGCACCGAGACGAACGATCCCTCTTCCAGCATCCAGGCTGCCCTAGGGAAGGGGATGCACACCCGGCGCTAGAAGGAAGGGGGCGCCCTCTTATTCAAAAAGACTCCAAAACCCATTCATTCCCAAATGATCCTTTTGTGTCCCGGAAATCTGGAAGCTACATGGTCCAGGGACCCCTGACCCTTCGGTTCAGGGCTCCTCCAGCCTCAGAGCTCCCCTTTACCCCCCTATCCTCTCTTATTCCGTCAGCTCTTTCTGTTCCCCAAACTTTGCGGAAATATCAGACATCGTGTGTCTTAGCGCCACCACGTGGCCAATGGTGGCGCTGCGTCAGGAGTGCTTGCAGCTGGGGTCTCGCCGTCTATGTCGCCCTCTGGCGCTTGCTAGTGGGAAAAGCACAAAAGATCTTAGTCTTCGCATAAGGACTAATTAACAAAGGCATCACTGAGACATTAGTAAAGTTTAGTGAGTGCTTTCGATATGTCTAAGTTGATAAGTGCTTCATTTCATTCTCACAGCAGCTCTTAATTCAGACGATGACGACGATGATGATTACTATTTCGATTTTACGGGTGAGAACAGGCTGAGGGAAGTTGCAGCTTGCCTAAGATCTCCCAACTGTAGGGCAGAACCGCCACCTGAACTCGTGCTGTGAAAAGCAATTGTGACCCCCTCACTTCCAGATCAGTGGTCTCTGTTGGTCCACCCCATAGTCTCTTGATATAAGCAGCACAACACTTATTAAAATGATTCCCATTTTACAGGTAAAGAGACTGAGACTCAGAAAAGTGAAATGTTTTGCCCGAAGTTTCAGCAGCCATGGATACAGCCCAGGTCTCTAAGCCCCTGATCTAGGGATTTTTAGGCAGTGGAATAACAGGGAATTCAGCACACCCCTGTGAGACCCTTAGTAAGAGAGACTGAGGAGATAGCTCATCCCGGGCTACCCCCCCCCCCTCCATTAGCAAATGCCCAAGGTCAGCAGAGGAGCAGGGACTCGCCCCCACCTCCCAGGATTTTGAGAGTTCATAGGAGTTAGATGCTTGTTTATCTCTGCATATATAAAAATGTGCACCGTGCATCATTTTAATGCCATCTTTTTTTAAGCTTATTTATTTTTGAGACAGAGAGAGAACAGGGGAGGGGCAGAGAGAGAGAGAGAGAGAGAGAATCCCAAGCAGGCTCCAAGCTCTCAGCACAGAGCCACACGCCGGGCTCCATCTCACCAACGATCTCACCAGTCATGAGATCACGACCTGAGGCGAAATCCAGAGTCCCACGCTTACCCAGCTGAGCCACTCAGGCACCCCATTAGTGTCATCTTCTAAGAGACTCTTCCTACTAATGCAGGACCCCTTGCATTTATCTAGTATTGGGCTGAGAAGACGCTTCCTGGTTTCAGCTTGCTGCCTTTAAATTGACCTGCCCTATTTGCCAGTGAATAACTATTCTCAGGTCTTTTGCTTTCTTGTTTTTCCTGCGGAGATGCTGACTCCATGCCAGTCTCGGGGTGGCACCGGGGGCGGGGGGATGTTGTTAGTTTGTTTTTACTGGCTTGTGTTTTGGAGCTCATGGGTATATCATGTTACCTAGTTTTGTTGCAAAACTCTGACCATGTGATTTGATTTTATTATATAGTTGCTCTGTTTTAAGTGGAGATTCAAAATCTGGCCTCCACTGCTGCTGCCTCCCCTGTTATTCTTAGCTAACCCACTTGGGGATGCCAAGGGTTTGAGTGTAAACCATTAAAGGGAATCCAAGAGGCTGGTAGTCACACTTTCTAAAGCTCCAGTTTAAAGACACTGCTTCCAGTGTGGTTTAGATTTTTCAGGAATCTGAACCATCAGCAATGGGCACATTTCCCCATTTGGTTGACACTCACTCCACTTACCGGATCCTGGACTTCCAAGGCCCATTAATGGCTTTCCTGTCCCCATTCAAAGGACACCAATTCAGTCAACATCTTTCCTTCATCCTGGATGGTTCTGTTGTTTTCCCATGAGCTTGTTAACAGGATTTGCTGCCATTATGGCAATCCTAAAAGGTCTGGAGAAATCCATCCATTTATTTACTCTAGACAAAGTAAATCTTTATCTAGATTCACTCAGATGTGTATCTAAATAGCTTCTCCTAAATGCTTTCCTACTGTTTCCTCCAGTAGGAAATGCTGAAGGATATTGGGGTATTCCCTCTTTTTGATCCCAAAGTTTTTCTCCCAAGGTGTGTTTACAGTTGTCTGCATAGACCCACTCTGCCTCTTGATATGAATCTCCTCTGGAATAGCCAGTCACTCCAGGAAGTCCACAGAGTTGGGACAATTTGGGACAGTTGGTAAATTCCCTCTGCACTCACTATTCCACCATTGGGTTATAACCATCCATGTTTAATTTCTTACCCATCACATATCTGCCCCCAAGTGGCTCCCATGGGTATGCTCCATCCCCAAGATTTTAGTATCATAGCAGTGAGGGTGGGGACGGGCACAGGAATGTGGCCTCTCAGTTGGTTTTCCATAACTGTTCAGTCCTGACTTCTGGGCAGAGCCAAGAACTGTCTCATGAGCATTTTTTTTTTAGTTTATTTATTTATTTTGTGAAAGAGAGAGAGGGAGAGCAGGGGAGGAACAGAGAGAAAATGAGAGAGAGAGAATCCCAAGTAGGCTCTGTGCTCTCAGTGCAAGAACCCAACATGGGGCTCGAGCCCACCAACCATGAGCTCATCACCTGAGCTGAAATCAAGAGTCAGACACTCAACCAACTGAGCCATCCAGGCATCCCTCTCATGAGGATTTTCAATTGGAGCCATATCTAGTAAATTCTTATAAACAAAGCATCCTCCATGTGGTAAAAATAGACTACAGATAGAAGAAAAATCTTTTCACATTATTCCTACAGTCAGTAGGGCCAATCTTTGTGGCATGGTACCCATTCAGATTTGTTAATCCTTGAGGTTCTGTATCAGTTAGCTATTGCTTTATAACAAACAACCCCAAAACAGTAGCTTAAAACACTGCACATTTATTGTACACAAGTCTATTGATCAACTGGGCAGTCTGGCTTTGGATGTATTCAGTTAATACTTTGTGGTCAGGTAGGCAACTCTGTCGGTCTTGTATTGTATCTCTCACATACTTTGGGATCAGCTGGCTGTAGGTTGGTCTAGCATAATCTCAAGTGGGACCATTGGGCTCTCCTTTACACAGTCTCTCATCTTCCAGCAACCAACCTGGGCTTGCCCACATGGAAGTGGCAGTGTTCCTAGAGGGAGGTGGAATACAAAGCCTTTTGAGGCCAAGGCATGGAGCATGGCACTCCACATTCTTTTTGACCAAGTCGGTCACAAGTTCAACCCAGAGTCAGAGTGGGAGGAGACTACAAAGCTACAGGGAAAATGGTGAATACAGAGAAGCCAATAACTGGGGACATGAATGCAGTGACTTTCCACAGGCTCCATGAGTTTCTCTATGACAGCCAATTATGGTGACAGTGAATTATGCCTGCTTAAATTTTGATTTATAGTAGGATCATTATTCTATATTACGTTCCTAGCATTGACTTTTACCAATATATTTTAAATAGGGTCTGAATTTTTTTTTAATTTTTCATTTTTAAAAAATTTTTTTGGGGCGCCTGGGTGGCTCAGTCGGTTGAGTGACTGACTTCAGCTCAGGTCATGATTTCACGGTTTATGAGTTCGAGCCCCACGTCAGACTCTGTGCTGACAGCTCAAGCCTGGAGCCTGCCTCAGATTCTGTGTCTCCCTCTCTTTCTGCCCCCCCACCCCGCTCATGCTCTGTCTCTCTCTGTCTCAGAAGTAAATAAGCATTTATTTATAAAATAAGCATGAACATTTTTTAATGTTTATTTATTTTTGAGAGACAGAGAGAGACAGAGCATGAGCGGGGGGGGGGGGCAGGGAGAAGGAAACATAGAATCTGAAGCAGGCTTCAGGCTCTGAGCTGTCAGCACAGAGTCCAACGCGGGGCTTGAACTCACAAACCGTGAGATCATGACCTGAGCCAAATTCAGATGCTTAACTGATTGAGCCACCTAGGTGCCCCACTAATTTTTCTTTTTAATGTTCATTATTTGAGAGAGAGAGAGACAGAGAGACAGAGAGACAGAGCACAATCAGGAGAAGGACAGAGAGAGAGAGAGAGAGAGAGAGAGAGAGAGAATCTGAAGCAGGCTCCAGGCTCTGAGCTGGACAGAGCCTGACACGGGGCTCAAACCCACACACCACAAAACCATGACCTGAGCTGAAGTCGGACGCCCAACCGACTGAGCCACCCAGGCACCCCATCTGAATTTTTATTATTAGGCTTCACAGGCACCACTCATAAATAGAAAAATTGAATCCAAAGAACTTTATTCATTAGTAGTTAGAATGCCACTCCAGGCAGCTCACCATCATCCATTTATCATGCAATAAGCTGTGAGTAAAAGAGAACTCAAAAAGTGGCTTAGAATAATTAAATGTAATATCTCACAAACCGAGAAATCCAGAGGAGGGCCAGTCGATGCATCTTTTCAAAGGAAGAAGTTGACTTTAGAGGTTCCAAGCAATGTATCCGGATATAACACCCAGAGAAGAAAGAGAGAACATGTCCTTCCATTCCTGGATCTCTTTTTTAGAGGAGAAGGAACTCCCCCCCACCCCACACACACAAAGAATATCTGATACTAGATATTTTCCCTTTGCATCTCCAGATCCACTTGCCATCCTCTCCAGCTTGCTCCATGCCCTGGGATGGTGGGCTCTATGATGGTATGGATGGGCTCCTTTGCCCATTTTTTGCCAGGTGATGTGGCCAACAGGAATAATTCACAAAAGAATGAAAGGGTGAAGGAGTTAGGTCGAGGTATTTAAACTTCCTTGCCATCTACACTGGGTGACCATGGACTGATGGCATTTCTTCATCAAAGACTGAAGCCCCTGAAAGACTGAAGATAGTCTCCCCTACACATCTTTCCCAGTGGTTCATTAGCTTGAATTAAGTTGCCTGTTTCTGAGCAAAACATTATAGGAGGGAACAACACTGTAAAATGATTATAGAAAAGGTAATCGAGGTAGAAGATTCATAAATGAAATCTAACATAAGGTAATTGGCATTCCCAATGATGAAATTAGAAAAAATGCAATGGGAAAAATATTAAAAGATACAGTATCACAATTTCCGAAATAAGGATCAGCCTTTATTTATATGTAAAAACTCATAGGTTGAAAAAGCATGCATGTCCTGGAAGAGGGGAGGAATCGCATAAAAAGATAGAGCAAAGTGTCAGTCTGTAAGTACTAGATGTTATGGATACAGAGAGATTCCCATTTATTCATGGGGGGAAAACTTGTCATATATACAAATAGGATAATGTAATTCATTCATTCAACAAACCTTTTATGCTAGATCCTGTTCAAGACATTTGGGATACATTAGTTTACAAACTACTGGTCTCTCCTTTTGTGGAGCTTACAGTCTAGTGGGGGCAGAGACCTAACAACCGACATCATGAATAACAAAATTAGATGTTATGTTTATGGGAAAAAAATGTAGAGCAAGTTTGTCGGACTGGGAAAATCAGGGTTGCAATTTTAAATAAAGTGGTAGAGAGGACTTGTTGACAAGTTAGGAGCCCTAACGGTAGTCCATGTTAAACTGTGGCAACAAATATCCTCAATTCTTCACTGCTTATAACAAGAAAGAGACATGTTGAGGGGGAAGTTGGAAAGGAGATATGGGGTTAAAGATTGAGGTCTGAATTGGATATAAATTTGGGGGGAGACCTTGGTATATAAATGGTGCTTAACACCACAAATCTGGAGTGAGCACGTTAGAAAAGAGAGGAGTCCAAATCCAGAAGCCTGAAGAGATCAGGGAGGAGAGGGAGACTGAGAGAGACCACTGACACAGGAGGAAGAGCAAAGGAATATGTCCTAGAAGGTCAAGTGCAAAAAAGATTTCCACAAGGAGAGAGTAGTCTGTCAGGTCAATTTTGAAATAAGAATAGTTGAGGTCAATAGATGAGAACTAAGAATTTAAGACTTGGATGTCACGGATGACTTTTTCCATGGATGGCCAAGCTGAGAGACAGGTTGGGATGGGTTTAGGAGGGAATTGAAGTGGAGAAATTGGAGATAAGGAGTATCAACAGGTTTTTTTTTTTTTTCTGCAAAAAGGAACAAAAGTATGAGTGGTAGTTGCCAAGGGAAGTAAGATCAAGATAATGTTTATATGCTTTTAAGAGGGGAGGAATTAACTACATGTCTGTAGTCTGTATACTGATAGAAAAGATCCGGTAGGGAGCAAACATTGCTATAGGAGAGAGGAGGGACTTGCTAGAGCAGAGTCCTTGAGGAGACGAGAGCAGATAGAAAGTGGAGGACAAGTAGGGGATTGGCTTTGGACAGGAGCTTGGCTGGTTCAGAGAACAAGCAGAGCAGGCGCTGGGGGGTATATGTGGCAATGATGGGTGGAAATTCCGACTGCCTCCATTTTGCCAAGGAAGTGGGAAACAGACTCATTAGCTGAGATGAGGATGGGGGGAGGAGGTGATAGAGGTTTGGCATGTGGCCTCTTCCTCCATCTTCAAAGCTAGCAGGAGAGGGGCGCCTGGGTGGCGCAGTCGGTTAAGCGTCCGACTTCAGCCAGGTCACGATCTCGCGGTCCGTGAGTTCGAGCCCCGCGTCGGGCTCTGGGCTGATGGCTCGGAGCCTGGAGGCTGTTTCCGATTCTGTGTCTCCCTCTCTCTCTGCCCCTCCCCCGTTCATGCTCTGTCTCTCTCTGTCCCAAAAATAAATAAAAAACGGTGAAAAAAAAAATTAAAAAAAAAAAAAAGAAAAGAAAGCTAGCAGGAGAGCATCTCCATCAGTCTCTCTGACCCACACTACTGCCTTCGTGTATCATTTGTAAGGACCTTTGTGATTACATTAGGTCTGCCCAGAAAATCCAGTATAGTCTCCCCATCTAAAGATCCTATGTTTAATCACAGCTGCAAAATCCCTTTTGCCATCTAAGGTAACATATTCACAGACTCTGGGGATTAGGATGTAGATAACTTGTGGGGAGGCATGGTTTTGCCTACCACACCTGGTAAATAATTCAGAGCATCACACTCATATTGCGTATGTTGTGTTTAAAATTTAAAAAGGTCCATCAAGGCTTATACCTCTTTCTTTCTGGTGGGGGATTTTGAGTTCCAGCAATTTGAGTAACTGATGTCGATATGTTTTATTATTGGTGATTCAAACCTTGACTGCTTAGGTAAAACAGTGTCCATTGGGTTTCTCCACTGTATGTTCCTTTTTTTTTTTCTCTGTAATTAATAAATAAATATCTTTTTGAAAAAATAAAAAACAAATAAATATCTTGTGGGAAGGAGCCAAATGCTTTTGACTGGACTGGGGAGCTTAAAGAAAATGAAAAGTTCATTGGGGCGCCTGGGTGGCTCAGTCAGTTAAGTGTCTGACTTTGGATCAGGTCATGATCTCATGGTTTATGAGTTTGAGCCCCCCATCGGGCTCTGTGCTGACAGCTTGGAGCCTGGAGCCTGCTTCAGATTCTGTGTCTCTCTCTCCTCTCTCTCTCAAAAATAAATAAACTTAAAAACAACTGAAAAAAGAAAAAGAAAGTGAAAATTTCAGGGCATTAAATTCTTGGCTGAAACCACAAAGCACCAAGTAGTTCTCATGCGTAGCTTAAAAGAATTTTTTACCCCAGTAGCTACAGGGTTAGTGCAGCTGAAGATAGGGTCATAACAAATAAATTGAATTCATACTATATCCGGATCTTTTGTGTGAAATTTAAGGCATTGATTGGGAAAGTTTGGGAACCCCAAGAATTCAAATGACAGTATTTTAAAGAAATCAGAGAATGCCAAGTATCCTGAACCTCCATATCCCATGCCCACTGAAGTGTGTGTTACCCTTACAAGGGAATGCTTGCTCTCTTCATGTCTGATCCCGACCTTTGCTCACTGACTCCAGACCTAATCTAAAACCCTGTTCCAAGATGCCTCAGAGGAACAAGGGCAAAGTCTGATGCAGAAGAAAACCTCAAGGCCATGCTTTTTGGTTACCCAGTGGTACATATTATATAAGCAAGGCAAAATAAATGCTTAAGTCTTTTTTTAAGTTTATTTATTTATTTTGGGAGAGAGAAAGCACAAGCGAGGGAGGGGCAGAAAAAGAGGGAGAGAGAATCCTAAGCAGGCTCTACACTGTCAGTACAGAGCCCAACGCAGGGCTTGAACTCATGAACCATGAGATCGTGACCTGAGCTGAAATGAGAGTCGGACGTTTAACTGATCAAGCCACCCAGGTGCCCCAATGCTTAAATCTTTTATTTACCAGTTTTTAGGATAAAGAATTGGCATCTTATCATCTTGCAAATGTGGCCAGCTATTTTTTTTTTTTTTTTGAGAGAGAGAGAGAGAGAAAGCTCACACATGTGCATGAGCACGGGGAGGGACAGAGAGAGAGGGAGAGAGAGAATCCCAAGAAGGCTCCACTGTCAGCCCAGAGCCCTACTTGGGACTCCAGCTGTGAGACATGACCTGAGCCAAAATCAAGAGTCAGTCATTTAACCGACTGAGCCACCCAGGCACCCCCGGCCACTTACTTTTTAAATGTTATTATGATCTCATGGTTCTAAACACATTCGATGGGCTTTAATCCATTGCAAATGTTATTCTTTATTTTCTTTTTCTCTTTCTTTTTCTTTCTTTCTTTCTTTCTTTCTTTCTCTCTTTCTTTCTTTTTTTTTTTTTCAACATTTTTTTTTTTTTTTTTTTTTTTGGGACAGAGAGAGACAGAGCATGAACGGGGGAGGGGCAGAGAGAGAGGGAGACACAGAATCGGAAACAGGCTCCAGGCTCCGAGCCATCAGCCCAGAGCCTGACGCGGGGCTCGAACTCACGGACCGCGAGATCGTGACCTGGCTGAAGTCGGACGCTTAACCGACTGCGCCACCCAGGCGCCCCTCTTTCTTTCTTTTTTAGTGAACTCTACCCCCAATGTGGGACTTGAACTCCACAGCATGCTCTACCAACTGAGCCAGCCAGGGCCCCACGGTTGTTATTCTTATTAAAACTCAATTGCCCCAGGGGCACCTGGGTGGCTCAGTTGGTTGACATCTGACTCTTTTTTTTTTTTTTTTTAATGTTTTTTATTTATTTTTGGGACAGAGAGAGACAGAGCATGAACGGGCAGGAGAGGGGCAGAGAGAGAGGGAGAGAGAGAGGGAGACACAGAATCGGAAACAGGCTCCAGGCTCCGAGCCATCAGCCCAGAGCCTGACGCGGGGCTCGAACTCACGGACCGCGAGATCGTGACCTGGCCGAAGTCGGACGCTTAACCGACAGCGCCACCCAGGCGCCCCGACATCTGACTCTTGATCTCAGCTCAGATCTTCATCTCAGGGTCATGAGTTCATGCCTTCTTTGGGCACCATGCTGGGTGTGGACCCTACTAAAAAACAAAAACAAAACCAAAAAAACTCAACTACTCCATCTTTGGCCTCTTCACAGTCAGAGTGGCATCTGAGACCTTTTGAGCATGACCCTAGCAGTCTTTGATAATAGCTTTTTGCTATCTGGTGTGACAAGATGTCCCTGGCTCCAGGCATTTCTGGATCAAAGATTATGTACCTTTTACATTTGAATTTTGATGACGTCCAATTCATCATTGTTTTCTTTTATAGATTGTGTTTTTGGTGTCGTACCTAAGAAAAGTGTCCCAATCTAAAACTAATGTCATATATGTCAGTTATACTCCGGTAGTAATTTGCAAAAAGATAATCATCTCTAGGGGCGCCTGGGTGGCGCAGTCGGTTAAGCGTCCGACTTCGGCTCAGGTCACGATCTCGCGGTCCGTGAGTTCGAGCCCCGCGTCGGGCTCTGGGCTGATGGCTCGGAGCCTGGAGCCTGTTTCCGATTCTGTGTCTCCCTCTCTCTCTGCCCCTCCCCCGTTCATGCTCTGTCTCTCTCTGTCCCAAAAATAAATAAAAAACGTTGAAAAAAAAAAAAAAAAAAGATAATCATCTCTAAGATCAAAATTATGTCCTGTGTTCTTTTTAGGATTTTCATAGTTTGGGGCGCCTGGGTGGCTTAGTCGGCTAAGCGTCCGACTTCGGCTCAGGTGATGATCTTCCAGTTCGTGAGTTCGAGCCCCGCGTCCGGCTCTGGGCAGATGGCTCGGAGCCTGGAGCCTGCTTCAAATGCTATGTCTCCCTCTCTCTCTCTGCTCGTCCCCTGCTCACGCTCGGTCTCTCTCTCCTTCAAAAATAAATAAAAATATTTAAAAAAAAAGAATTTTCATAGTTTAAGCACTTAAGCTAGCTGTTCTATGCTCCACATGTCGCAGTCTAGATAACATTTTGTATCAGAAACATACACAGGTTTTTAATCACAGTATAAAAATATTATTTTTATGATTTTAAAAAATGAAATGTTATCGGGGCTTCTGGATGCCTTAGTCGGTTAGGTGTCTGACTTCGGCTCAGGTCATGATCTCATGGTTCGTGAGTTCGAGCCCCATGTCGGGCTCTGTGCTGACAGCTCAGAGCCTGGAGTCTGTTTCAGATTCTGTGTCTCCCTCTCTCTCTCTCTCACTCTCACTCTCTCTGCCCCTCCCCTGCTTGTACTCTCTCTCTCTCTCTTTCTCTCAAAAATAAATAAACATTAAACATTTTTTTTTGAAAGAAAATGTTCTTGATTTGATTTTTGTTTAGTTTTTTGAATTCATCTATTCATTTTTTTAGTGATCTCTATATGCAACATGGGGCTCAGACTCACAACCCTGAGATCAAGAGTGGCATGCTCTTTTGATTGAGCCATCCAGGCGCCCCCGATATTATTTATTTATTTATTTAAATACGGAACGCTTCACGAATTTGCATGTCATCCAGGAGCCATGCTAATCTTCTCTGTATTGTTCCAATTTTAGTATATGTGCTGCCGAAGTGAGAACTTTATTTATTTTTAATTACACAAATGACACAGGAGAATAAACTGTACAAAAACAGCAAAAGTACAGACAGTAGAAAGTGAAAAGTCACCCTTGCATCCATTGTTATTCATTCATTCAAGAAATCTGGGCTAGGTCCCCATTCACGTATTACTTCCATAATTCAAGATTCATTAGTCTACATACAAAAACGCTGTATTCAGTATGCTGTGGACATATTATGGCAATAACTTTACCATCTTCCCATAGCTGCATTCTCTTTTTCCGAAGGCAATAAAATGAAAATCTTTGTATCAAGACATGGACGTTGTACGTGTAGAAGGTGACTCAGAGAATGCAGATTCTGGAGACAGAAGAACCACATCTTGTTGCTCTCCAAGACTAAAATGAGAAGGCTTTCTAGTGGTGCTGATGTCTTTCAGATGCGTTAAAAAGAAAACCAAAGTTGTAAGACAAGTCAGGGGCTTCCTTCTTAATGTCTGCGCTTCCTAAAGATGTTGTAAGGGTTTAGTTGTGTGTTTTTAAATCTGATTTCAGATGGTCCTTGATGTGAAATGTTGGGATTTGGGACTGAACGGTCAAGAAAGAATTCTTGAGATGTCTTCGGTGCAAAAAGGTGGTTTTATTAAAGCATGGGGACGGGACCTGTGGGCACAAAGAGCTGCACTGGGGTTGTGAGGAGCGACTGATTATATACTTTCAAGTTGGGAGGGGGTTAGGGTTAGCAGAAGTCTCTAAGGAATTTGGAAGCAAGGTTTCCAGGACCTAGAGGGGCTAGCTGTTGTTAGGGAAAGGTCATTTATTACTGTCTAATAAAACCTGGGTCGTGAGACCCTTCAGATGTGGATTAGTGGGCCATATGCTTGGAGGATGATTGCTAACATATATCTTGGGGGTTAGACATAAAGGTAGTTTCTGAAGGAACTTTTACATATTAAAGGAGACTTATAGGATCATGGAGGGCTGGCTAATGTTAAGCCAAGATTGCCTTTTGCCCTTGGCAAAGTATTAACATGGAGGCAGCTGAGTTCCTAGAGGAAGTTCACTCTGCCTGTCTCAATGACTTGTCAATGTGCTGTAAGTTAAAAGGAAGTTTAATTTTTTCCGTATGTGTTTTGCCTTTGTCCTCCACATTAGTCATCGTGGTCTAGCTCCTTCTTCACTCTTCCCAGCTAAGTGAATGCGGACATACAAGAAAGACATATATGATGTCTTTGGCATAAAATCTAGAACAGAGACGCTAACGTCTCCCAGTGAATCATCAACCTTGATTTCATCTGAAGGGCGTTGGGGTGTTTTTCATCTGCTTTAGCTGAAAAATCATCTTGGCATGATCTCTACCTGTAAGCAGGTCCCGCCAACCACCCATTGTGTTCTTACTGTAACTGTGGTGCCCTTTGCAAATTCCCGCGGTTATATCTCCGTAGGCAAAATAGATCACTGTCCTTTCAACAGATTTTAAGTCATCAAATACTGAAACATTTTGCATTGAAAGAGCAGTGCTTCAAAAGGTAACTTTAAAATGTAACTTTATTTCTTCTACCGTCTTTGAGGTCTAGAGTTGTAAAACCGAGGAGCAGCCTACTTGAGGGTTCTATTCCACTGGTGGGTCTTCCCTCTTTGGCTGCAGGATCTGACTGGTACTACCCAGCCCTGCCATCTACTAACTCCATGGTTTTATTAGCCCATCTTGCTGGAAGTCCTGTCCTTACCAGTAGAGGGCGCTGAAAAGTCACTAAAGGAAGAAAAGGTTCTCCAGGTTCTGGTGCATCTCCCCTGCCCTTTCTCTAGTGCTGAGCTTTTGTTTTGGTTTGGTTTTTGGTTTTTTGGGGTTTTGTTTTTTGGGTTTTTTTTTTTTTACCAGCGTAGATAACACACAGAATTAAATTAGTTTCAGATGTACACTATAGTAATTCAACAGTTCCATATGTTAATGCTCATCAAGAGAAGTGTACTCTTAATCCCCTTCACCTATTTCACCCATTCCCCTCCCCACCCCACTTCCCCTCTGGTAACCACCAGTTTGTTCTCCATAGATAAGAGTCTGTTTTTTGGGTTTGTCTCTTTTTTTTCTTTGTTCGTTTATTTCATTTCTTAAATGACACATATGAGTGACATTGTATAGTATGGCTGACTGGCTTATTTCACTTAGCATTAGACTCTCTAGACCCATCCAGGTTGTTGCAAATGCCAAGATTTCATTCTTTTTATGGCCGAATAATATTCCACTGTGGATATATACCACATCTTTTTTATCCATTTATCTATCGATGGACACTTGGGCTGCTTCCATACCTTGGTTACTGTATACAATGCTGCAATAAACATAGGGGTGCATATAACCCTTCAAATTAGTGTTTTCATATTCTTTGGGTAAATACCCAGTAGTGTCATTCCTGGATCATAGGGTAGTTTTCTTTTTAATTTTTTGAGGAAACTCCATTCTGTCTTCCACAGTGGCTGCACCAGTTTGCATTCCCAATAGTGCATGAGAGTTCCTTTTTCTCCACGTTTTCAGCGACACTTTTTGTTTCCTGAGTTTTTGTTTTAGCCATTCTTTTTTTTCCCTTTTTTTTTTTTTTGAAGATAAATATAGGTTTAATGATCCATTGTCTTTCACACAGAGACTTTGTAATCCCAGGATATACAACCATGCAACATAGACCAAGTAGCCAATTCTAAAATAGACTTGGCTTCTTACAACTACCCTGAAAACACTGCAGCCTTTCTTCCATCCAAAATGACCCTAATCTCACATGAAACATTATTATAGGGGAACCAGCAACCTAGCTTTGTGGCCGAAAGTAAGAACCAAAGGAAGAAAAGTAATTTGGTGGTGAGCTGGTGAGAACAGGAAATCTGGTTTCCTTCCCTGTGCTTCTTAGCTCGTCTTATTCTAGCTTTTTTTGTCCCTGTTCTTCAGCCCATCCATGTTAGCTCTCAATAGGTTTGAGTAAGTCGTCTGAAACCTGCTCACGTCCTTGGAGCTCACCACGGTGCTGATCTTTTTCCCATCAGTAGCTCTTAACAGACACATGCTGCCTGAGAGCTCAAAGCCCCCCACAGAACCTTTCCTTGGGATGGGTTTAGTTCAACCATCGTACTTCTTCAGGGTGATGAACACACTGCCAACAACCAGCACTTCTGGAAGAGTCTGGTCAGCTCCATAGGGAACTACTCACTCCAGCAGCACCAGGATGGTGATCCCCTGCGTCAGCATCTATTTTAGCCATTCTGGCAGATGTGAGAAAGTATCTCGTTGTGGTTTTGATCTGCATTTCCCTGATGATGAGTGATGTTGAGCATCTTTTCATGCGTCTGTTGGCCATCTGGATATCTTCTTTGGAGAAATGTCTGTTCATGTCTTCTGCCCATCTAAGGCTCAGCTTTTGGGCTGGCAGTTTTCCCTCATGAGATTCTTCATGGGCACAGCTTCCTTGAGTATCTGCCTCATGCAGAATGGTTTTTCCAGGGACCAGCTCCTACTGAGGTCAGCTTCCCCAACTCCCAGTTGGTGACCAGCCAGTGGTCAGTAGCTGCCTCTGGTATATCCACTGGCAGCTTTGCAGTGTTTCTGGGAAGATACTTCAGTGACTCCTCATTTCCCTTTCCAGTGAGGGGTGGCCCCCAGCCTAGGTGTGTGTGTGCCCTTCCTCAGGCACTACTCTCTATATCTACTATAGGGGAGGGGACTGCTCTCTATATCTACTATTCCTTTGTTCTCTAGAGTTCTTTGTAACCCTTACTAGAAAATTCCCCATTCTTCCAATCCTCTGGAAATAACTCTTTATATTAAATTTCCCTGATTCAAATTACTGTGTGGATCATGTCTCCTGATTGGACTCTAACTGATATAATAATGTTACAACATCCTTTGATATTATTCAGGGCAAGTCTGGCTTCCTGGTTCTTTTCCAAACTGTCATTAGCTATTCCCCGTCATTGTTTCTCCAAGATGAATTTCAAAATCAGGTTTCTTTTCTTTTTTTTTTTTAAGTTCATTTATTTTTTAGAGAGAGAGAGAGACAGACAGACAGAGACAGAACACAAGTGGGGGAAGGGCAGAGAGAGAGGGGGACACAGAATCTGAAGCAGGCTCCAGGCTCTGAACTGTCAGCACAGAGCCTGATGCAGGGCTCGAACTCATAAACCATGAGATCATGACCCAAGCTGAAGTCAGACGCTTAACCGACTGAGCCACCCAAGCGCCCCTGGTTTCTTTTTTCAAAATCGATTTTCCAATGCTATAAAACAACCCTTAAGATTTTAATTAAGATAATATTGAAATAACATGTGAAAATGTTGAGAATGGGCATCTTTGTGACAAGAATAAGTCTTCCTATCCAGAGACATGAATTAGCTCCTCAGGTAGGTAATGCTCTCCTTACCCTTGTTTGCGGGAAATTGTTTCTTCATTCTGCTGTGAGTACCTTGAGAAGGGCTTGTGTGCCACCAAAGTGGTCCCACGTCTGCCACTGCTGGGCACCCAAGACATACAAACAGCCTAGGGTTAATTTCTTAAATAATTTCTCAGCTTGAGGAGCATCTGGGTGGCTCAGTCAGTTAGGCATCTGACTTCGGCTCAGGTCATGATCTCACGGTTCATGGTTTCAAGCTCCACGTCGTGCTTTGCGCTGACAGCTCAGAGCCTGGAGCCTGCTTCAGATTCTGTGTCTCCCTTTCTCTCTGACCCTCCCCTGCTCTCTCTCTGTCTCTCAAAAGTGAATAAACGTCAAAAAAAATGTTAATAGTAATGATTTATCAGCTTTAGTTTACCACCCGGTGGGCTAATTCAGGCTCCACGCCTGTCTGAAGATGAAAACACATTTTTTTTCCCCAGCCAGATCCACAGAAGAGACAACCTTTCTAGTTGCCTCCCTGGGCCAGTGGGAAGTTTGTTGGTCTTCCTTGTAAAATGATTGCAGCCTTCAAGTGTCCTAGCTTTGTGCAAATGTCGCGATTCAAACTCATCCCACCTTAAAGCCTGAGGTTTCATCTTTCCTTCTTAAGTGAGGTTAAAAACCAAGTTTTCTCCCTTGGAGAACCTGTAAGCAAGTGTTAGATTGCCCCCTTGTGGAAACCCCAGGCCCGGTTGAGACACTTCCTCCCCACCATCATTCTATCTATAATTATCTGAGAGAGCTTCTTCCTGTGCTTAAGTGAGGATGCTTTTGTACTCAGTAACATGAGAGAGACTCAGGTCTGGAGGACCCCTGGGATGTGAAAAATGTAACATTCTGGGTCCCCATCCCTCTCTGTGTAGCTCATAACTACAGCTACAGAAGGGGAGACCTGGATGTATTCCTAAGAGCAGCTCAGATAGCTGCTCCCCAAATGACAGCCACCACCTTGCTGGTTAGTGGGAGGGCTTCCTGGGATTCATGGGACACAGGGGACTGCTGCGCTGGGTGTGATGTTAGTCCATCTCACGGCATCTGGTTCTTCAGAAGGAAAGAGCATAGACAATGAATTTCACTCCCCACCCCAAGATTTTAAAGAGGCTTGTCTGGAAAGCAGGTTTAGCGGTCTGTTTCCAGCTCAACACCTCCTCCCCAGATTCTGGGTGATGTGCGATGCACGGGCGCTGATAGATGCCAGGCCTGGACCATCACTCCCAAAGTAAAACGGGGTCCGAAACCAAGTTTGTATTCATCTTCTTCCTTTTGCACTGGCCTAGGGTAGCGACATGCGCTTCTTAAGAGCACAGACTCAGAAGCAAGACAACCTGGGTGCAAGTCCTGACTCTGTTCCTTTCTACTTGTGAAACCACAGACAAGTGGCTTAACGTCTCTGTGCTTCAGTGTCCTCATCAGTAAAATGGGTGCATTACCTACACCTGCCCCAGAAGGTTGTGATGATGGAATGAGTGGACCCACATAAAGAGCTCAGAACGACGACTGGCATATACTAAGTCGTCAACATCCATTGTTTTTAAGTCTCTAAAAGAAAAGCAAGCAAGCAACAAAGGCAATGCCAAGCCTCTGACCCCTCCCAGCGCCCCCGAGACTGCCAGCCCCTCAGCTCACAGGCTGCCTCCCTGGCACTCAGGTTCATCTTTGTTTCTAGTACTTGAAGATTTCCAACTTCCCTTTCCTCCCTACAAGCTCAGCCTTGCACTCCATTTGTGGAATCAGATATTTCATTCCACATCTCTAAGGATTGTAGTCGAAAATATTCAGCACTAACCTGATCGTCCACTCAGACTAGAAGCTCTGCCTTGATTTCTCCAGCCTTTCTGCCACATAGCCCTGAAAGCCTTGGAACTGAATCGGAAGGTGTTTGCAGTGGGGATAGCCTAAGATGTCGAAACAAACAGGCCCCAGAGGTGTCTGATTCTCCCTCATGTAACAGTTTAGAGTGGCAGGGCCAGCTTGGTGGGGAGTTCTGCCCAAGCACTGGGCACGACGTCACGATTCGAGCCCTGGGCTGACATCAGAGCTGTGATCTTCTGCACAAACCTTCCATGAACCCAAAGGTTGTGACCATTCGAGCCCTCAACATGGGGAGAAGACATGGAAGGCACACATGGAAAGTTTCTGTGGGTCAGTCCAGAAAGTGACACGTGTCACCCCAACCAAATTCTACTAAAGAAAATCTAGCACATGCCTAAACCCAACCCCAAAGGAACCTTGGAAGGAAGCATAGATGATGTCACATGCCCCATGAGCAGTCTATTACCACCAAAGAAGAGAAAGGATTTTTGTGGATAGCAAGCAGTCTCTGCCGTGGAAGGAAAACACTGGGTCCTGCAACAGAAAGTGTAGGGGTGCCTCGGTGGCTCAGTCAGTTAAGCATCTGGCTCTTGATTTTGGCTCAGGTCATGGTTTCACGGTTTGTGAGTTCAAGCCCCGCATGGGGCTCTGTGCTGACAGTGCAGAGCCTGCTTCGGATTCTTCCTCTCTCCCTCTCTCTCTGCCCCTTCCTTTCTTGTGCTCTCTCTCTCTCTCTCAAAATAAATACATAAACTTAAAGAAAACTTAGGGGGAAGAAAAGAGGGACACCTGGGTGGCTCAGTGGGTTAAGTGTCCTACTTCAATTCAGGTCATGTTCTCACGGTTTGTGGGTTCGAGCCCTGTGTCTGGCTCTGTGCTGACAGCTCAGAGCCTGGAGCCTGCTCTGGATTCTGTGTATCCCTTTCTCTCTCTGCTCCTGCCGCACTCGTACTCTGTCTCTCTCTCTCTCTCTCAAAAATAAATAAAACATTAAAAAATTTTTAAAGTCATTTTGGATGCATGAGCAATGAAAGATAAAATACTCAGGTATAAACTTAACAAGAAATGGGTATACTATTTACAAACAAGACTTTAACACTCTGCTAAGGAACATTAAGGACAGACTTGAGTAAGTAAGTTCTATCATGTTCTTGAACAGGAAAAATCAACATCAGAAAGATGTCAATTCTCCCCAGATAAGCTGTACTTTTAATGTAATTCCAATAAAAATACAAACAGGATTTGCTTAACCAAACAAGTGAATTCCAGAATACAGTTGGGAAAATAAGAGAGACTATAATAGATATTTCTAACAAAGAAGAGTAGTCCGGAGATACTCTTCCTGCCACACATTAAAACATATGCTGGGACACCTGGGTGGCTCAGTCGGTTGAGCGTCCGACTTTGGCTCAGGTCATGATCTCGCGGTCTGTGAGTTCGAGCCCCGTGTTGGCCTCTGTGCTGACAGCTCAGAGCCTGGAGCCTGCTTCTGATTCTGTCTCTCTCTCTCTCTCTCTCTCTCTGCTCCTCCCCCACTCACACTGTCTCTCTCTCCTTCAAAAATAAACATTAAAAAAGTGTTTAAATGTTATAGGTTAGCTATACAATGAACCACTATGCAGTTATAAAAAGAAAGAAAGAAAGAAAGAAAAGAAGAAAAGTTTAAGGAGTCCAGTGATGATTCAGAAAAACTCCCCCCAATACAGCACAAATAAAATGTAGGGAAAATCTGGGGTACCTGGGTGGCTCAGTCAGTTAAGCATCCGACTTCAGCTTAGGTCACAATCTTGCAGTCCGTGAGTTCGAGCCCCGCGTTGGGCTCTGTGCTGACAGCTCAGAGCCTGGAGCCTGCTTTGGATTCTGTGTCTCCCTCTCTCTGACCCTCCCCCGGTCATGATCTGTCTCTCTCTGTCTCAAAAATAAATCATTAAAAAAAATTAAAATGTAGAGAAAATCTGAAAACATCTTTTTGATAATTGGTTAAACTAATAGGAAATGTTAAGAGAAATTCTTACTTTTAGAACTTTTTGTGGTGAAAAGCTTCAAACCTACAAAAAAGATAGACAAGGAACATCCATGCATCCACAATCTAGGTGAAACAATTGTTAATATTTTGCCACATTTTCCATCTATATAAAAAGATAATATAAATATATAACAAATAATTTTTATATAACTAGGTGTCATGACATTTCAACCCTTGTTATTTCCCATACATGCTGAATTTTTTCCTTTTTTCCCTTTTAATCACCAATATTCAGAGTTAAGAGCTAACTCGTATCAGCCACTCCCAGTAGTGGCAAACAGCGTGGGGTTTTGTTTTGTTTTTATTTCTTTTTGGTTTCATCATGGACTCATAAGTTTTTATAGATTCAATGTATTTCACTCAATTGCAATCATTTTTTATTTTTTTAATTAAATAATTTTTTAATGTTTATTTATTTTTGAGAGGGAGGGAATGAGTGTGAGCAGGGGAGGGGCATGGAGAAAGGAAGACAGAGAATCCAAAGCAGGCTCCGCGCCTCAGTGCAGAGCAGGACGTGGGGCCTGAAATCATGAGCCGTGAGATCATGAACTGAGCCGAAGTTGGACGTTCAACTGACTGAGCCACCCGGGCGCCCCTAGATTTTGCTTAACATTTATTTAGTTTCGAGAGAGAGAGCGAGTGGGGGGGGGGTGGAGAGAGGAAGACAAAAGATCCAAGCAGGCTCTGCCAGCCCGATGTAGGGCTGAAAACACGAGATCATGACCTGAGTCGAAACCAAGAGTTGGCCCCTCAACTGACTGAGCCACCAAGGCGTCCCTACAATCATTTTTTTAAAAAAGAGGTCCCATAATTGGGCCCGTGGCTGGCTCAGTTGGTAGATCAGCTACTCCTGATCTCAGGGTTATAAGTGCAGGTCTCACCCCAAGTGTGGAGCTTACTTTGAAAAAAAAGGGAGGTGCTTGTAAGAATTCCCAGCAAGTCTGTCCTCACATGAGTTGGGAGCCGATGAGATTTTGTGACCAACCTAAGAAAAAGGTAACTGCAATCTGTTCATCAACACTTGGCCACCAAGAATCTTCACGAGAAATTCTACAAATCAATTAATGTTTTTCCATGTTATTTGGCCGAACTGTGTAAAACCGACATCTTTGTGGATAATTATCAATTCCTGGCCTTTTCGCATAGTTCAACTTAAGAGTAAAATAAAGGATGACTCCTCAAATTATAGGTAATTCCCTAAACGTTTCAGTCACAATGAAGAAGCTTCCAAACATTTTTGTCTTAGCCTTAGAAGTAGAATGGCTCTCCAAAGGAAAATTCTTTAAAAGTATTTTCTTCGCTCTCTGGAATCATTGGGGAATTACTTAATTCAATCAATATGAAACATCATAACTGAGATATTGCAAAATGAAGTACCATAACTTGAGACATGGTTGAAAGTTTACCTACTGGAAAAGGAGAGCGATCGTGCTAAAATGAAGAAAATTGTCAGCGGATTTCAGGATAAACCTTCTTGTAAGGAATTTCCAGTTTTTTATTTTCGGAGCAATTCGATAGGAATAGGCCCTACGACGCTCTATCTTGGAGACTGAGTTGAAGGACGCAGGCATGATGACCAGACTTAAGGACTAGTTTGAACTTACAAGACCGGTTTGGATATTAACTGCATCCGAAGCAGAAGTGGAATGTTAACCAACATTGACAGAGACAGTTGAGTTAAACTTGCAACTACCTTTGAGCCCCAAACATGACTTAATCGTTCTCCTTCGGAAAGGTTTTGGAGCCAGTTCTGACCCATCTTCAGTCCTTTGGAGAGCAGTAGGTAATGTGTAACAGCATTTCCAAAACATATTTACTTCCAAGATCCTCACTGCTCTGCGTGATTACTGCAAAAGCAACAAAACCAAAGTACAAATGTGTCAGAAGACATCTGCAGGTACCTCCTTTAAAATTTTTTTTAATGTTTATTTATTTTTGAGACAGAGAGAGACAGAGCATGAATGGGGGAGGGTCAGAGAGAGGGAGACACAGAATCTGAAACAGGCTCCAGGCTCTGAGCTGTCAGCACAGAGCCTGATGCGGGGCTCGAACTCACAGACCGTGAGATCATGACCTGAGCCGAAGTCGGACACCCAACCCACTGAGCGACCCAGGTGCCCCAAGGTTGCTTTTTAAAGTATTGCATATTAATAAAGTCGTATTTAATAACTTAGGGTGCCTGGGTGGCTCAGTCAGCTAAGTGTCTGACTTCGGGTCAAGTCATGATCTCATGGTTTCTTGAGTTCCAGTCCCAAGCTGGGCTCTGTGCTGACAACTCAGAGCCTGGAGCCTGCTTCAGATTCTGTGTCCCCGTCTCTTTCTGCCCCTCCTCTGCTCACGTTCTGTCTCTCTCTCCTTCAAAAATAAATAAACATTAAAAATGTATAAAAAAAATAAATTGCGTAGGTGGGTTATGTTACTTGTGAATCTCTTTTAGGATCATCAAAGTGGTGTGGCAAAATATGTTATAAAAAGAGGGTGTTGGGCCTGACAGAGCTGAAAACAAGTGCCCCAAAACAGGGAGTCTCAAGGAGGGGCAATTTTGCCCCCAGGGGATGTTTGGTGATGTATGGAAACATCATTTCAACTGCGGGAAAGTGCTCCTGGCGTGTAACGGGTGTGGGCTAGGATGCTGCTGAAAACCCTACGGTGCACAGGAAGCCACCACGACAAAGAATTATCCCCCCAAATGTCTATAGGGCTGAGGCTGAGAAACCCTGATCTATCAGAACTCCTGCACAGATGCCCAGAAGATGTACACAATGGGTCCAATACACCCAGAGCAGCATTGCTTACACTAGAACACAGCTGGAAGCAGTCCAAATGCCTGCAACACTTATCCAATGAGATAAACATCATATGGCAGTGGAATATTACACATCCATGAATAGTGAATGAACAATACTGTAGTATACATCATGAGTGAATCTCAAAAATGTGTTGAATTTTTATTTTTATTTTATTTAAGAACATTTTTTAACATCTATTTTTTTTAACGTTTATTTGTTTTTGAGACAGAGAGAGACAGAGCATGAACGGGGGAGGGTCAGACAGAGAGGGAGGCACAGAATCTGAAACAGGCTCCAGGCTCTGAGCTGTCAGCACAGAGCCCGACGCGGGGCTTGAACTCATGAACGCGAGATCATGACCTGAGCTGAAGTCGGAGGCTTAACCGACAGCCACCCAGGCGCCCCTAACGTCTATTTATTTTTGAGAGAAAGAGAGAGAGCACGTGCAGGGGAGGGGCAGAGAGAGAGGGAGACACAGAATCGGAAGCAGGCTCCAGGCTCTGAGCTGTCAGCAGAGGGCCCGATGTGGGGCTTGAACTCACAAACCGTGAGATCATGACCTGAGCCAAAGTTGCATGCTTAACCAACTGAGCCACCCAGGCGCCCCAGAGTAGATCTTAATGTAAACTATGGGCTATAGTTAGTAATAATGTATCAATATTTATTCATCAATTGTAACAAATGTACCACACTAAAGTAAGATGTTAATAATGAGGGCAACTGGGGAATGGGGTGGGAGAGTGAGTATATGGAATTCTGCTTACTATGTAGTCTATTTATTCTATAAATCTAAAACAGTACTAAAAATAAAATCTGCTCTTTATTTTGAAAAGCAAGTTGATAATTTTCTGAGCCTGGACCCTAACCGCATTTTATGTATGGGCACAATGTATTATTTGTGAGGTTTGAAAATACACAGCATTCTTCGGTAACACAGCCACCGTCTAGGTAGAGGGACAGCTGCACTTGGTTTTGTTTGGAACTTTGCCAAGACTGGGTCACTATTTCAGAAAATCACATCACCAATAGCGAACTGGTGGTCTCTGAGTGGCTGGCTCACCGCTCGCTGGTATTGTGTGTGCCCTGGCAGACGATGGATTCGCTGTGGTTTTATAAAGGGGGCCAGTATCCACCTGCTCCACAGGGCCTGGGCATTTACATGCTCAAACACACATGATTTTATTACTAAATACTCTTACTTATCCCGTATGGTACAACTAGGACATTATACTGACATTAAATTTGTTTTCATGTTTAGGTTTTTTTTTTTTTTTTAAGTGTATTTATTTTGGGAGGGAGAATGTGCACACACACATAAGCGGGGAAGGGGGAGAGAAAGAGAGAGGGAGGGAGAGAATTCCAAGCAGGCTCCGAGCTGTCAGAGCAGGGCCTGACCTGGGCTCCATCTCCCAAACTGTGAGATCTTGACCGGAGCCGAAATCGAGAGTCAGACGCTTAACTGACTGAGCCACCCAGGTGCCCCTACGTGACATTTTTTGTGCAGAGGTAGGTTTTGTTACATATTAATTCACTGCAGGCTAGCAACAAAATATTTGTTATTAAAAGGATGACTGAGTCCTATAGAGTTGAGAACCTCTCCTTTCAACTGAAATCTAAACCCCTTCCTCCGCCCTCAGGCTTGTCCTAACCACCCCTCTCTGTCCCAGAGGCTGAGCGCCCTGCTCCCACCAGGCCTGTCAAAGGGATCTATTTGTATGTCTCAGAATGTACCAGCACTCTCACGTCCCTGCTCTTGGTACAAGCTGTTCTGTGCCCGAGATTCCCTCACCTCCTTCACTCACGCCTCAACAAATGCAGTGTCCCCGAACCTCAGTTGTTCATGTCCTTCCGTTCAACCTGCGCCACAGATGTGCCCACCCTGCAGTCCCTTTTACTGAATTTTCTTTCTTTTTTAAAGATCTTATTTATTTTTAAGTTTTATTTATTTCAAGGGGGGAGGGGCAGAGAGAGAGACAGACAGACAGACAGACAGAATCTGAAGCAGGCTTCAGGCTCTGAGCTGTCGGCACAGAGCCCACCGTAGGGCTCGAACCCATGGACTGCAAGATCATGACCTGAGCCTAAGTGGGAAGCTTAACCAACTGAGCCACTCATGTGTCCCCCCCCAAGATTTTATTTTTAGGTAATCTCTACACCCAGTGTGGGGCTCAAATTCACAAGCCCGAGATTAAGAGTCGTTAGACCCATTGACTGAGACAGCCAGGCGCCCCTACTTAATTTCCTTTAAATGACTCATTTTTCATAAATTAATTTTGAATTTACATTAAATTATAAGAAAATTTATCTTTTCTCTTCTATACCTTTTTATTTAGGCATAGTTGACACACAATGTTACATTAATTTCAGGTGTACTATAAACACATTTATTTTTAAATAAATTATAAAAATTTAATATTTCATTATTTAACAAGCTTATATTTTAATTTATTTCTATTTAATCTTTATTTAATTCTAATAAACTTATAAACATTTCTTTATTAAATTATACATAATTTTATTTTTCAAGGAAAAGGGTACATCATTATTATAGGAAGCTAGCATCCATAGTCCGAAAAATAAAGCAACAATAAAAACAGAGAGAAGGAACATAAAAGTTATGAACCTCTATTTATATGAAATTGTCAGCAGAAACCCTGATGCCAGCTTTTTGTTAGAGAAAGAAGGAGCGAGGCCAAGAGGCCTTAGAAACACGTTAGCACCAAGTTGAGACTTTCCCCTTGACATATTCTGGAGGCTTGAAAGCAAATTGAAAAGAGAGTAACTTTCTCCTTCAGTGTAATTTAATGCTGTCTCTGTTCTCCCTCAAATCACTTGCATGTTATTACAATCCATTTATTCACCAAGTATTTATCAAACACCTACTACGAACCAGTCAGTAGTACTAGATGTTTGCAATAATAAAACACTGAACCAGACAAACACAGTCTTTGCCCCGTAGACTCCCAGTCGGCTAACACACACACACACACACACACACACACGTAATCTGGAAGGGATCATAAAATTTCATTACTTATGGCAGTAATTTGTAATTTAGGTCAGCATTTATATGCACCGTGACTGCGGAGCAAACAAACCCACTTGTAAATTCCATGAGTTAGAGCAAATTAATTTCAAAATGGCCATGGTCTATAATCTTTTCAAAGTTTTGCACAGGAAAAAAAAAAAAAAAAGAGGTGGGAGGTAGGTGCATCTTCATAGGTCTGATGTGATGAGACCCGGGATCGCCGAAAGTTGTTTGTTTGTTTGTTCGTTCGTTTAGCGGCGGTGGTGGGAGGGCACCTCCGGGTCACCCTTTCCTCCTGAGCCTTTGCTTAACCCCTTGCTGCCCCGAACGCAGCTCCTCGGTCACCGGGAAGCCCGCCCGGATGCTCCGCTGGGCCCACGCCTCCGCAATGCGCCCCCAAAGACACGGAGCTTCTCCGGGCACCCGCTTGGAGGAGAAGAGGCAGTCTGTCTGTTTGTCTGTCTGTCTTCCAGACCCGCCTGGGGACGCCTGGCCCTCTCCTTGGTCTCCCGAAGCACCCAGCTCCGCGCAGCCCTCCAGGACCGCTGGCGGCAGACGCTCAGGTTACCCCTGGGCGAGCCGGCTCCCCGGAGGGCTCGGCGTCACCCCGCGCGGCACGGCTCTGGCACCACCTCCGAGCTGGCGGAGGGGGAAGAAGCCGCACCAGGTCGGCTCCCCAGCTTCGGACGGAGGAGGGGCGGGGTACCTCCCCCACCGCAGAGGGGTGCATATCTGCATATTCAAACCGCAGAGGTCCGAGACGGGCGCCCGCGGACAGGGGAGACAGCAGGGGACCTTCCCGGGGCAGCCGCCTCTAAGCCGCACGGGATGGCGAGGGTAGCCGTGCGTGCCGGGACCGCGAGGTCGGGCAGGGTCCCAGGCTGGAGTCCGGAGTCCCCGCCGGGGGGAGGTAGGGAGGAGTGGTGCGACCCTCTGTCCCCGCCCCGGGGGCGGAGCGAGGTTCGATCCTGCGGAGCTTGACACCCGCAGAAATCGTTCCAGGCCTTCCTCCCCAGCTCCCGCTTCGTCCCCGCCCCTTTCGGGGAGACTCGACCCCCTCCGCGCTCTGTCTACCGCCCGCAGGACACAGCCTCCCGGGTTTTCTGGCCCCCGGGCCCCGGCGTAGGTGCAGGTGCAGCACCCAACCTCCTTCCCACCCCGGCGCATCCCGCTGGGCGGCCATGGCGCGAGGAGACGCCCCACAGGACAGGCGAGTTGGGCGCTGGGTGGGGCGCGGACGAGGATCCGGGTGGCGGTGGGCAGCACAGACCCGCTCCCTTCGGGCGCTCCAAGCCTCAAAGCGGACTGGATGGAACTACAATTCCCATCAGCCGCCTCCCTGGGCTGCCTGAGCCGGGGTGATGGGGGTTGTAGTCCGCTCTCCGGAGGGGGCGACCTGGGAGGCGTGGAGGGGGGGCGGCAGCCGAGGCGTCGCGTCCTAGGGGTGACCTTCTGACTGATCCCCACAGCTACCACCTGGTCGGGATCAGCTTCTTTATCCTGGGGCTGGGCACTCTCCTTCCCTGGAACTTCTTCATTACGGCCATCCCGGTGAGACTCGCGGCTGGAGTGCCAGCCCCATGGCCACAACCACCATCGCCTTGGACCAGAGGCGTGCCAGGCGCTTTCCACACCATGCCACCTTTGACTCCTCATTATGCCCGTTTGCACGTTTGTCCGCTGAAGCACCGAGCCTCAGAGAGGGCGAGTGCCCCTTTCACGGATAGGAAAGGCCAAGCTTTCAGAGATGCCCAGATCCTACAGGGGCAAGGCTACCAGCTCGGGGCGGGGGGGGGGGGGGGGGGGGGGGGGCTCTGGAACTAGCAAAGAGCTACCCATCCACCACCCCTGTTTGTGTTATTCCCTGGTTAAGTCATCCCTGGGCTAACCCACTCCATCCAAAAGCGGATTATCCAAGCACGGCTTACATTCATTCATCCACCAGTTAGTAATGTGTACCTACTGTGAACCAGGCCCTGTTCTTGGCACTGGGGCTGCAGGAGGAAACATAACAGAGGGAGCCTGGATCCTCATGGAGCTTACATTCTCTCAAGGGAAGGAAGAAATGTGGGGTTTGTGTTCTTTTTAGGACTGGGTTATTCACATACATTCAGTTCAACAACTTTCAAGATGTCTCTTCAGTGCCTGGCTCTGTGCTGGGCCCCGGAGACTCAAAGATTAATCAGCCCCTGGTCTTGAGAGGGAGCTGGGTGCAAAGAGCTATTAATAATGTAACATGACACTCAGCATCCCAAGCTTGGAGTAAAATCCAGTAGGCCCCCGGAAGGGGGGGGGGGGGAGGGAGTGATTCCTTCTGCTTCACAGAAGAGGTGATTTGTAACTTGGGAGAAGGGTAGGCAAAGCATTGGTGTTTGGCCGGGGTGATGGGGGGTGGGGCGTGGGAGGAAAGGGAGAAGGCATTCCACGTGGAGGTGACAGCGATGCAGCCTGTTCAGAGAAAGGACCAGAGCCTGGGGTACCTAAAGCTTAGCAGCAGAGCCCATATGCGGCACAAAAGAGAGGCTGGGCTCTGGTCCTGAAGGGCCCCAAATGCCATTCTAAAACCTCAGGGTTTTGCCCCGCAGGGAGCCATGGGCAGTGGCGGGGGCAGGGGGGTGCGGGGAGGGAGGACGGATGGGGAGGTTAAGCAGACACTGGACGAGTATGTGTTCTAGAGAGAATGCAGTTGGTCAGCACCTAGGCCAGGGCCTGGCTTACAGTCGGCACTCAATGAATACTCAGCAATCTGGAAGCTGCTGCAGGAGTGGGGGATGAAGGCTGGAACCCAGGCACCGAAGATTCAGAGATGGAGCAAGGCCCAGGTTGGGGGTTCTTAGGGCTTGGGCCCTGTCCCAGCCCTCTGCTGTTCAATTCAGTGCACATTCATCGAGCTCCCACTGTGTGCCAGGTGCTGGGATCAGTACAAGGACAAACAGACAGCTCCCGAGGACGTTAACTGAGCAATCCCAAGCATGGGGGGAGGCAGAGGGGGAAGGCTGGGGGGTTCCTCAGGGTAGGTTGGAGGGTGACCCTGTACCCCCTCCTCTGGCATCCTGTCAGTACTTCCAGGGGCGGCTGGCAGGGGCCAACGACACCGCTGGGACCCTGGGCACCAACCACACAGGCCCTGCAGACACTTTCAACTTCAACAACTGGGTGACGCTGCTGTCCCAGCTGCCCCTGCTGCTCTTCACGCTCCTCAACTCCTTCCTGTACCAGTGGTGAGAGACCTTGCCCCTCAGGCTCCCCACCTTCTGTGGCCCCTCCCCCGCCCAGCTAAGGAAGCTCCATCTGGGCCCAGGTCAGAACTCCCATCCTTCCTCCACTCCCCCTGCATGTCCCCTCTAGGTCCCTCTGTCCAGCCCTGGCCTCAATCTCTTGCCCACCTCCCCCTGCCTGGCCTGGGCCCAGCTGATGTCCACTCTGCCCCTCCTTGTGAGCAGCATCCCTGAGACGGTGCGGATTCTGGGCAGCCTGCTGGCCATCCTGCTGCTTTTTGCCCTGACGGCAGTGTTGGTCAAGGTGGACATGAGCCCTGGGCCCTTCTTCTCCATCACCATGGCCTCTGTCTGGTTCATCAACTGTGAGCACCGCTGCCCCTCCCCACCTCATCTCCCCACCCAGTCCACCCAGGGCTTCAGCCCAGCCTCTTCTTTGTAAGTGAAAAGGGCCCCACATATCCAAGAAGGGAGGACAGCAGCCCTCCTATCCCTGATGGGAAACCAAGGCCCAGAGGGAGAAGAAGAGCCACTTGTCCCAAACCCACAGTGACCTAAGATGAGGCCTCCTGGCCCCAGGCGCCTCAGACCTATGGCTACACCTGAGCAGAGGAAAGAATGGGGGCTGATACACCAGAGGGCCCAGAGTCTCACGCCTGCCCAACTTAGTCCAGAGTCTGCCAACACCTCCTCCGAGAAGCCTCCAAGGCCTGTCTAGTTGAGCGGCGGCCCCCACTCCTATCCCTCCACAGCCTTCTGTGCAGTTCTGCAGGGCAGCCTCTTCGGGCAGCTGGGCACCATGCCTTCCACCTACAGCACCCTCTTCCTCAGCGGCCAGGGCCTGGCTGGGATCTTCGCTGCTCTTGCCATGCTCATGGCCATGGCCAGTGAGTGGAACTGGGTGGCTGGAGGGCAGGGGTGGCCTCTGGGATTCTGGGAGCAGAGACCGTGTGCTAGGAGTGAGATGCCTTCGGTTCTGGTAAAGATGGAGGCGATGGGAAGCCGGGGGTTGGGTTTGGGGACAGGGAGTAGGGTTCTTGGGCTCTACAGTGAGAGAAGGACCAGGTAAGGAATGGGTTACCGTAGGGCCAGGGGCAGGATTCCTGAGGCTGATAGGGGTTTGTGGCAGCAACCTGGGTTTGAGGGAAGGGGGGGACAAGTTTGAGATTCAGATCAACTTGGTCCAAATCCTAGTTCCACTGCTCCCCAGCCGGGGACATTGGACAGGGCACTTCACCTGTGGCAGTTTTCCCATCTAAACGATTCTTACAGCTCTGTCCCCAGATTGTAAGGTGTATGCAGTAATAATGAGCACATAACAGGTGATCAACAAAAATGACAAGTAGGGAGAAGTGAGAGAAGCAAAGGGCGGGGCTGGGCTGGGGCCCTGCACAGGTTCCTGAGTTTGTCAGTGAGCGGAGGCCTGGAGGTGAATCTGAGAAGTGCATGATGGGAAGTGGGACAGGAGGCTTCAGCCGCCGTGGGAGCCAGTGGGACCAGCCCCCTCCAGTCTGCAGCTGGAGTTTCTGCACAGGTGGCGTGGATGCCCAGACCTCCGCCCTGGGGTACTTCGTCACACCCTGCGTGGGCATCTTCACGTCTATTGTGTGTTACCTGAGCCTGCCCCACCTGGTGAGCCTGGTTGGTATTGGGCTCAAGGCCCCACTTCAGAGCATCTCAGATACAGCTCTGAGTCTGAGGCCCTGAGAGGGGCCGGGGGAGGGGGAGGGGACCTGATCCCCAAAGGAGTCAGCCCCTGGGGGACTCCAGCCTCTAGGTCGACAGGGTGGAGAGGGATCCGGACACCTCAGCCGAGCCAGGCAGGCCCAACGCTTTCCTTCTGCAGGAGTTCGCACGCTACTACCTAGCCAAGAAACCATTGCAGGCGCAAGGTCAGGAGCTGGAGACCAAAGCTGAGCTCCTCCAGTCTGGTGAGCTGGGGCCCCTGCTGGGGAAGTGGAAGACCCAGGGGAGGCTGAAGCTACCTCCACAGGGAAGCGTCCTCCCTCCGTCCCCATCTAGAGTCCTCCCCCTGGTGGCCTTGCGTGAGCAGACACAGAAGATCATGAAGGGAACTCAGTGGGAGTCAAGTCATCCCTGCTGCCTTTTGGGCATCGGTTTTCTCCTCTATAAAATGGGGGGACAGTAGAGCTCCAGCATGCTCGTTCTGGCTCGAAATGCATTTGTTTGAGCCCTGGTCTCACAACATCTAAGCTGTGTGACCCTAGGCCAGTCACTTAACCTCTCTGAGCCTCAGTCTCTTTATTTGCAAAGGAGTAGCAGTGAGGTAATCCATCTAAGGTGCTTAACTCTGCCTGGCACATGCCTGTGCTTAATAATAGTAGCTTGGCATCTTTCCATAGTTAATTCTCCTTGCCTACATGCTGAGCTGGAGGAGGGTCACTCGTTTTAACTGCTGGGAATTGCCCTCCATCGAGCCTGGCTGTCGCAGTCATGACCCTGCCCTCCCCTCTTGCCCCAGGTGAGAAGAACAGTATTCCCAACAGCCCCCAGAAGGTAGCCCTGACTCTGGACCTTGACGCTGAGAAGGAGCCAGAGGAGATCCAGAAGCCAGGAAAACCTTCAGTTTTCATTGTCTTCCAAAAGGTTTGGCTTGGCCATGGTCCCCAACCACCATCCCTGGGGAAGAGAGAGCTGCTCTCTCCAGCCCTCTTTAAAGACCCTTAGAATGGAATGGGGCCTTAAGACTTGCGTCCGCTTCAAGGTATCAGGGTCATAGTGGGCCAGGAACACAGTTAGGCCAGGCCCCAGGTGTCCTGTGCCCTGGCCGGCGCTTGGCGCTTGGGGGTTGGGGCTGCGCGTTGGGCTCTAATCTGCCCCGCTGCTTACACCCCTGCCTCTGGCTCCCAGATCTGGCTGACGGCGCTGTGCCTTGTGTTGGTCTTCGCAGTCACCCTGTCTGTCTTCCCCGCTATCACAGCCATGGTGACCAGCTCCACCAGTCCTGGGAAGTGGAGTGAGTGTTGGGAAGCAGAACAGGGCAGGGCAGGGGAGAGGGAGGGAGGAGGAATGAAGGGGAGGAGGAGGGAAGAGGAAGGAGGGACCAGGATGAGCCCTCTTTCTCTCCCAGGCCAGTTCTTCAACCCTATCTGCTGCTTCCTGCTCTTTAACATCATGGACTGGGTGGGGCGGAGTCTGACCTCTTACTTCCTATGGGTGAGCACACCTGGGCTGGGGGGGCCCGATGGTTTCAGGAAGCAGTTGGAGATCAGAGGGTGTGAAAGAGCACAGAAAGGTGGTTTCCTAAAAGTCTGACCACTCTAGGTCTGGCAACAGAACAGCTGGCCAAGAGGTAGTGAGCACCTGGGCCCTGGAGGTATGCAAGCCAGGGCTTGGACTGTGAGCTCCTTGAAAGCAGAAGCCACGTCCAAATGGCCTATGTTCCCCAGCATCCAGCCCAGAACCCAGCCCTCGGTCCTCAGGGAATGTTACACGGAGGTTCCCGTACCAAATGAGACGCTGGACAAGAGTCTAGTGTTTGGACTGCTTTTAGCCAAGGTGCTCCTTCTTTAAATGAAATCTTCCAAGGAGATACAATAAATAAAGGAGATTGAAGAGGAGTTGCTCTGATCCAAGCTAGGATGGGGCCTGGATCCCCGGCTTCCAATCCCATTCAGCAACCCCATGTGCCCCGAAGGGGTCTGCGGAACCCCCAAGGGTACTTGGAGGAACCCAGCTTGAAAACCAAAGATGGTGTCTAAGGTCTCTTCCAGTTCTGCCACGGAGAGAGCCCAAGCTGGAGCTCGGAAGGGCAGAGGCGAGCCCCAGGCCGGTCCCTGATGGCTGGGTGGCCTTGGCCCAGCCCCTCACTCTCCGGAGGCCTGAGGGCCGGGTCCTCACCGGCTCATGTAGAGTCACAGGTCAGGGGAAGTGACAGTCTGTCCGGGGTGGGCTCCGGGCACCTCCCTCACCCCGGCTTCTGCCACAGCCGGATGAGGACAGCCGGCTGCTGCCCCTGCTCGTCTGCCTGCGCGTCCTATTCGTGCCTCTCTTCATGCTGTGCCACGTGCCCGAGAGGTCCCGCCTGCCCGTCCTCTTCCCGCAGGATGCCTACTTCATCACTTTCATGCTGCTCTTCGCGGTGTCCAACGGTTACCTGATGTCCCTTACCATGTGCCTGGCGCCCAGGTCTGGGGGTCGGGAGGGTGGGCCTGGGCGTGGGGAGGTGGCCTAGCTCTTCTTGAGGGGGACGGCCTGCAGGAGAGGGTCCACTCTGCTTCCCGCCAGCCCAGCCCTGGCTGTCTCTAGGTGCCAGCCACCCTGTCAGGTCAGACCTTCCCTGCCGAGCCGGCCCCGGGGCAGGAAGGGAGAGGAAGCCCCAGCCCGAGGTTCCTGCCAATAAAGTAGCCCAGACACTGGTTCTAGGACCTCCTCTCTGGGCCTGTTTCCTCACTTGTGAAACAAATGGGTTGAACTATCATTCCTTAGGGCCCAGCTACTCCCCCCAAATTCTCAGTTGAAGGGGAGCGAAGGTGTTGATCAAAAGTGGAGGGTTCACGGACTATTTACGCTAGGGACAACGGAGCTGAGAATCCAGAGAGAGGAAAGGTGACGGGGACAACCAGGCTGGGGACGTTTTGTCAAGAGGGAAGGCAGTGGAGTCTAGAGTCCTGTAATATTGCACTTGCAGGGCATGAGAGATGTCCCCGTCAGTGGCCTCGTTTTACAGATCGGGAAACTGAAGTGAGGTGTCCTGTCGTAAGGGGGGCACAGGGCACTGGGGCTGGGTCCAGGATTGGCCCGATGTTTTCTAAGAGCCTACTCCCGTGTGTTCTAGGCAGGTGCTGCCACATGAGAGGGAGGTGGCCGGCACCCTCATGACCTTCTTCCTGGCCCTGGGGCTCTCCTGTGGAGCTGCCCTCTCCTTCCTCTTCAAGGCGTTGCTCTGAATGCTCCGTTCCGGGCTCGCCCACGGCTCTCTCTTCGCTACCCCTTCGGAGCTGAGACCCCCGTGCAGGGGGAATGGCGAGCCGGGCCCAAGGCTCTGCTGGGCTGGTGCCCCTCGGTCTGGAAGTGCCACTTGGAAGTGGGTGCTGCTCTCCTTCCCGGGCTGGTGTCCATTTGGGGGCTGCGAGGAAGAATTCACCAGCGGTCATTCTAACCCCCCCACCCCCAGCAGTGGAGCTGAATCACAGAGACAGACTATTCAGAGGCACACAAGACCTCTCTGCACAGGTGCCGATCAGGGAAAGAGGGCCAAGGACCATGGCCCTTCCTCACCATCAAGAGTACATTTGTTAATCTCAAGACACGCACTTGCTGATCTGTGGCCACTGGAGGCCACCAGCGGGGTCTTGCCACAGGTGTGGCTGCTGGGGCCCAGCCTGGGGTTCAGAGTGGGAGTGGGGGCCAGCCCAGGGCAGGCCTGCCCCTCCCCAGGCCTCAGCAACTCCACGATCGGATGTCTCAGACCCCAGGGCAGAGGATGCCTGGGAGGCCGAGGGCAGCAGGGAGAAGGAACGGGCATTAGGGATCTGAAGGTACTCAAAGGACCATCTGGGCCTCAAACAGTGTTTGCGTAGCCAACACTTACTGTCCCCGCTCCCCAGAGCCAGGCTGGGCCTGGGTCCCGGAGCTGCGGGCGGCTTACATGTGTGCACCCCACTTTACAATTTGCAAAGCTCTCCCGCACCCATTCTCTTACGGAAACCACATTGAGACACTTGGGGGAGCCAGGCAGGGACGGTGCTGTCCCTCTGTACAGGTGAGGAAACCGGATCTCGGGGGGAAATGACCTGGTCCATGGCCGAGCCGGGACCCAGCCCCCACTTCTCTCCTCCCTATAGGTGCTGTTCTTCCTGCCCACTACTTGCTTCTCCTTCCCTCACGAGGCTCGAGGCAGGAGTCCTAAGCACTTGCTCCCCACTTTTTGCTGTTTTCCTTCCAAACCCACTCCTGGGTCTAATAACAACCTTCTTCATTTGTATCATCAATTCACGGAGTCTTTATTTCCAAAGCGCTTTCAGCTCTATCAGCTTTGATAAGCTGGGTAGGGTAGGGATAATTGTACCCATTTGACAGATGGGATGACTGAGGCCCTCAGAGGGGCAGGGATTCGTGGGCATCCCTCTGCTGGGCCCTCTTGACCACATGATGTCCTGTGCTCCTGGGCAAAGCACCTGGCTGCATGGACAACTATTGCTTTCCCCCTCCACTGGTGTCCCCTGCCTCCCCAGGCCCTCCTCCTCAAAAATGGAGCCTCAGAGAGGTAGTCAGCCAATTTTCTAGAGGGATGGAAGAAAGGCTTGTTCCACCACACATCCGTACTACCCTGCCCAGCCCAGAGAAGAGCACAGGTTTTTGCTTTTAGAGGCACCGGCCTTTCTGCCCACTTGCCCTCCTGCCTTCCATGAACATTCCCTGAAGCGGCTATTATATACCAGGCGCTGAGCCAGCACAGGGCCCCTGCTCAGAGGTGAGATGACCGATATGACCTTGGTAGCTGAAATAAAGCCACAGGGGAGACCCCAAATGACCACTGTTCACTCTGCCAGGCCCTGGCTGGTCTGGTGACCCTGAAACAAAGGAGACACGGTCCCTGCTCCCAAGGCCAAGGAAGCAGAATGTAGCAGGTGATGGGGTCTGTGAGGGCCCTACAGAAGTGTGTAGTGTAAGAGTCCAAAAAAGGATGCCTGGATTCCTCTTGGAAGTCAGGGTGGCAGCCCTGAGGCCTCAAGAGAAGGAAAATGAGTTTCCTGGGCTGAGGTGGGGGAGGGGCATCCCAGGCAGAGGTACCAGGGAGGGTGGAAGGCACCGACACTGAACATTCAGGGGGCAGTGGGAACTTCTGGTGGGGAGGGGGGTGGCACCTAGGATGTGAGAGAGGGCGAGCGGGGAGAGGATAAGGATGAAGCGGTGGGTTGGGAACAAATGGTGGAAGGCCTTAGTGATGAGACCCAAATAGGGGGCTAGACAGAGGAGAGATCCGGGAGAGAAGAGGGTGGTGGCCTCTTCAGAGGCCATTTAACTCAGCGGTTAAATGCACGTAAGCTGTTCTAGCATTCTGGGGTCAAAGCCTGGCCCTTTCATTTGCAAGCAGTGAGCATCGGGACTTTCAGAAACCCCTAGGGAGAGGCTGGGGCTGGAGTACAGACTGAATGTACCAGACAGTGGTTGTGGTCCTGGAGGTGCCAGCACGGACCACAAGGTCTAGCTGTACCCTTGGACTGGGAAATGTGAGGACAGGACCACACACTTCCTGACCCCCTTCTTCTCCACCTTCACAGACCATTGTCTGTTGAACCCAAGGGTTCCTAGACCTGCCAGACACCCCCCCTCTCCCAGGCCGGGCAACAGTCCCAGGAAACCCACTGGTGCCAGTCCACGGTCATCTGGAGCAAGCCCATGGTAGGCTGAGCAGTGGAGGATGCTTTCTGGGCCCAGAAAGAGGACACTCACCCCTCAGAGGTCCTTATGATGTCACAACCTTCCCATCCTCCTTCCCGGCAGACCCAGCCCAACTTGCCCATTAGATCAGTATGTAGCTGGCTTCCAATGCTGGAAACAAATACTGGGACTGATGGGCTGCACCTGCTCCTTCCTCTCCTGATTCCAGTCCTCCGGGCACTGCCACCTCCCCAGCCTGACACAGCTCTGCCAGCAGGCCCAGATTCCCTCAGAAGCAGCCAGCTGCCATCAGCAAACGCTTGTAGGGAGCTCTAGGTGGCAAGTGCTGAGATAGGTCTGGCGGAGAGACACAAACATTTAAGAAACGAGTCCTCACTAGTTTCTTACCCTTTTATGCGCAAGAGGCCTCCTGGTTTGTGAGTTGATTCAACTTTCCAATTAAAAGGCAGAGGCTGTTAGATGGATTAAAAATGATTTAACCAGGGGCGCCTGGGTAGCTCAGTCAGCTAAGCGTCCGACTTCAGCTCAGGTCATGATCTTGTGGTTCGTGAGTTCAAGCCCCGCATCAGGCTCTGTGCTGACAGCTCAGAGTCTGAAGCCTGATTCGGATTCTGTGTCTCTCTCTCTCAGCCCCTCCCCACTCCCCCCCCCCCGCTTCCGATTCTGTGTCTCCCTCTCTCTCTGCCCCTCCCCCCACTTGTGCTCTGTCTCTCTCAAAAATAAACATTTTTAAAAATGAAAAAAAAAAGATGTGAGACACATACACACACAGTGGAATATTACTCAGCCATAAAAAAGAATAAGATCTTGCCATTTACAATTGAAGGACCTAGAAGGCATTATACTAAGTGAAGTAAGTCTGACAGAGAAAAACAAATACCATATGATCTCACCCACTCATGTGGAATCTGAAAAACAAAACAAACAAAAAGCAGAAACAGACCCATAAATACAGAAAACAAACTGTTGGGGTGCCAGAGGAGAAGGGGCTGGGAGGACGGGTGGAATAGGCAAAGGGTATGAACAGGTACAAACTTCCAGTTATAAAACAAAGAAGTCACAGAGATGAAAAGTAGCACATAGGGAATACAGTCAGTAATGTTGTTATAACGTTGTGTGGTGACAGGTGGGATGTGGTGAGCACTGAGGAGGATGTGGAACTGTAGAATCACTAGGTTGTATTCCTGGAACTAACATTACATTGTATGTCAACTATACTGCAATACTTTGAAAAAAAAAAGAATCTATACAATGTATACTATGTTCTACGATTAGCTTGCAATTGCTTTGCTGTAAAAAATAAAAGAACTACCTTGAAAATCCCCCCTCAAAGGAAAGGAAAGGAAAGAAAAGGAAGGAAGGAAGGAAGGAAGGAAGGAAGGAAGGAAGGAAGGAAGGAAGGAGGGAGAAATCAAAAGACCAACTAGAAAATGCTTCGAGACAAAAGAAAATGAAAACACGACACACTGAAATGTATGGGATGCGGCTGGAGCAATGCTGAGAGGAAATGTATAGCTGTAAATGCCTACATTAAAATGGAAGAAGGGGGTGTCTGACCAGCTCAGTGGGTGGAGTGTGAGGTTCTTGATATCCGGGTCCTGAAAAAAAAAGAAAGGTCTCAAATCACTGACCTAACTTTACACCTCAATGAACTAGAAAAACAAGAGCAAATTAAGCCCAGAGCTAACAGAAAGAAGGAGATGATAAATAATTAGGGTGGACGGCAGAAAAACAACAGAGGAAATCAATGAAACAAAGTTGGTTCTTTGAAACAATCAACAAAATTGACAAAGTTTTGACTAGACTACCAAGAAAAAGAGAAAGTGGACCTCCAAACTGTTGAAATCAGAAAGGAAAGTGGGTCCATTACTATTGATTATACAGAAATAAAAAGGATTTTAAGAGAATACTGTGTTGTACACCAACAAACGAGACCTAGGTGAAATTAACAAATTCTAGAAACACACAAATTACCAAAACGGATTAAAGAAGAAATAGCAAGTCTGAACATACTTGTAACAAGTAACAAGATTGAATCAGTAATCAGAAATGTACCAACAGGGGCGCCTGGGTGGCGCAGTCGGTTAAGCGTCCGACTTCAGCCAGGTCACGATCTCGCGGTCCGTGAGTTTGAGCCCCGCGTCAGGCTCTGGGCTGATGGCTCGGAGCCTGGAGCCTGTTTCCGATTCTGTGTCTCCCTCTCTCTGCACCTCCCCTGTTCATGCTCTGTCTCTCTCTGTCCCAAAAAAAAAAAAAAAAAAAAGAAATGTACCAACAAAGAAAATTCCAGGACCGGATGACTTCACAGGCTAATTCTACCAATCATTTAAAGAATGAACAAACACCAATCCTCTCAAACCCTTCCAAAAAATACAAGAGTGGAGAAACACTTCTTAACTCATTCGTTCTATGAGACCAGTACCACCCTGATGCCAAAGCCAGATAAAGACATCATAAGAAAACTTAATAACTAATAACCAATATCCCTTATGAATATCGATGTAAAAATCTCAACAAAATGCTAGCAAAAAGAACCCGTAGCTCATCAACGGGATTATATACCATGACCCAGCATGATCCCCTCCAGAATGCAAGGTGGTTCAACATAAAAAGACCACTTAACGTAATACACCACGTTAATAGAGGGAAGGGGGAAAAACACAAGATCATCTCAACTGATACAGAAAAAAACATGTGACAAAACCCCACACCCTTTCAAGATAAAAGCACTCAACAAACAAGGAATAGATGGGAACTTCCTCAACCTGATGAAGAAAATTTATGAAAAATCCACACCTCATGTCATATTCAATGTTTAAAGACTGAAAGCCTCTCCTGAAGATCAGGGAAAAGCCTGCTTTTATCATTCCATCTTTTCAATGTTGTACTGGAAGCTCTAGCTCCGGCAATTTGGCAAGAAAGAGAAATAAAAGGCATCCAAATTAGAAAGGAAGAAGCAAAACTATCCATATTCACAGATGATATAATACACACATATACAGAAAACAAAATTCTGAAGAATATACACGCAACACACACACACACACCAACACACACACACTTACAGCTAATGAATAAATTGAGGGGCGTCTGGGTGGCTCAGCCGTGCTGACAGCTCAGAGCCTGGAGTCTGCTTCAGATTCTGTGTCTCCCTCTCTCTCTGCCCCTCCCCTGCTTGTGCTCTCTCTCTCTCTCTCTCTCTCTCTCTCTCTCTCTCTCTCTTTCAAAAATCAACATTAAAAAAATAATTCAGCAAAATTAGAAGATTCAAGAGGAACACACAAAATTCAGTTGTATTTCTATACATACGATTCTGACACCAATTCTGATGCGTGGGTTTTCCCCCCACACCAAGCAATTCTCTGACACCAGCTGAGTGTCCTACAATGCAACTCAATTCTGACACCATCTACCTGGAAACAGCATCAGATCCCACAGCCGACTGGCTCAGCCCCACCAGACCACCTACCCTTCAGATGCCAGTTGGAAGTCCAGGTTGTCACCTGTGCTTCTGACCAACTGGCTGTCAATCAGAGGTTCCAGCAGCCCCTTCAGTGGATCTGATTAATTTGCCAGAGCAAATCACAGCAGTCGGAGAAATATTTCACTCACTGGTTTACAGGTTCATTATAAAGGGATATATAATCAGGAATGGCCAGAGGGAAGAGACGCAGAGAGTAAGGTATGTGGAAAGCAGACCCCTTATTAATGGTTTTCAACTCTGGTCTTTGACTCTCATGCTCTGCTCCATCACAGACAGCGTGTCTCCCCAGCCAGGCCTTTCCGCCCACAATAGCAGTCTGTAGGCCTTCCTCTGGATTTTCTATGTGGTTTTCCTTGATCTTGACACCTCAGTGAGGCCCAGTCACTACTTGTCAGTCTCCCCTTATGCCAAGGCCACTGGGGACACTTCAGAAGCTTCCTATTCACTCATTCAACAAACACAGATTGCTGCCTGCTATGTGGCTAGCATTGCAGCGCGGGGGAGGTGGAAGGTACTGGGAGCAGATGCCTGGGCAGATCTTCAGTGGAGGTGGTATTATGTGAGCGCTGCAGATGAAAGTCAAATGCCCAAAGGGCCAGGGTGAGTAGTGAAGGGGCAGGGTTGAGACTCTAGCAAAGAGAAAACTATTTGCAAAAGGTGAGCTACTCTTACCTTCTGGTTGATTGTCACCCTGTGGAAATGCAGGCCTGGAATTGCCAGATCTTTTGGAATTTAAAACAGAAGTTGGCAGTGGGGATTTTCCGTGAAATCTTCTGATTCACCAAGGTTAACAACTAACGTGATTCAAATGGTTGTTTTCAACACCGAGCAGGTCAAAAAAGACCCTAACAGCACCAAATCTGACGTCCGAGACTTCGGTTTGCAAGGCTTGTGCTAAAAGGATCTGCACATTCATTTCTCCTCTCACCAGTGAAAACCTTCAAAGATAGTACCTGTCGAGCGTCCTGCAAGGCCCTATCAGGGGTACCTAACACAGCCCCTGGTGTGGAGCAGGTGCTCAGTAGGTGTTACTGCTGGGGTTGCAGAATATAGGTCCCCTGGTCCTCTTCACTTCAACAGCCTTGGCTTCCTACTGCCTGTAGAGAGGAGGGCAAACCTTGTCCTGGCAACTGGAGGCCCTCCCTAGTCTGCCCCAAAGCTGCTTCCCCAAGATTCACAAAGCACGAATAGTTATTACATATCATTGATTTAGCAGTCGAAGTACCTGCCCTTCCCCACAGCCTTTCCTCTTCTGAACAGTCCATGGATCAATTATTTCACAAACACGTATTAAGCGCCTTCTGTATACGTTAGCTACGGTTAGAATATTGTAGGTCTCCTGCTTAAACTGTGTTGGGGAGGAGGGGAGAGGTGTGTGGACACATGGTGTCCGCTCTGGGAGAATTGCTAGCGGGAGGGGAATCAGTGGACTGAAAAGGGTAATAATTTAAGTGATCACACTCACCATTTCCAAATTCCACTACTTTGGACACTAGGGTGGCACCTCCCGAGGGGCCTCTCTAATTACTGCAGATGACATAGTGGTCACAACTCTGGCATCAGCCAGAATTCCAATTCGGGTCTTCTGGGTGCCGCTGAACCTCTGGCCCCTTTCCTACAGGAAAGCAGAAAAGTACACCCCTCACGCCGTGTAAAACGCGACCGACGAGGATGGGATTCGAACCCACGCGTGCAAAGCACAATGGATTAGCAGTCCATCGCCTTAACCACTCGGCCACCTCGTCCCACATAAGGTGCCTTGTTCCACACACCCTTATCTCTCATCTCTTCCGCACCTTCCGAGCCCCCCCAGCATCCACTCTACAGTGTGGATTTCGCAGGAGCTGGCGGAGGGAGAGAAGGCGGAAAGAAAGGGGCTTTTTGTGTTCCTTCCCGCCCGCCGCAGCCGCGAACCCGCGCCATCCTTCACCAAGCTGCAACCGAGCTCTGACACGGTTTCCCCTCCCTAAGGCGGGGGCGAGCGCGCCGGGGTTTCAGGACGCGCCTGGTCCAGGGGGTCTCGCACTGACCCGGAGGGAGGGGTGCATACCCCCGGGAGCCCGGCAGGCGCGGCCGCGGGCACTTTCAGGGTTTGCAAAGCGCGGCGCGGCGGCGGATGCAGTAGCTCCTCCTCGCGCGCAGGGGGCGAGCTGGCGCACCCCGAGCCCCTCTCGGGAGGGGATGCTACGCCGGGCTCGGCTCGCCTCGGCTCGCTTCGGCTGCGCTCGGCAGGCTGCGGTAAATCCGGGCTTGCGGCGGCTGGCAAAGGCTGCGGCCCGGTGGTCCCTGCTGCGCGCTCGGAGCCCCGAGAGCCATGCAGATGTCCTACGCCATCCGGTGCGCCTTCTACCAGCTGCTTCTGGCCGCGCTAATGCTGGTGGCGATGCTGCAGCTGCTCTACCTGTCGCTGCTGTCCGGGCTGCACGGGCAGGAGGAGCAAGACCAGTATTTCGAGTTCTTTCCCCCGTCCCCGCGGTCCGTGGACCAGGTCAAGGCGCAGCTCCGTACCGCTCTGGCCTCTGGAGGCGTCCTGGACGCCAGTGGCGACTACCGAGTCTACAGGGGCCTCCTGAAGACCACCATGGACCCCAATGATGTGATCCTGGCCACGCATGCCAGCGTAGACAACCTGCTGCACCTGTCGGGCCTGTTGGAGCGCTGGGAGGGCCCGCTGTCCGTGTCGGTGTTCGCGGCCACCAAGGAGGAGGCGCAGCTAGCCACGGTGCTGACCTACGCGCTGAGCAGCCACTGCCCTGATATGCGCGCCAGGGTGGCCATGCACCTTGTGTGCCCCTCGCGCTATGAGGCCGCTGTGCCCGATCCCCGGGAACCGGGGGAGTTTGCCCTGCTGCGGTCCTGCCAGGAGGTCTTTGACAAGCTAGCCAGGGTGGCCCAGCCCGGGATCAACTATGCGCTGGGCACCAATGTCTCCTACCCCAATAATCTGCTGAGGAATCTGGCCCGTGAGGGGGCCAACTATGCCCTGGTAATCGACGTGGACATGGTGCCCAGCGAGGGGCTATGGAGAGGACTGAGGGAAATGTTGGATCAGAGCAAGCAGTGGGCGGGCACAGCGCTGGTGGTGCCCGCCTTTGAGATCCGCCGAGCACGCCGCATGCCCACGAACAAGAACGAGCTGTTGCAGCTCTATCAAGTAGGCGAGGTGCGGCCCTTCTATTATGGGCTGTGCACGCCCTGCCAGGCGCCCACCAACTACTCCCGCTGGGTCAACCTGCCAGAAGAGACCTTGCTGAGGCCTGCCTATGTGGTTCCCTGGCAGGACCCCTGGGAACCATTCTACGTGGCCGGAGGCAAGGTGCCCACTTTCGACGAGCGCTTTCGGCAGTACGGCTTCAATCGCATCAGCCAGGTGCCCAAAAGGGAGAGGGCAGGGGAAAGGGGGTAGGAGGAATGGCGGGCTCTGGGAGCTATGAGTAGTCCTGGATGGAAAAGAGCCAATGAGGAAGGACAGTCATAGTTCAGGAGGTGGCTGGATGGTGTGGAAGATCCAGGATGCCTCCAGAGGAGTGGGGATGCTGGAGAGAGGCTTTAGGGATGTCAGTCTTGGCCCTAGAAATGTCATCCAACTTCGCTGACCTGTCTCTCCCCCAACAGGCCTGTGAGCTGCACGTGGCAGGATTTGATTTCGAGGTGCTGAACGAAGGTTTCCTGGTTCATAAGGGCTTCAAGGAAGCTCTGAAGTTCCATCCCCAAAAGGAGGCCGAAAATCAGCACAATAAGATCCTTTACCGCCAGTTCAAACAGGAGTTGAAGGCCAAGTACCCCGACTCCCCTCGTCACTGCTGAGCCCTTCCCTCCCCTAGTCCGAGAAGTCTCAGCCTCTTCCCTCCTTAGGCCGTCCCTCAGGCCTGACAGGGGTAAGAAATGTCACTCCACTTTACAGTGGTAGCTGTGGTGTTGGAACACTGGACTTGAATATGGGGTGCTGGGATCAAGTCCTAGCTTTACCACTAACTAGCTGTGTGGCCTTGAGCAAATCCCATTTCCTCTCTGAGCCTCAGTTATCCCATCTGTAAAAAGGGAGGTGAAAAATACCTACCTCACAGAACTGTTGGGAGGCTCAGATGAGATGCTACATGTGAAAACATTCTGTAAGCTTCGTACAAATGTGAAGTATTATTAATATTATTACAGTATTATTGTTGTTATTGTTATTAACAATCTTGGGTGGGTGGGCAGTAGGAGAGCAAAGAGTATGAACAGGGCAGAACTGGGAAGTCGGAGGACTTAACAAAATGAACTTTTTGGAAAGAAATCAGATGGAGGCGTTGGATTTACTTCTTAGCTTTCGGGCAGAAGCCTACACCTCCTGGTTCTTCCAGGCCTCCGCCTTCAGGAGCTCTGGAGAAGGGAAGAGTCTGCAGGTTCCGTGCCAGATCTGTACCCTCGAGCAGGCTGGGCTGGGCTATTTGCCTACCGATGACCATATGTAAATAAATGAGTGTTCACACCTACAGCTGGCTCCATTACTCTCCCGAACCTGGCGTGCAGGGGGTGGGGTCGCGGGTTCCTCCCTTTCACGCGAGGGGCGGGGGGACCGGGGAAGGAGGTAGCTGCGGACCGAGGGGCGCGGACAGCGGGGCAAGAAAACCACAAGGGCCTTCTCCACCAGCCGTAGGCCTGCGCGAATGTCGGCCGGTTGCCATGGAGACCGGCCCCGCGGTATCCCAGCATGCCTCGCCCCCAGCTGCCCAAATGTGAGCTCGGCGACGGGCGCCTCCTGATCGCGTACACGGAAGTGCGGCGGGCCCCGCCTCCCGGGGAAGAGGCAAGGGCGCGACGCTTCCGGGAGCCCGGCGGCCGCGGGCACCTCTTTGGGGAGTTTCAGACGTCAACCCGGAGGCTCCACTCGCCGCGGTGCGTAACGCTGCTCATGGCACCTGGTTCGGCCCCTCTGGCCAGTGGGTCGGAGCTAGCCCAGTCAGGGCGGAAGCGGGGACCTAACCGGCCGGACGCGTGCGGCGCCGCGGGGCCGCAGCTGGCCGCCGAAGAGCCAGTGATTGCCCCGCCCGCGGCGCCGGCGCAGACGGGAATGGAAGCGGGCGGGAGGGTCCTGGCGCGCCGCGCCGCGCAGGGTCTGGGTTGGCTTCCTCGAGGGAGAAGAGTCGGTCTTCTGTAGAGGCCTGCCCTCGAAATGCTTGCTCACTTTCTAAAAATATAAATTGAGTGTGCCCAGCGCCTTACAAGTTTCCTTTCCGTCCCTTATCCCTTGCAATCTTTACAACACTCAGAATGGCGAGGGTTACCCTCTTTTTGCATCAGGGTAAGGAGGGGAGGTTGTGATTAAATTGGCTCACTCGTTAGAATCAGAGACCGCTGGAGACAAAGTAAACGTATATATTTAACAATGAAGAGGGATGGCAAAATTTGGGAACTGCAGGAACTGGGGCTTGACAACGGGAAAGATGAGGCTGGTTTGGAGAACTGAGGGTTTTCAGGTCAGGTTCAGATCATTTGTGAAATCATTGAGGAATGTGACTAAACTGTCCCGTGAGCCAGTTATTTTACAGAACTGGAATTGGTGTCGAGGAAAGTGAACAGTACCTGGTGGGTTTGCTACCACTACAGGGCCCTGGGGCGACCAAGAAATAAATGCCTGCCCTGAAAGAGTGTGCTTTGTTTAATTTTTTTTATGTTTATTTCTGAGAGAGAGAACGCGGGCGAGCTTGAGCGGGGGAGGGGCAGAGAGAGAGAGAGAGGGAGACAGAATCTGAAGCCGGTTCCAGGCTCTGAGCTCTCAGCATAGAGCTGGAAAAGGGGCTTGAACTCACAAACCGCCAGATCACGACCTGAGCCGAAGTCAGTTGCTCAACTGACTGAGCCACCCAGGCGCCCCAAGAGTGTGCTTTGTTTAGTTTTGCATTCGCACATGCTCTAGCCGTGAAGTGAGTAAGTACTATGCCAGATGAATAAGGTACATGTGCATCCCTGCCCTGGTGAGGCTTACGGCCTGGTTGGGCAAACGTGAAAATGGGCAGGGAGGACATGTAAATAAATAGGGCTTCCCGGAGGGAGTGGTGTCTACATGCGTGTAAAGGACTACAAAGCCATGCCCGGGGAAGTGGGAAGAACATCACCAAATAGAAGCCTCCAGTAGGCAGAGAGATTATCTGTTGAGAGGACTCTTTAGTCTTCCTCGTAGGTGACGCCTTGGCAGCATTGTTACCGCTCCTTCCTCCTAAAATTCTTTCTCCCATGACTGAATTTTTCCTCTTCCGCCTCTTGCTAATTTCCTTCTCCTTTGCAGGGGTTTCATCATCTGTCCCTTTGGTGACCCTGGGAGTTCCATCATGGACTTCTTCTCCACACATTCTGCCCTGCTGGTTGCACCCTCTCCCAAGGCCTGAAGAACTCACTATATGCTGATGACCATCACATCCCTGCAGCCCAGACTTCTCTCTGAGGCTTACACTCCTCTGCCCCCAACCCTGCCCTTTCTCTCGTTTTGGGGTCTCTGTACATGCTATTCGGTCTGCTTGGAAAGTTCCCTCCCCAGCCATCCCAGCTCATCTGTCTGCAAGCCCTCCCTGCTGATGCAGCAAGGATCTTCCTCTGTAAGCCCTCACTGTTGGAGCAAGCTCCAGGTTCCAGTTAGACGGCTCTGCCATATGCCCCCCTCCCCAGTCTTAACTCTTCTCACACCACAGTACAGTTCTACTTCTCTGCCTCTCTCCCAGGAACCTGTAAACTTGAGGTCTGTCTCAAGTTGTTTATTTGCCTCGTTGAGCACAGCGTCTGCCGTACTGTCTGACGGTACCTGGCGTATATTAGACCTTTAGTAAATATCAGATGAGTATCTAGAAGAAGGAATGATTAATAGTGTTCATTGTTGCTGAGAAGTCAACTAAGATAAGCACTAAAAAATACCGGCACCGGGCACAAGGAGATTGTCGCTTAAGGCCACGTGATTCGCCTCAGCCGAGGGTGATGCATAGAGAAATGGAATGGAACACCCTGGGGGATTCAAGAGTAGGAACAGCCAGAGCCTTGAAGAGTGTAGCTGTGAAGTGGGAGATGGGGAGCGGTTAAGTGGAATGGGGCAAGGTCTTGTGCTTCTGCTGTTTCTAAATGGCGGGGGGGGGGGGGTAGCACTGATCACGCCTGAAGTTTCATGGGAAGGAGCCATCAAGAGGGAGAGCTGCAGGAGCAGTGGAGATGGGGACGCTGTTAGCATGAGGCTCCAGAGGAAGCAGAAGGACATGGGCTTTGACCCAGAGCACAGTGAGAGGACAAGAGGATTGCAGAATGTTCTCCAGAAGAAAAGTGAGGTCATTCCAGGCAGAGAGATCAGCAGGAAGGCGTAAAGAGGAGGATGGAATGGTGTACTTAACGACTGACCCTTAGACAGTGGGGTGAGGAAAATGGACCAGTGCAGTCACAAGTTTGGGCCCAGTCCCAGAGGCAGTGGGGAACCCATCCTCGGTGTTTCCCATCTTCTGGACCATCCCCTTGGCCGGCATTCCGCAGACTGGGATCGCCAACAGTGTCCAAGGATGTGAGCGTTTCCACGGCTCCCAGGCTTCTGGGAGATGTACAGACAGGGCTTGGTTTGGCTCCCGGCAGGGCCAGTCTCCTGCTTGGAACTAAGGGCAGTGGCAAGTGATGGCTCCCCTCCTTCTCCCAGAGCCCAGATGCCCGTGCAGCCTCCAGGCAAAGACACGGAAGAGATGGAAGCAGAGGGTGATTCAGCCGCTGAGATGAATGGGGAGGAGGAAGAGAGCGAGGAGGAACGGAGTGGCAGCCAGACTGAGTCAGAGGAGGAGAGCTCAGGTGAGCCCCCGCGGCATACACCCCGGTGCCCACCCGCTCCTCCTCAGCCAGCCCTGACCGGCCTCTTGTCCCAGAGATGGACGACGAGGACTACGAGCGGCGTCGCGGCGAGTGCGTCAACGAGATGCTGGACCTGGAGAAGCAGTTCTCAGAGCTAAAGGAGAAGTGAGTGGGGGGCGCCCAGGGCTGGGTCTTCGGGAACCCGGGGTGAGGAGGCAGCAGGCCTGGTGCGGGGCAGGGGTGGCCGAGGGCCTCATGCGCGGGGCCTGCCACGGAGCAGGCGCTTGGCCTCGTGTTTGAGGGACAAACGTGCTGCCTTTTACCCCCCAGGTTGTTCAGGGAACGGCTGAGTCAGCTGAGGGTGCGGCTGGAGGAAGTGGGGGCTGAGAGAGCGCCTGAATACACAGAGCCTCTGGGGGGGCTGCAGCGGAGCCTCAAGATCCGCATTCAGGTGGCAGGTCTGCGGGCTGTCCTGTGCTCTGGACCCCCTCCCTCCTCCTCTGCCAGAGCCCATGGTTCCCTTCTTTTCTCATCCCTGCCCCGCCCAGCCTTGCTCCTGGCTCCCCTCTTTGGAGCCCCGGGTCCCTGGCCAAGCGGGGCCTCCCATCTCCCTCCCCCTGCAGGGATCTACAAGGGCTTCTGCCTGGATGTGATCCGGAATAAGTACGAGTGTGAGCTGCAGGGAGCCAAGCAGCACCTGGAGGTGAATGGGGCTGGGCGTGCGGGGGGGGGGGGGGGGGGGGGGGGGGGCCAGACGGAAGTGGCTGGGCCCTGCAGCCCTGCTGAGCGGCCCCGCCCCTTCCAGAGTGAGAAGCTGCTGCTCTACGACACCCTGCAGGGGGAGCTGCAGGAGCGGATCCAGAGGCTGGAAGAGGACCGCCAGAGCCTGGACATCAGCTCTGGTGAGGCTGCCCTGGGCCCTGCTCTGTCCGTGCCCACCCCTTGGCGGGGCCTCCGCTGCCCTGCCCGCCCGAGGGGCGTGGAGGAGGACCTGCTTCTTGGGGTCACTGTGGGGACTAAGTGGAACCAGGCACAGAAAGGACCCGGCCCAGTGCCTGGTGTAGAGTGGAGGCTCACAAAGAATGGGTCTCCGTACCCTCCTCGGCCCCTGCTCTCTTTCCAGAACAGGAGGTGTCATTCTGACGCAGCCACCCGTACAATAGCCACAGTCCCTTCTGCGTCCACAGCGCCTGTGTTCGTATGGGGTCCTAAAGAGGCCAGAATTGTCATTGTCCCACTGTCCCCTAAACAGTTGAAGAAACCGGGCTCACCAAAGTGCAGCGACCTCTCTCCTCGGCCTGCACAGCTGTGCCATCTGGGCCTGAGCTCGGCTTCCAAGCCCCGGGCGAGGGTGCCCTCCACCGCCGCGGGAGGCAGAGGAGGGGTCAGGGCCGGCCTGGCTCGCGTGAAAGGCCCAGGCTACAAGGGTAGGGTGCCCCGGGGGCTCCGGCGCCTCGCTCCTAACTCCGGGTCTGGGGGCACAGAGTGGTGGGATGACAGACTCCATGCCGGAAGCAGCGCAAAGACTTGGGATTCTCTGCCGCCCAGCAAGAGGAAGAAGGCGCCTCTCGTTTCTGGTATCCTTCCACCCACGAGCACCCAAACCGGGCAGGACGTCCAGACTGGGGGAGGGGGTGGAGGACACGGAAGACAGAGTCAGACTAGACGCATTTATGGTCATTTGGCCTCATGTAGCCCTGTCCAGGCAAATCCAACCGTCAGGGAGTTTCTGTGGGGCCCTGGGTCTCTCCTGGGCTGTGTGGACCCTAGAGACCCAGGAGCGTCCATTCAGTGACTCCCCATAACTTCTTTTGAGGCCCTTTTGGCTTTCCCACAACGTCCCATCCCGGACAGGTCCCAGACTGTCCCACCACCCCACCCACCCCCACTTTCCACCCTCGGGATGCCTTGCTGCCCATCTCTGCCCCTCCGGTGCTTGTCTCACATGTTACCTCCTCTGTGAAGCCTCTCCTGGTTTCCCCCCCACACTTCCCCAGTGACTATGGCTTCTCTCTCCTCTGCATCCCCGTGGCCTAAACTGGGGGCACCCGCATCCCATATAGGAATAATTGCCTGTCACCTTAGGCATGAGCCCTTTCAGCTCAGGGTCTGCTGAGCCTCTGTCCCTCCTGACGTCGTCCAGCACAGACTTGAATGGAATTCTCATGCCCTTGTCTGCACACCGGGTGTTCCCGCGGCCTCAGGTTCTCGGGGCGCTGGCTGCCTGGTGATGGCAGGCAGTCCAGGCAGGGAGGGAGGAGACAGGGCTGCAAGGCCTTGACGGGTGAATGGAGGTGAGGGCATGCAGGTATCAGGTACAGAGGACAGAGCGGATGGTCCCCAGAGGGGAGCGTGAGACCAAGGGAGGGTCACCTCCACGATGGAAGAGACTGGAGTGTATGTGTAGAAGGGGCCGGATGAGGGGTCAGAACAGAAGGAGCAAGGTCCCTGAGTGGGTGGGATGGGTGTTGGACTGCTGACCTTTAAACTGGAGAGAGGAGGTGAGGGGGAGCCAAGGGTAGGTAGGGGTGTGGCTCCGTACCCCCCCCCTCCAAGAACATGGGAACCAAGAGGTAGGAGGCAGAGCCTGCTTTCTAACTCTGGTCCTGAGCCCCTCCCCACTGTGGTGCCGCCTCCCCCAAGTGTTGGAGCTCCGGGGCAGAGGCCTGTTGCCTACCCCCTCCACTGGGCTTCCTGCTTTCCTTGACCCCCGCTGCAGGTCCTTACATCGTGTACATGCTGCAGGAGATTGACATCCTGGAGGACTGGACGGCTATCAAAAAGGTGGGGCCGGCACCCCCTGCTTTGGTCTTGCAGGCTCACCACACGTGGGCTTCCTGAGGGCCTGAGAGCTCTGCTCGTCCCTCGGCACCCCCTGCCTTCAGCCCAGGTCCCCTGGCATTGCTGTCAGCTCACAGGCCCCCCTTTGCCTGAGGCTTCCCTGCAAGAGGGACCTTTTAGTCTGTGTCAGCCCCTTCCTCCTTCCAGGGCAGGTTTTGATGGGATAGGAGGAAGGGAGGGAGGGAAGGCGGGAAGGCAGCTGGGCTGGCCTGGCCTCTGACTGGGAGACCACATCACAGCCTTGCCTAGAAAGGGTCCTCCGCTCCCCACCCGTGTGGATGCAGCACTGACCCGGCAGCCTCCCCCTGCCCCCCCCAGAGGCTGATGTGGAGGAGGGCACTTGCCAAGCTGGAGGCAGACTCTCAAGGGGGGCTCTTCTTCTCACCCACCCAGGCTAGGGCGGCTGTGTCCCCTCAGAAGAGAAAAGCAGATGGTAAGAACCACAGGAGCTGCTCTGCCTCCTGCCGCCCCCCTCCCCCAGCCCAGCCTCCTAGAAAGGAGCCCAGAAAGAGGCAGTGCTTGTGTCACATCAGTGGCCCCAGTTAGAACGGTCTGGGTCTGAGGGCACTTTGGGAGTTTGGGGAGCAGGACCCAGGGTGGGGGTGGGGAAGCTCTAGGTCGATGGGGCTAGGGGATGGAGCCCCCCCCACAACCAGGACTGGTCAGGGAGGGCTGGAATGCTGAGCCCCAGCAGTGGGGTGGCCCTGGTGGGCCCATGGCTGCAGAGCTGCCCTGGGCCAGACCTAGGCAGCTCCTCCCAGCCCCCCACAGGCAATGGTGCTCCTCCCTTTTTGGTTCACCTTTTCACCTGTGGCGATTTTCCCCCTCCCGCCTTCCCTCAGGACCTTGACCCTGCCGTTCAGAGCCTAGGGGCCCCTCAGAGCAGCTGGCAGCAACCCCAGGATTTGCATTTTCCTGCTGTGGGAAGGCGGACTGACAAACCCCTCAGGGTCTAGCCAGGCAGCTCCCTGGTGCTGCTGCTGGGCCTTCCTCTCCAGCCACCACTGGTCTGGACTCCTCTGCCCTCCTCGGAGGCCTGCACAGCTGTGGCCCAGAGCCGCCCTAGCCAGGCAAGACTGTCTCCTCCGTCCCCAGTGAGCCCGCCACCTTCCCCTCCCAAAGGTCAGCCTCCTCTGTGCCCTCCCAGACAAAGAAGATGTGGCTCATCTTAAGCCAAAGCAACATCCTCTCTGCTGACCTCGGACCAGTCACTGAGCCAGTGATCTGGGCCCCACTTCGTGGGATCTCTGACCCAGGAATTATATTTGGGGGGCCTGTCTCTCCTGGCTGTCGCTAGAGATGAGAAGTCTCCCCGAGTCTTCTCAAGGAGGTTCTTGGTATCTGTCTCCCAGATTTCAGGGACTGGAATTAAAACCTCTCCTGGGACTCTGCTATGACCTATGTGTGTCTGATTTATGCCTTGCGAGGGAATCAGGGCTCTCATGGGGGGAGCCTGAGTCGGGCAGTGTCTTCTGAGATCCCTGGTACCTTCCTACAGCAGGAGCCTACCTGCTCCGAGTCGGGGTAACGAGAGGGTAAGGGGGCGGCTCTTCCACCATACCCTCCAGGAGTGGGGGACCGGGCCCTGGATGACCAGGGGCTCGTGAGCAAAGCCCAAAGCAACACGTGGCACAGGCAGACCACGTGTTCTGGGGTGGAGAAGGGGACCGTGTGCTCTGTGCTTGGAGACTGGGTCATGCCTGCACCTGCCCCAGTCACTTGGCAGATTGGTGAGGCAGGCTGGCCGGGCCTGTGTGCGTAGGAGGCAGCTGACAGCACCGAGTGCTGACGACCTCACAACCAACCCCCCCCCCCCCCCCCATTTAGCGCCGGGTGTTAGAACCACCCCCAGAACCTCAGTTAAGCAAAGGGGTTAGTTTCCATGGAGACACGGCATCCTTTCTCCATAGCAACCTGATATTCCAAAACCCAAGTTAGGCTGGGGGAGGAGTCATCTGTGACCAGCAGGGGGTGCTCTCCCACAGGGCTGACCCCAAGACCACGCACAGATGAGCAATTGACCAGACTTAAAGGTGCCCCAAGGGCAAGACTTGGGCCTGTGGGGAGCCAGAAGGGCCCAGCTTAACCCCTTCCCGCCTGCCTGTGTGGTTTGGGGAGGCTGCTAAGGCTTCAGGATGCACTGTGCGGGGGTGGTGGCCCCGCAGCTGGGGCCCCTGGGGTGGCACTTCTACGGAGGGGGATGCCTGCCCCCTTAGGCTGGGCCCAGAACAAAGAGGAAGTGGGCACTGCCCAGGCTGAGTGGACACACAAGAGTTAACTGGCGGGGCGTGACAGGGCGAACCGCCCTCAGGAAGTGTTACTCACCACCGGGAATGTGAGCGCGCTGTTGCCTTGGGGGCTGGATTCTCTTCCTGAATCCTGGGAGAAACCGGGAGAAACCGAAGGAGCTCCCAGCCATGGAAACCCCTGGGGAGCCAGAAGCAGGCCCTCTCGGAGCCCCCAGCCTGTCCAACTTCGCACCTGGGCACCTGGAGAGAGAAAAGTTAGTGAAGTTGGAAGGGCAGCCCGGTGGGGCAGGGAGGGACGGCAGTCTGTCCCAGGGCAGAGAAGGAGGAAAGGGTCGGGCAAGGGTCCCACCCCCCCCCCCCCGGACCCCTGCTCCAATCTGGTGACCACTCCTAGGCCAGCCCAGGACCCGCTCTACGACGTGCCTGGGGCCAGCGGGGGGCCGGCGGGCGGGCCCCAGCGGCCCGGGCGCACCGTGAGCCTGCGGGAGCGCTTGTTGCGCACACGGCCCGTGTGGCTGCAGCTCCGGGCCAACGCGGCGGCTGCACTGCACGTGCTGAGGACTGAGCCCCCGGGGGTGAGTCTGGCCCCCTGACCCCAGGACCGGCCAGCGGAGGGTGGCGGGGAGAGAGGCTGGACACGGAGGTCCCGAGCCCTCGACCCCTGTCCCTTGCAGACGTTCCTGGTGCGGAAATCTAACACTCGTGGCTGCCAGGCCCTGTGCGTGAGGCTGCCTGAGGCCAGCGGCCCTTCGTTTGTCTCTAGCCACTACATCCAGGAGAGCCCTGGGGGTGAGCAGGACTGGCCTGGGGGGTAGGGGCTGGAAGCAGTCAGGGCAGGGCACAGGGGTGTTCCCCAGAAAACAACCACACTTCCCGTCCGTCTCTCAGGCGTCTCCTTGGAGGGCTCAGAGCTCACGTTCCCAGACCTGGTCCAGCTCATCTGTGCCTACTGCCATACCCGGTGAGCCTGGCCGCAGGGCGCCTGGTCTGCGTTGGTCCCTGCTCCCTGGGACATCCTGTCCTCCCAGCCCCTCCAGGTCCTGCTAGCCCCCAGAGCCCTGAACATCCCTCACCCCTGGCTTTCTGTTTCCCTCTCTGGCCTCAGGGACATCCTTCTCCTCCCACTCCAGCTCCCCAGAGCCATCTGCCAGGCAGCCACCCACAAGGAACTGGAAGCCATCTCCCATCTGGGCATCGGTAAGGGGTCCTCTGCTGCCCATTGCACAGATGGACAAGCTGAGGCCAAGGGGGAAAGAGAAGGCACAGCACATGGGCACACAGCCTGAGCCTGTGCCTTTCCCTCGGTCGGGCACCCTCCCCGAGCCTCCCTGAGACCCCCAAATGCTTTCTCTTCCCTAGAGTTCTGGAGCTCCTCCCTCAATACCAAGGCTCAGCCGGGCCTGTCTGAAGGCCCGCTGCTGCCCCGGCTGAAGCCCCGGTCCCCGCAAGAGCTGGACCAGGGCACAGGAGCCGCCCTGTGCTTCTTCAATCCCCTGTTCCCAGGGGACCTGGGCCCCACCAAGCGGGAGAAATTCAAGAGGAGCTTCAAAGTACGCGTGTCCACGGAGACCTCCAGCCCTCTGTCTCCACCTGCCATGCCACCTCCCCCGGTCCCCGTGCTGCCGGGGGCAGCCCCCAACCAGACAGAAAGGTTACCCCCTCACCAGCTTCTGCGGAGGGAGAGCTCTGTGGGGTACCGTGTGCCAGGGAGTGCCAGCCCCAGCCTCCCACCCCTGCCCTCCCTCCAGGAGGTAGACTGTGGCTCCCCCAGCAGCTCAGAAGAAGAGGGGGCGCCAGGGTCCCGGGGAAGCCCAGCCACCTCACCCCGCCTGGGCCGCCGCCGCCGGCGGCCGCTGCTCCGGTCCATGAGCTCTGCCTTCTGCTCCCTGCTGGCCCCGGAGCGGCAGGTGGGCCGGGCAGCCACGGCGCTGGTGGAGGACCGACACACGGCCGTCGGCCAGCTGGTGCAGGACCTGCTGACCCAGGTGCGGGCCGGCCCCGAGCCCCGGGAGCTGCAGGGTGTCCGAGAGGCACTGAGCCGGGCTCGGGCCATGCTGAGCGCGGAGCTGAGCCCTGAGAAGCTGCTGCCGCCTGAGAGACTGGGTGAGACTCCGGCCCAGGCTTCACGGGCTCGGCCCACCTCTCCATTCATTCCAGCGCTACCCATTCTCCGCCTCTCCCCTGCTATTCTCCCACCTCCCCAGGTCTCCCCCTCCCTTTCACCTCTCTTCCTCCCCGACTCCCCCCCCCCCGCCACCCCCGCCCTGGGACTCTGGCTCCCACTCGCGCCCTCGTTCCCCTGACCCTGGCCGCCTCTCCCCCGCAGAACACCTCTTGGAGAAGTCTCTGCATCGCTCCGTGCTCAAGCCTCTCAGGCCCATCCTGGCGGCCCGCCTGCGGCGCCGGCTTTCTGCGGACGGCTCCCTGGGCCGCCTGGCTGAGGGCCTCCGCCTGGCTCGGTCCCAGGGCCCCGGAGCCTTTGGGTTCCCCCTGAGCCTGCCCTCCCCGGGAGAGATGGAGCAGGTGCGTCAGAAGCTGCTGCAGCTGCTCCGTGCCTACTCACCCAGTGCCCAGGTCAAGCGGCTCCTGCAGGCTTGCAAGCTGCTCTACACAGCCCTGAGGACCCAGGCCGGTAGGCCCCCTCCTACCACTCCCTGCCAGCCCCCTGCCGAGTCGGGGGGGGGGGGGTGGTGGTGCAGAAATTCCAGAACAGCACAGGTGGGGGGATGGGTCCAACACTCCCATCTCACAGATGGTGCCACTGAGGCCCAGAGAGTAGAACCTCCTCTCCACAGCCCCTATCTGTGGTCGCCATAGAGACCACATCACCCGAGGCCTGGCGGGTGGAGGGGAGGGTCACCGTATGAGGCAAGGCGTGGATACCGACCCTGGGACCCCAGAGGAGTCTGAAGCTTCCTCCTCTACCACCCCACAGGGGAGGGTGCAGGGGCAGATGCGTTCCTCCCGCTGCTGAGCCTCGTCCTGGCCCAGTGCGACCTTCCCGAGCTGCTGCTGGAGGCTGAGTACATGTCAGAGCTTCTGGAGCCCACCCTGCTCACCGGAGAGGGTGAGGGAGCCCCTCCTCGGGCCGTCTGCCTGTCTGTCTGTGGGGGGCCGGGGGGCCTTAGGGGCCCCCGAGTAGGTGGTGGGGGCCGGGGAAGGGCCACCCGCCCTCAGCCTGAGCTACATTCTTCCCCTCGTGTCCCAGGTGGTTACTACCTGACCAGCCTCTCGGCCAGCCTGGCCCTGCTGAGTGGCCTGGACCAGGCCCACATGCTCCCCCTGAGCCCCTCCCAGGAGCTACAACGTTCCCTCAACCTCTGGGAGCAGCGCCGCCTGCCTGCCACCCACAGCTTCCAGGTAACAGGGCCTCCACGTTGCCCACCCCCCCCCCCCACCGCCAAGCCCCCAGGGGGTGGGGGGTGGGGGGTAGGGGTGGGGCAGGGGTGCCTGTTGGTTCTGGCACCTTCCCGGCGCAGTCCCCTCCTTTTCCCAGTGAGACCCAGCAGGGGGAATTCTGGTCTTACATCACCGTGCCAGAGAAACAGCACCCTGTGTGGACCCGATGTCAAAGCCTAGCCTTTCTAGACAGGGTGCATTCCATGTGCCGGCACCGTGCTCCGTGCTCTAGGGGCTCAGCCCCGCAGCTTCATAGAAACTCCGAAGTTTCTATTATTAGGACCATTACTCTCTCCATTCTACAGATAAGGAAACAGACAAGACACGGGGAGGGAAAGGGACACGGGTGGCAAGCTCAAGCCCCAAATCCTGGCTTCCAGCCCCCACATGGGGCTCTGGCCTTCCCTGGAGTCAGGCTCCCAGCCCATGCTCCCCTCACCTTCCCCTCCATCCAGTCAAGGGATCCTTCCTAGCCTTGGTTAAGAGTTTAGACGTTGTAGCCAGATCCTGGGTTCAAGTCCGGGCGGGCTCTGCTACTTTCTGTTTGCAGGAGCGTGGGCAAGTTATGTCACCCCTTTGTGCCTCGATTTCTTTATCTATAAAATGAGGTCATGGTACTTACCTCGTGGGGTGGATGTCAGACTTAAATGAGTTCATGCAGGACGAGTGCTGAGAACACAGAGTAGTATGGTTGTTAGGCTCCCTGCAGGGGCGTGCGGGAGCCATCCTCCTGGCCTGCCCGCAGCTATGACCCACTAGCCAACACAGCTCTCTCCCTTCCTCAGAGCGCTGCTTGAAGCTCACCTTGTCCAAAAAGCTTCTGTCACTTGGTTCTACCTCTGGATCTATACCACCCAGTGCGGAGTCTGCACTGGGGGCCTCAAGCTCTGTGGGCAGATACATACCAGGCAGGATTGAGCTCTCGTTTTCGCTTCTCCTCCTGCACAGCACCTCCTCCGAGTGGCCTATCAGGACCCCAGCAGCGGCTGTACCTCCAAGACCCTGGCCGTGCCCCCAGGGGCCTCAGTTGCCACCCTGAACCAGCTCTGTGCCACGAAGTTCCGAGTGACCCAGCCTGACACATTTGGCCTCTTCCTGTACAGGGAACAGGGCTACCACCGCTTGTCTCCTGGAGCCCTGGTCCACAGGCTTCCCACAACCGGCTACCTCGTCTATCGCAAGGCCGAGTGGCCCGACACCCATGGGGCCGCACCTGGGGCTGCAACAGAGAGGGACAGTGGGGAGCTGGAGGCAGGGGGCAGGGAGGAGGAGGAAGGGGGCCGGGGAGATGGGATCATCGAGGTCAAGGCCGGTCCTGGGGACAGCAGGGGAGAGTCTGAGACAACTGGTGAGAGGGTGCAGGGAAGCGTGGGCCAGGCCAGGGGGGGCCCTGCCCCACCGGGGGGACCAGAGGCTGAGGGAAGCAGAGCGGCAGAGGAGTAGCCGGGAGCGGCCAGAAGGGCCATTTGGGACAGAAAACCCTGAGCTTGCTGGGAAGGCCTTTCAGAGCCGGCCATCAGCCCCACCCCTCTTAGCCTTCCCCACCCCGGGCCGCTCCCGTGTCCGCCACCAGCTCTGTCTGATATTTGTCTCTGTGATCACACCTGCTGGGGTGGTCCCCAGACTGGCTGCAGCTGTAGCCCCAGAGCACCAGAATAAAGCTGAGGGGGGTCTCCCCGCCGGAGGTCAGCCAGCCTGTAGTGGTCAGTGTGCCCGACCTCTGGCAAAGGAATGGGGCACTACGCAGGCAGCCCTTCCAGGCTGGGGGCTTCAAGGCCCTGAAAGGCTTCACCTCCTCCGGGGAGCCCAGTCCAGCCCTAGCCTGCCTAGAGGGCCGGCAGCTCCCAGCTTCAGTGTCCTCACCTGCAGAGTGGAGGTGCCATTGCTGCCCTGCCTTCTCGCCGAAGTCCTGCGGGGGTCAAGTGGACGGTTTTGCTCCAAAGCAGAGCTCAGACTGGAGGCAAGGGGAGGGAGGGAGGTGGGATGTTAGCAGGACCCCCTCCAAGGGTCTGTTGTCTGCATTCACTGAAGGTTCTCGCCCGCGCGGGGGAGATCCTGGAGATCAGGCTCTGCCCAGAGAGCACCCAGGCCCCAGTCTTTCGTCAAGATGGGAGATCCTGCCAGTGCCCTTGCATCCCAGGGGTATTGGACAGGGGAAGCGGGCTTCTGAAATGGAGGCGGTGGTCGGGGGGGGGGGGGGGGTGCTCGGAAACCATTTTCTCTGCACTTAACTCTTTTGGACCTCACAAGAGATTTCCCAGGAGGCTGGGCATGACTTATCCCACAGGGAGGCTTGGGAAAATGACTCCTAAGATATGGCACAGCAGCCAAACCAGGGTGTCCGGCTCCAACTACGCCCTCGATTGTAAAACACCGATAAATTAACCCTAAAGGCCCCACAGCCCCAAGGGGGTTCCAGAGCAGGGGGCAAATCTGAGCAAAGACAATGCCAGTAGCGACCACCAGGGGGTGCGTGTGGCCCAGGAAGTGGCAGAGGGGGTAATTAAGAGGGGTGAGGACGTCTCAAGGGCTGCATACCCTTGCAGCCTCCGGGCAACCTGGGGACAATGCAGGGGCAGTCAGTGCAGGCTCCCTTGGAGTCCGGGATCTGGGTGAGACAAACTTCATAGGGATCACTCCCTGGGAAGGAACTGTCCCCTGCTGGAAGGAGGACCCCAGCCAGTCTCTGGGGGCACTGCCTCAGGCGCTGAACACAAAGGGACATCAGACCGCCACGTGTGTCAGTCATGACAGCTGGAGGTAGAAATCCTGGACACTGGGATTTCGGACAATCCAGATACAGACACCACCAGATCTGGGTGCAGGGCTCCCAAATTTCTCACTAGGCCATCAGCCACTCTACCCTCTCCACCCCCCACCCCCGCTCCAAGCTTCTTGCTGGTTGGGAGTCTCCCTCTTTTGTACGCCCTCTCTCCCTGTCCCAAGCCCACCCCCAGTGCCTTGAACAGGGCTGGGCACCACAGAGGCACTCAATAAATGGGAAGCCGGGAGGTTAAGGGAGGGCCGGGTTCTGGGAACCAAACACAGGATGTCTCAAATTCAGTTCCAGAGGAAGACCTAGAACGGTTGCCAGGGGTGCTCAGAGAACCCCAGGGCCGGATGTGGAGCTCGGCTCACGGGAACTAGCACCGGCAGAGGCTTCTGAGCCCCTGCAAGCCCGTCCTAATCCCTTCTGTGCTCAATCTCAATTCCTGGCTCTGGAAATTCAGCAACACCCCTAGCAGTGGCTCATCGGAGCACCGCCAGGCCCGGCCAGAGGGAAACAATGTGATCTGGCAACAACAGCAGGCTGTGCGCTGGGATTCAGCCTCGCCCCTCCCTCATCCCTGCCTCCCACCTTTGGCCTTCTGGAAGAGGAAGTCACCCAAGAGGCGCCACACCTTGCCCGGCACCCACTGCTGCAGAGCAAGGCCAGACATTCGGCTCCCAAGGAGCAGCTAAGTCATTTCCTCACTTGGAAGTGTTGCTCTGGTCACCCCTAGAGTCACTGCAGCGCTCTTTGTGCGTTTATTGTCTGTCTTCCTCACTAGGCCAGAGCCAGGTCGGCCTTGTTCCCCTCTAAATCTCGGGGCGCTAGTACAAATGCCTGGCCCGGAAGTGGCACTTAGTGGATACATGTAGAATGATTCGGGAAGACTCAGCCTAACAGTTGGCGGGAGCTCCCGGGGCCGGGGCGGCGCGTTCTCCACCACTGCCGCCAGGGGGCGAGCAGGCCCGTTCCCAGGCACACGCCTGGCCCCCTTCTGGCGGGAGGCCACCCGGGGAACCGCTGCACTCCGAGGGCCTGCACTCTGCCAGGTGCCAGGGGGGAAGCATCCCCACGGTGGGGGGGGGGGGGGGGGGGGGGGAGGCTCTGGCACCGTCCTGGGAATGGGAGTCCTGCCAACAGAGGTTGGTGGGAGGGGAGCCAGGAGCCAGGCCCTGTGGAGTGGGGGCCCAGGGGGCGGGCGGAGAAAGGCAGTCAGTCATTGAGACCCCTGCTGCCACCCTCCCTCACCTTCAACGCAGAGCATTTGACACCCTGCCATGATCTTGTGACCCATGTTCACCCCTCCCCCAGTTTGACACACAGAAACATCGTGACTCACATCTGTGCACAGAACGTGTGACATCCTGTGTGCCACGGTCACGTAACACTAGAGGGCCCCCCCCCCCAGCCTTAACAGGAACACTTGGAGTGTTAAGAACACCTGGAGACTGTTAGGCATTCGTTCCCAGCGGGATGGAACACAGTGACACACACAGACCCCTCCTCCGAGCCACACCCTGACACAGACATCTCTAGATGTGCAAACTCAGGGACCTCCCCTCAACGCCCTCAGGGTCAGAATGTGACCCCCGTGACAAACATACACGGGGACAGGCTGACCCAGAGACATGTGATGACTGGTACGCAGGGACTCCACGACAGACACCTACCCATGTAGCACTGCAGCGGCCACAGCCCAGTCCCCTGCTCTGACACTGAACATGGCGAAGGAAGAGCACACACGCACGCACACATGCGTTTATACTTCTGATCATGCAGAAGTCCAAGCCCTTACCTGACTAATCTCACTCCAGCCCTGGCCTATCTCTGCCACCACTCAGCCATTCCAGCCCACGGTGGACCCTGGTGGGGGCTGTGAGATGCTGAGAAGACCCCCGGGGGGGGGGTGTGGCAACCCCACTGGCCAGGCAGGAGGCAGAGGCCGGCAGTGCTGGGCGGGGAGGTCTGAGCTCATCAGATTCCAGCCTGAGTGATTCACGGGAAGCGCCTGGGGAGGATCTGAGAGGGTGGGGGTGATGACCCAGGGGCTGGGGCTTTGGGGGCCTGGGTGGGCTTCAGCTAAAAGGTCTTGGGTCCAGAGCTAGCCCCTAGTCTGGGAGGGGGCTTCCTGAGGGGTGGCCCAGCCTGAAGGGGTGTCTGTTGGGTCTGGCCCCTGGGAGGGGCTTAGGACACAGAGCTGAGCCTCAGGATGAGACAATCGGCCCCTCCCGTCCTCCCCACCCGGGGCCTGGGCCCCTGACCCTAGGCCTTCCCAGCCCCAGCAGCTGGGTGTCTTTAGCAGAGGTTAGGCCGAGGGTGGGGGGCAGGGGTGGGGTGACCTTCGCGGTCATCTTGGCCCCTGGGGCCCTCAGGCAGGCAGCCGGAGTGGACCCCAGAGGCCCCGAGGGGACCGACCTGACTGGCATAGTCCGGGCCGACAGGGTTACAGACCCTCACTGCCTTGCCAGGCGAGGCCTCTGCCAGAGAGCGGAGAACACAGGGCTGTCCCAGCGCCAGGGACGTTTTTGTGCCGAGATGCAGCTGTCTGTCCTGCCACCTTCTGAGCCCCCTGCCTCCCTGGCTGGGCCGGTGCTCAGAGGACCCAGCTGCTCCTGCAGGGTGACAGGAAGACAGGATGGGGCTGGAGGCAGGACAGGGATACAGGAAGTGCCTTTCTTGGAAGTCTGCACCAAAATAGTCTGTTCTGTCCCTACTCTGGGTCTCAGTGTCCCACGGGGGAGATATGCGTCACCAAGGAGACCCTCGCCAGGGAGGGGCCTGAGCTGACCTTAATCTGGCATTTGCTCACAATCCTCCTCCCCTCTCCTACCCCCGCCAGCCCCCACCAAGCCTGCCTCGGGCTCTGCTCCACTTTGAAGTCCTAACATAAATATCATGTCTGCTTGGGTTCCCCTTCCCGGCCTGGTCACAGCCCCCAGACCTGGCTTCCACCCCAGCTGGCCCTGGGGGTGCTTGCTGGGGGGAGGGGGGGGGAGCCTGGACCACCCAGGGAAGGTGATGAGCCAGAGACGCCGGAACAGGAGTGGGGAGATGGGGCGAGACACCAGAGACGGAGAGGGAAGATAGGGAAGTGGACAGAGAACAGAGGGACAGACTCCAGAGACCAACAAGGTGACCATCTGGGGACAGAAGAGACAGAGAGACCCCAGAGAGTGACAGGAGCTGCTGGAGATTCCTGACACAGAGAGGAAAGAGAACAGAAAGAGTGGGAGGGACAGTGAGACGAAAGATCCCTGGGGCAGTGAGGGGGCAGGAAGACAAGGGAAAGTTCCAGGGTGAGGGTGGAGACGGGGAGGCTGACACTGAGGTAGCAGTGGGAAGGACGTGGTGGAAAAAGAAACATCTCTGGTGAGAGGGTGACCAGCCATCCTTGTTGGCCCCGGGGCTAAGGGGGTCCCCAGCATCTAGGACCTGCAGTGCGGGAGAGTCCTCAGTCCCAGGACTGGTTGGTCATTCTAGGGAACAGGCCCTCTGCCAGATGCCTCAGGGGCCACAGAATCCTCACCCACAGTTACCCTGCCCAGCCGTGGACGAGGAAGCCGCAGCCAGGCCAGGGCCAGGATCTCCACGGAGCCTCACAGCCAAGGGGCACAACAGAGGAAAGACAGGATCAGCGAGGGCCAGGAGAGCAGCCGTCCCCTCCTGGGGTCCCCAGACTCGGGTACAGTCCCTGCTCTGCCTCCGCCCTGTGACCTGGGGCAAGCCTTGTCCCTCTCTGAGCTGTGAAGACACCGAGCAGAACAGCCAGGCCCTTCTAGCTCTGAGGTGGGCTCCAGGACTCCCTTCCTCGGGGCAGATGTGGCCAGAGGTTCAGGTCAGGCATCTGCCAGGAGAGGGACCGGGAGCCTAGCTGTGCCCAGGGTGGACGATGTTTCTCCCCTCACAGGTGTGGGCCTGTGGGGACACACGCGCGCATCACCCGGCTGTGGATACCCTCAGCAACGCCAGCCCCACGCCAGCACACGCACTCACGCGCACATGGCCACGTACAGGCACCCAGGTACACACACCGGCACACCCAGTCTCTCTCTCTCCAGGGTGGGCTCCACCCCCCAACCTCCCACCAGCTGTCAGAACCCCTTTCCCCCCAGGCCTGGACAACAGATACCTCTTCTTCCTGGGCCCCACCTTCTCCAAGCCTCTCTCTCCCACCCCCTTCCGCAAGTCTCTCCCATCCAGAAGCACCCAGGGTGCGGCACCAGCACGTTGGGAGGGGAAGGAGGCCAAAATCGCTGCCCTCCCCCAGGCTCCCCTCCCTCCCCACTTCTGCCCTGGGATCTCCCCCACCTCCCCTCCTGTGGCTCCCACCCAAGACCAGGCGCCTCCTGCCCACCAGTTGGCCCTTCCTCTTGCCAGCCTGAAAGCTGGGGTGGTTTGGGAAGAATTTAGAAATGGAGGGAGGTGGGGGGATGGGGACAAAAGAAAAAGGAGGAAAGGAGGTGATTTGTATACAAAGCAATGTGCTGGCTCAGCGGCAGACCGTGCCAAGGTTCTAGGACGCCTGCCCAGGGGGCGCCCCCCAATCATACTCAACCCCCCCATCCCGGCTGTTCCGCTAGGCTCTCTTCAGGCCAACCCCTCTGCAGGCCGCCTGCACCCCCACCCCCACGGGCCCACACACTGCATCCAAAACCACTGTCTGGCTTGTCCCAGTAGCTGGAAGACAAGGCTCCTTCTGGGGAAGTGGGCTTCTGTTTTCATGCCCGTCTCAAGGTGAGCTCTCCTCATATGGGCCATGATCGGAGCAGAGAACTCCAGCCTCCCAACCCACGCTGTGAGCAGAGCTTGGCGTCCTGAGCTGTCTCCATCCCTGCTGAGAAGACCCAGTGGCCTCAGGCCCCAACAGAGAAAACAGACTGTGGTGACAGAGAAGCATCACACATGATTCCCGCCAGTGGTACAGCCCAAGCTGTCCTCCCCTCCCGGACTGCGCGCCTACAGACCCACAGAGTCACGTTCTGAGTGTGCCACCCATCATGGCGCGGCTCACCATGAATGAGCGCAGCTGCCCGGGTCCCTGTCTCCAGCCGTGCATCTAAAATCTCACCCACACACCCACACACTTAGCCACCCATCCGTCCATTCGCTCAGTCCTTCCCACATCCATCCGTTGTCACTCTGTCCACCCACCCGTGCATCCACCCATTCTCCTACCCAAACACCGGTCCACCCATGCGCGCAATCATGCATCCCCCCCCCCCCCCCCCCCCGTGCAGGCACCCGCGATATATCCGCCCACCCATCATCCGAGCATGTATTGCATGGATTAGCATCTACTCTGTGCTGTGGGGGAAGTCAGGCTCAATGGAGCTGCCAGAAAGGGTAAGGGTAAGACCTCAACCAGCCCCTCTCTCTCCCCTCCCCCCACCCAGGTCCCTGTTGCTGTGCCTATTGCAATCCCCAACCCCCCCCCCCCCGCCCGCCCCCGCCCGGGCTCAACTCCACACCTCCCATCCTGGATGGGAGCAGGGGAATGCTAGTCGCCTACCTGAACTAGGTACCTAGGTGTGGCTCCAAGCCTCATTCTCAACCCACCGAACCTTTAGCTTTGTGGGGGTCAGAGGTGCCCACCCCGGCTCCTCTCTACTACCCGCCCCCCCCCCCCCGCCCTCCTCATGGCTCAGCCATCTCTCAACTCGCAAGTCAGCCCAGCCACACCATCTGGAATTTGGCCTTTGACCCTCTGCCTCCTGCTTCTCCTGCCTGCCCTCCAACCCTTCACCCCAACTGAGGCCGGAGTCCTGACCTCTGATCTGACCGGCCTACTGGCCAGACGGCTTGCAGCCTCCCCTCAGACGCCCCAGCAGCACGGGCCATTGCCCGAATCATGACTGGGCCCCGCCACACCCTTGGATCAGGCTCCGGCCAGCCCCTGAGGAGCCTCCACAGGCTGCCTCCCCCAGCCCGGCCCGCCCTGCTGCCCGGCTCTCCAGCCAGCTCCCTCCCCTCTCCCAGACTATTGCAACAACTTCTTAACTGGTCCCTGGCCTCCAGTCCCCCCTCCACCCACCACACACCAGCCACAGGGAACTCCCATCATACCTCTTCCCCATGGTCCCCATGATGGAGGCCAGCCTTTTAGGGGTAGCTTACTGCCATCCAATCCAGGCCTCTGCCCGCTTTCTGACGTTGTCCTTTCACTCCTGTCCCTCACTCCAGGCTCAGTGGAGTCCTCTGTATTCTCCAAAGGTATCTTGACCTCAGCACTTTGTCTAGGATGCCTCCCCCCATCCTCTCGATGCCATGCCCAGTTCTCAGACCCTGCTTGATGGCTCCTCGGGGCACTGCGGCAACTAGAGTACTGGGATGAGCCAGGAGGCCTTGGTTCTAGTCCCAGCCCTGCCACAGACTTGCTCTGAGACTCCCTGGGCCTCAGTGTCCCTACCTGCAAAAAAGTTTACTGATTCCCAGGGATCTCCCAGTTCTGAAATGGCCTGACTTCTGGGGAAGGCTGGGTGAGTGTGGGGAGCAGGTGGGCTTTCCCTCCACACAGCCTCATTCCCCCAGCATGGCCCAGGGCCTTACCTGAGCCCCATTCATCCATTAATTTGACAAACCCCGCTGAGCAGCATCTATGGGCCAGGAACTCTCCAGACCCAGGGGATACAGCAGGGAACAAGACCATGACGCTGCCCTCACGGAGCTCACGGTCTCCTAGGACAAGAGTTCTCCACTGGCGGTGATGTAGTCCCCAGGGGACATAATATTTGGCAACGTCCGGAGACGTTTTCGATTGTCCCAACTGCAAGGATGCTACTGACATCTGGGCAGAAGCCGGGGATACTGCTAAACCTCTTACAATGCACGACGCAGCCCCTCAAGAGACAGACATGTACCTGGTAAGTTTCAGACGCAGCCACGAGATGAGGCCAGACAGTTGGAGCAGAAGAGCGAGTAGGGGAAGAGGGGTGAGAAGTTTGGGGGCAGACCACATCAACCTGGAGGCCATGGCCAAGGCGCTGGGCTGTCCTTTGAGTGAGACAGGGGCCCGAGGGGTTCTGAGCAGGAGTAGCTAGATCCGTCTTAGGCTTTAAAGAAACCCCTCCTGCAGAATGGAGAAGGCAAGACAGAGACCAGAGGGGAGGCTATTGCAAGAATCTAGGTGGAAGGTGACAGTTGCACAGGCCAGAGGAGGGTGGCAAAGAAGGTGGTGTGAAGCAGTCAGGTTGTGGATCTAATTTGAAGGTGAAGCCAACAGGATTTGCTGAGAGATTGGACGTGGGGTGTGGGAGAAAGAGGAGTCAAGGATGATCTCAAGGCTTTGGGCCTGAGCCAAAGGAAGGATGAACTACCCCATATTGACTTTCCTCTCAGGAGAAGGGGGATAATTCTATGCACTTCACAGACGTGGACCCTGAAAGAATGACCTTCCAGGCAGAGAGCAAGCTCTTCAAAAGCCCGGGTTCTCAGGGGGACGGGCCATGTCTGCAGGGCCAGCCCTGGCACCGTGAGGCGGTTAGAAAAGCTGCCCTGCTCCCCACCCCCGACCCAGATGATGTGCTCAGAAGACTAAGGAACATTTGCCTCGTGCTTTGCAGCTGACAAAGCACATTTGCAAACACTGAGTGCTATGATACAATAGCCCTGCTGAGCTGAAAGGCCCTGACACACTACCCCATTTTGTAGATAAGAAAAACGGAGACCCAGAGAGGGTCAGTGACTTCCCAGCAGTCACACAGCACATCAGTGGCAGAGCACTGAGGGCCAGAACCACTCCTCCACGCCCCGTCCCCCAGCTCAAACTTCTGCCAAGAGTGCAGTGGGTGTTCACGGGTTAATCTGACAACCAGCTCCCCGGGGACTGGCCTGGATGATGGGCTCAGTGCACATGCCTCCAGAGGCCTCCAAGAGGGGCGGGAGGAGGACCCTGGCCAGGCCCACGCACCAGACTCCGGGGGCAGGGAGGGCTCCACACATGTGACGCCTGTGTCACATACACATGTATGTGTCATTGTGAACCTCACACCCATGCATGGCCTCTCACCAGTCCCCTCCCAGCCGGCCCTGCTCACCCTGAGTGCAGCCTAGCCCCCGCCTGGCCCCCTCCCCCATGCACCCTGCCCTCTTGCAGCAGGAGCCCAGAGAAGCATTTCCTGTTTGGGGGCTGCCTCCTCCCCCTCTAAGCCCAGGTTCCCAGGGCCCCAGGCTGAGCAGAGGTGAAGGGAGGGCAGCCCCCCCCCCCGCCCCCCTCCTTCCCCCCACACACCAGCTGGAGCCAGGCAGCTGAGGAGTGGGGGGAGGTTGAGGCAGGAGTTTAGTATATAAATGAGGGTTTGGTGATGCCCATGCCCGCGTGATCAAGGTGGTTTCCATTCAGGGCCTGCACACGAATGTGAAGGATGTCATGCGTGAGGACATGTAGAATGCCACGCCACTTAAGTATGTGCGTCTGAGGGGGTTCGCGTGTGCAGAGCTGGGATGAGGGGACGGTGCCGAGAGAGGGCTCCTGTGTGGGGAGAGGAACGCACGCACGTGTGTGGTGTGAGGGGCGTGAGTCAGAGCGAGTTTCCACATGTATGATGAGCAGCTGGGCCCAGAGACAGTTCGCAAGTGCGATGAGGTCGGTGTGTCCACAGCGGATCTCCGAGTCTCTGGGAAGGGACCTCAGCTCACCACCAAGAGCCCCAGACGGCGCTGGGCTTTTCTGAGGGTCTTTCAGCCCGCTGGGCAGGCATCTCCCCCTCTCCTCGACTCCCAGTCCGCGAGCTGCACCTCCCCCCGCCCCCACCCTCCAGCACCCCCCACCTCTGCCCCCCCCCCCCCCCCCCCCCCCGCCCGCCCGCTTCCTGCTCGGGCGGCCCCGAGGGAGCGGGAGCAGGGAGCTGGCAGCGGCCCCAGCCCACTCCTTACAAGGCCTGAGCCCGGCCCAGGACCGCCCCCGGCCCGCCCGCCAGAGGCCCCGGTCCCACCCCCTGTCAAGAGCGTCTGCGGGCCGGGGCTCGGGCCAGTCGGGGGGCGTCGCGATGCTGCTGCGCCTGCTGCTGGCCTGGGCGGCCGCGGTGCCCACGCTGGGCCAGGCCCCCTGGGCGGCCGAGCCCCGGGCCATCTGCGGCCCCGGCAGCTGCTACGCGCTCTTCCCGCGGCGCCGCACCTTCCTGGAGGCCTGGCGGGCCTGCCGCGAGCTGGGGGGCGACCTGGCCACGCCGCGGACCCCCGAGGAGGCCCAGCGTGTGGACAGCCTGGTGGGGGCCGGCCCGGCCAGCCGGCTGCTGTGGATCGGCCTGCAGCGGCAGGCCCGGCAGTGCCAACCGCAGCGCCCGCTGCGCGGCTTCACGTGGACCACGGGAGACCAGGACACGGCCTTCACCAACTGGGCCCAGCCAGCCACAGGGGGGCCCTGCCCGGCCCAGCGCTGCGCGGCCCTTGAGGCCAGTGGAGAGCATCGCTGGCTCGAGGGCTCGTGCACGCTGGCCGTCGATGGCTACCTGTGCCAGTTCGGCTTCGAGGGCTCCTGCCCCGCGTTGCCAGATGAGGCGGGCCAGGCGGGCCCTGCGGTCTACACCACGCCCTTCCACCTGGTCTCCACCGACTTGGAGTGGCTGCCCTTCGGCTCCGTAGCTGCTGTGCCCTGCCAGGCTGGCAGAGAGGCCTCCCTGCTGTGCGTGAAGCAGCCCGAGGGCCGCGTGGGCTGGTCTCGGGCCGGGCCCTTGTGCCCAGGGACCGGCTGCGGCCCGGACAATGGGGGCTGCGAGCACGAGTGTGTGGAGGAGGTGGATGGTCGCGTGTCCTGCCGCTGCGCCGAGGGCTTCCGGCTGGCAGCCGATGGGCGAAGCTGCGAGGACCCCTGTGCCCATGCCCCGTGTGAGCAGCAGTGTGAGCCCGGAGGGCCGCAGGGCTACAGCTGCCACTGTCGCCTGGGTTTCCGGCCGGCCGAGGATGAGCCGCACCGCTGCGTGGACACGGACGAGTGCCAGATCGCCGGCGTGTGCCAGCAGATGTGCGTCAACTACGTTGGTGGCTTCGAGTGCTACTGCAGCGAGGGCCACGAGCTTGAGGCCGATGGCATCAGCTGCAGCCCTGCGGGGGCCACGGGCGCTCGGGCTTCCCAGGACCTAGGGGAGGAGTTGCTGGACGACGGGGAGGACGAAGAGGACGAACACGAGGCCTGGGAGACCTTTGATGGTGGCTGGACAGAGGTGCCTGGGATCCCATGGATGGAGGCCACGCAGCCACCTGACTTCGGCCTGGCCTACAGACCTAGTTTCCCAGAGGAGGGAGAGCATCGGATGCCCTACCTGGACCCCACCTGGCCACCCCCACTGAGTGCCCCCAGAGGCCCCTACCACTCCTCGGTGCTCTCCGTCACCCGGCCTGTGTTGGTCTCTGCCACACGCCCCACACTGCCTTCTGCCCACCGACCCCCTGTCATCTCTGCCACCCGCCCCGCCCCTGGCCCATCAGCCCCCCGTGATCCCTGCCAGGCACCCAGCTTTGCCTCCTGACCACCAGTTCCCCGTGATCTCAGCCAGCCGCCCAGATCTGCCTTCTGCCTACCAGCCCCCTGTCATCTCTGCCACTCACCCAGCACGACCCCCCGCCCACCGGCCCCCCATTATCTCAGCCAGATACCCTGAACTGTCCCCTGCCCACCAGTCCCCTGTGTTTCCGGACACCCATGTCACTGACACTCAGACCACCACTCATTTGCCTCAAATCCTTGCCAGCCACACCCCTCTGGTCACGACTTCCAACGCCCATCAATCCCTTGTCTCCCCAGATGTCCCAGTCCTTAAAGCCCAGGCCACTCACCTTCCCATTGCCTCGACGGTCCAGCCCCCTCTGACCACTACCTCCAGATCCCCTGTGCCCCCTGCCCATCAAGTTCCTGTACCTGCTGCCACCCAGCCCCCGGCCCTCCGCACTACCCTCACCTCAGAGCCCCCTCAGCATCCCCCTAACCAGACTTCACTCACCAGCTCTACACACCCCCATTCCAAACCCCCACAAGTCCCAAGGGAAGGTGCCCATGACCGCAAGCTGGCCCCATGGCTGCCCTCAGCAGCCCCCACAGCAGCCCCGACAGCCCCGGGGGAGGCCAGTCTGGCAGGCCACAGCCGGAGGGATGACCGGTGGCTGCTGGTGGCTCTCCTCGTTCCAACGTGCGTCTTCTTGGTGGTCCTACTCGCACTGGGCATCGTGTACTGCACCCGCTGCGGCCCCCACGCACCCAACAAGCGAGTTACCGACTGCTATCGCTGGGTCACCCACGCTGGGAGCAAGGGCCCAACAGAACCAGTGCCCCACCGGGGCAGCCTCACGGGGGTGCAGACCTGCAGAACCAGCGTGTGATGGGGCGCAGCCCCCCCTCTGCGGGGTGGGGGGAAGGGGCGTGCGTTGGACACATGGCCCAGGCTGCACCAGGGACTCATGGGAGCTGCCCAGCTGGACAGAGGGCTTCCTGCCCCCACCCCGGACCCAGCCAGGCTCCTCTGTCAGTCAGCTACCAGACTTGACTCTTGGGGACTCTGCTCCCTGGCCCAGCACTCAAGACTGAGGAGACGCCGAGGCCACCAGGACCTCAGGGGGTGGGTGCTGGGGTCTTCTCCAATAAATGGGGTGCCAACCTCACCCAAAGTTCCTGACCCCCATTGATGTCTGAGGGGAGGGTCTGGGAGGACTCAGCAAAAAGAGGGGACCTTCCTTCAGCTTGTCTGGGCCCAAGGAAATAAGGTAAGACCCCTTAAGGGAGAGTATGCTTCAGAGATTCTCAGGTAAACAGGAGCCCAGAGAAGGCAGAGCCTTGCCTACAGTCACACAGCAAGCCCAGGAGTGGGAGGTTTGGCATAGAGAGAGTTTCATATTTGTTCCTTTTTTTTTTTTTTAACCAAAACTCCAAGAAAGTGAGGCTGAATATGGGGGAGAATTCTAGAATGAAGGCTTCTGCTGAACTGGAGCCAAACTGGGATTTAGGAGTCAAAGGTAAACTCTGGGTCTGGTGATTCTGGGGAGTGAAGGGAGTCTAGTGGGTGAGTTTCTGTCCTCTGGTACCTCCTATTCTGTGCCCACAGGCTGCCCAGAAGTTGGTGGCTGGGGCCCAGGGTCACTCAAGGGTGCTACCATTCCCTTGGTTTAGGGGTGTTCTGAAGGTGCCCTTCCTCCCTGCTCTGGGGAGTAGGTGGGAGTCTGCCTAGCAGGCCGAGATGGGGAGAGCACAGAACCTGGGAGAGATATCCCATATCCAGCTCCCTTGGCAGGTTTCTGAGTAAGACCTTCCCGTCTTGGGTCACATTTTGCCCTTCTCCATGTGGGTGGTGCTGGGACAGAGAGAACCCAGGAGACCAGAGCTTGTGCAAGTTGCTCCATGCTGAGGTGTCCCATGAATCCAGAATGGGATAGTCAAAGCCTGGGGGAACCTGGCAAACTCCATCATCCTGGGCTCACTGCCTTAGGGACCCGGAGAGGCGGGACCTGGGCCAGGGAGGCGCCGGTTCCCACTGCCTCTGTAATTTTTCAGTTGCAGTCTCTAAGGGGCCTCTAATTAGGACAGAGCAGAACCACCACGACCACCCAGACAGGAGAGGAAGGGTGCCCTATGCCACCCTCTGGCCCCAGGGCCTGGGCCTGGGCCTGGGCCGGGCCCCAGGGGACCGGTAGAGGAGGGGCCATAACTGGGGACGCACCGGGGGCCGTGGAGGGGGTGGAGGGAACGCTACGCACCGCCCCCGGTCCCCGTTCTCAAGTTCCCCTAACTCAAACCAGACGCCCCCGCCAGATCCTGCCCGAGTTTTTAACCTCCGAGACTCCGCTGGAGAGATTCGATGCAGGAGAGTGAGGTCGCGGCGTGGTCCAGAGGCCCGGGTCTGAGAAGGAGATGTGGGCGCATTCTAGGGGGTGACAAAGCCTGCCAGGATGGGACAGACTGGAGCTCCCTCCCGTGACCCCGGGCAGGGGATCCAGAGCGCCCCAAAGGCAGGAAGGAGTTAAATGCACTGCTGTCGGAGGGAGGGGATGGGAGTGGGGAAGGGGGCCCAGAGCCGGCTCTTTGTCATCCCGTAATGAGCAACAGATGCGGAGCTGCGTGCGGGCCTAAACAGACTGCCTCCCAGGGCAGAACCCCCGCCTGCGCCGAGCCCGGGCTCCGCCCAGACCCGGAGCTGTGTCGTAGGCTCCGCCCATTGACTCTCAGACCCCGCCTCAATCAGGCGCGAAACTCTCCTGCCTACAAACCCCCGCACTATCAGATAGGTCCCTCCTAGTTACGAGCCACGCCCACCCACTGCTGTCACAGCACCCTCTCTGCGGGAGCTCTTCAGAGGCCCCGCCCACCAAAGCCACAAGCCTCTCCCCCTGCCAGCTCAGAGATTCTCGAAGAACTATTGCCCCGCCCCTCTGCTCTATCCGCTCCGCCCCGGCCGAAGCAGTAACGATGGCCCCGCCCACCAGGACCATAAGCCCCACCTTCTCAGGGCGGCCTGGGCAGACGGGCAGTTCTTAATTAGTTCCCGCTTTCAGGAAGTATAAACTCCACCAAGAGTTTACACTCTCTCCTCACGCCGCGTAGCGTGCCCAACCCGACTGAACCACAAGCCCCGCCCCTCTTCGGAGCTTGAGACCTAGTTCAGCAGTGCAGAACATCCCGCAGAGACCTCCCCCAAGTCCAGGAGACCTGCAAATTCCGCCTTCCGGTGGTTACGCGTTGCCCTTAAGAGCCTCGTCGGGCTCCGCCCCCAGCTATAAGCCCCGCCCCTCGCAGAGTTTTAAATGATAGGGGCGGTGCCCCAGGCCCATCTCACTGGGGAAAGCTCCGCCCACATACAGCTGCTAACACCCTTACTTCTCACTGAGATAACGGCCCACCTACAGAGTCTTCGGGTCGCCCACTAAGAATACTCACAAACCCCATCCCTGAAGATCCCTTAAGTCCCGCCCATCCAGAGCGCCCCCTGTTGGGGGCTCTGAGCACAAGTACCGCCCACACAGAGAGCGTAGCCCCGACTTCTCTCAGGCTCCACCTACTGTGAATGCATAGCCACGCCCACCAACACGTTCCACCTTCTCGGGACTCCGGGGCCCAGGACTCGCCTTCTGAGTATGCTCAGACTAGTGGATCCGAACTCCTGTCCCTGACCAGGATGCCCCTGAACCTAGCCCTGGCACCCTCTCCTTCCCTACTCACGGCTTGCGGTCGTCTAGATTGCAGGTTCTCTGGGGGGAGCTCCGAGACGAGGTCGAGAGTCGGGTGGATGGCGTCGACGAATGGGCCTTTGGCGCCACCTGCTGTCAGCGCCGGGACTTGCAGGCACCGGGAAGCCCGGCCCCTCTCCCAAAGCACACTAGGGTTCAATAAATAACTTCCTTGAAGTATTTATTACATGTTTGTGTTATGCAAATACTGGCCGCCTTGGCAAATATTTGCCCCCAGACCGGCAAAAGAGCAGATCCACTCACGTGTCCTCCATCATATTTGGAAGACCCCCAAGGAGGCCTCTGTGAGCAGAGGCGGCCCCTGCCAGTCTTTGCAGTGGCTGGTGGGACTTTAGCTGTTCTTTATGCACGAATCCTGTTTCCCAGGGGTGAAAGCACAAACTGTCACTTAACTTGTTAATGTTGGGTGCTCCCCTCCCCCAACTAGCCCTCCAAACTGTGGACACTTTCCTCAGGGGTGTGCATTTGGCAGGAGGGAGTGGGTTCGGGCTCAGAGACCCTCATGTAGAAGCTGAGAGTCACAGTTTTTGGAGCAGGATTGATCTCAGCGCTCATCACTACATTTGAAAATATTCCCTTGCTCACTCCCGCACTAGACCGGGGCTCCAGGAGTCAATGCCAGGGGCTCAATGAACTGTTTTTCAAAGGTTATTGGGACAGACTGGGGAGCTGAGGCTAAAGCGGGGCAGAACTAACACCTACCGGATTCCAGTAGGTACCAACACCCAGCTAGACAGTCTGCGTTAGGCATTTGGTGGAGCCACCCCCAACCAACCCAAAGCCTGGAGAATAAGATGCTTTCCAGATGAGATTCCGACGCAGGCGCCCTGGCCACTATGAATGGGAGTAGGGTTTGGTGGCAAATCATAGTGAAAATAATAATGAGAGCCTGCAGCAGCTATTATATGCCTAGTCCTATTCTAAGGGCTTTAAATGTCTTCACCCATTTGAGGCCCATAACAACCCCCATGCAGTGAGTGCCATTCTCACCGTGATTGACGGACGAGGAGGCCGAAGGCACTTCAGCCTGTGTGCCTCGTGTTAAGCCACCGCCCCATCTGACCAAGTTAGTAAGTGGAGGTTTGAACCCCAGTAGATTCTGTGATCTTCACCCCTGGAGCAGAGCCAGGCCACAGTGACAGCCGTGTCTCTGATTAGAAAATTCCCACCTCTCAGGGGACTTGCTTTTTTCTTAAGTCAATACATTTTTACTTAAGGCATTTTAAGTGATTCCTTCCACTGCCAATCATCTTAGCTCCTCCAAAGTCAGAATCGGAATCTTCAAAATAGCCCTTTCAAGGAGAACTTTTGTTCAACCCACAGTTCACTGTCAGTCCACAATTCTTTCGGGTGGGCTTCTCCACTTGAATATGGACATACTTCAGAAATCTAGTTCTGTGAATAAAGAAAACCACACATATATCTCTGAGGTGTTCCCAAGGATGCAGGTCTGCAGAAAAAGCCCCATCGGGATTGACCTTGACAGAGGGAACTTGCTTTCAGCCAGAAGCTGCAAGGTGTAACCTCTTGGGCTGATTGTGCTGTGATTTGGGGGCAGTAGTGGGGGGCGGGGGTGGGATTCGTGAAGTCTTCCTAACCCAGGAGGGGTCAGCTGTGATTCTGGCAGAGGATTCTGAGGTCTGTGACCTTGTGGGATGCAGACAAGAGGGGCGGAGTCAGGTCGTGGTGCAGCTTTAGGGCATCTGGTGGTGGCCATGCTTTAGCATGGTTTTGGTGACTTCAGGGATTTAGTTCTTCCTGGGAGTCAGCTAGTAGTGGCTGAGGGCGGTCACCCTGCACCAGACAGCCTTGCTTTGATTCCAGCTTCACTACGTGAGGGCTGGGGAACCTGAGGCCGGGTCTCTGGTGGCTCGATGTTTGGCTCCTCATTTGGAAAAAGGGGCATACTAAAGTGTCAACCGGAGCCACAATAATCTGGCAGAGAGAAAAAGGACTCTTTATGGGGAGCGTCAAGGTTTCCTGCTGGAAGCCAGTGAGCAAGTTCAGGGTGGTTGCACGAGCCTGCTACAAGAGGCTCGCACCAGAGAGCCCTGAACACAGCGTCCAGAAACTGATCACAGGAGAGCTGAATTGGCAAACACTGAAGTCCCAAACCCATCAAATTCCCATGGCAGAGGCTCTCAAACTCCCTTGGTTCACAGTATCTGAGTACCTCAGTGAGATTTTCATGGCACCCCGAGCCAAAACAAAAACTAAAACAAAACAACGACAAAAAAAAAAAAAAAAAAAAAAAAAAAAAAGAAAGAAAAGAAAAAGAAAAAGAAAAAAGAAAACCTCTAACAGGAGCACCTGGCTGGCTCAGTTGGTGGAGCGTGCGACTCTGGATCTCAGGGTGGTGAGTTCAAGTCCCACGTTGGGTGTGAAGCGTACTTAAAATTTTTTTTTTAAATGCCTAACAGTTTCATTTAATAGTTAAGTCCAAACAATATAAGAGGTACTTGTATTTTAATAACTCAGCAGTCATTTGAAAAAATAATATGCATACATTGAAAGATACAAGAACTGGGGCGCCTGGATGGCTCGGTTGGTTGAGCGACCAACTTCAGCTCAGGTCATGGTCTCGTGGTTCGTGAGTTCAAGCCCCTCGCCGGGCTCTGTGCTGACAGCTCGGAGCCTGGAGCCCGCTTCGGTTTCTGTCTCCCTCTCCCTCTCTCTGCCCCTCCCCTGCTCATGCTCTGTCTCTCTCTCTCTGTCTCTCAGAAATAAACATTAAACAAAGTTTCGAAGGATACAAGAATCTTTTCATTCTTAAGTAATCACAATTGCTTGCTCGTGAAATATGTGCCTGTTGGACACTGCACAGCTTCTCAAAACTTGGAATCAAATTGGACATCGTCACCTTCATTTCCTGTTACGCATCGACTTTCCCAATAGTACTTGCTTTTGACCCAGCAGCTGCCAAAAGCCCAGATTCACAAAGATATTATGTCATCGAAGGAACGCAGTGCGATCCAACGTTGAAACTGTGAACAGCCTCAAGCTAGCCGTTTGCCAGTTGTCTGACAGATGTCTGGTGTCTCTGTGTTTCTTTCAAAGTTTCATAATATTCTGGGGCTTCCTGTGAGTTTGCTGCAGTGTGGCAGGTCCTACATCAAAGGAAGGGCCTCGTTAGACAGCGGGATCCTGATGGAGGTACGCTGGGAGAACTGGGAAGAAGGTTTGGGACTGGGGATGCCTATAACCCTTCCCCTCCCCGCTTTCTCCACTCCGCTGCCAGACTTGCCCCTGGTGGCTGATGATAGATGAATAGGGACCCGTGGGTGCCTTGCAGAGTCAGATTGGGAAGGCCATGTCACATCCAGGATGGCTGATGGAGGCCTATGAGGAACACGCACACCTGGAATTTGGCGGCGGGGGCGGTGGGGGGGGGGCTGGTTCTTAGGGGAGGGTGGATTGTCTTGCTCTAACACAGACATCTGGCGGTGGCTTTTTCCAGAGGGCTCACTCCAGCCTAGACCTAGCACTGGCCTTCACTGGAAGGGTCAGACTTCCTTTGGAATGCTACAGAGGAAAGAATTACAAGACTTTCGGAGGAAGGAATGAGAAGATCAGTCCATCCCACCCATTAGCTGCCCAATCCACAGACTGACGCTTCCCCAGGCTCCGGTGATTCTCCACTCTCTGTGGCCGCTGAAAATAGGAGATCAAAGAAGTCCCCGAAGGACTGGTTGAAATGTGTCTCCACCTGGATATCTCACAATAACCCCCTCTCCACTTCAAGGTCCTTAACTTCAATCCCGTCTGCGAAGCCCCTTTCTCTGTGCAAGATGACATGTTCACAGGTGTCAGAGACTAGAGAGTGGACATATTTACTTGGGGCCACCATTCGGCCCACCACGCTTAGGGACCAGGAAGAGAATTCTAGGTCAGGGTGAGATTCCACTAGCCACAGGGAGCAGGTCCTGTCATGGAGCATCCGGTAAGTGCGACAGAAGAGAAAAATCTATTTTTTATCGTTGGTTTGTTTATTCGTGAGAGACCCTGCCGCTTGAAAGTTGCCAGCCACCTTTTTTTAAATGTTGATTTATTTTTGAGAGAGACAGACAGACAGAGTGTGAGCGAGGCAGGTGCAGAGACAGAGAGGGAGATACAGAATCCGAAGCAGGCTCGAGGCTCTGCGCTGTCAGCCCAGAGCCCGACGCGGGGCTCGAACTCATGGACCGTGAGATCATGACCTGAGCCGAAGTCGGACGCTTAACCGACTGAGCCACCCAGGCGCCCCAAGCAGGCAACTTTTAAGTGGCAGTTTCTTTCACTAATAAATAAATAAATAATAAAAATTATATAGATTTTATTTTCTGCCCTAGTAGGTGCCCCGCTGTGGGACAGTCTCACAGAGTACTCACCCAGGGCTATTTTCCTGGTTCCTGTGTGTGTGATTTGGGACATTTGGACGCAATACAAAGCGCCGTATCCCCGTGGGAATAAGAGCTACCACAGAGGGAAGTGTCAGGTGGATGCCACAGGAACCCCCTGCCCACTCAAATAATAAACCATTCGCTCTTTTTTCCAATATTTATTGAGAGCCCTACTGTGCATCAGAGAGTCCGCAAGGGATCAGGGGCACGGAGAAACCACAAGGGAGAACAGCAGGAATACATATGGCGGACCACTTGGGGCACTGCCCAGGCAGGAGGGGGTGGGATGCGAACCTAGGCAGAGACAGAGTTGGCACAGGAGGAGAGAGCAAAACTGGGAGGCGGTTGGCGAGCAGATATGAACAGGACTCAGTGACTGGCTGACTGTGAAGGAGAGGAATGGTGGCTGAAGGGTTTTGGCTCCCGGAAGGTGCGATTCACGGAGGCAGGGACATGGGAGAAGAGGCCAGGAGCGCGTGGGTGGCTCAGGTGATCGGGGGCTCAGATCACGATCTGGGTTAAAAGCCCACATCGGGCTCGCCGCCGTCATCGTGGAGCCCGCTTTGGATCCTCTGTCCCCTTCTCTCTCTGCCCCTCCCTCTCCCCCACTCACGCTCCCTCTCTCTCTCTCTCTCTCTCTCTCTCTCTCTTAAAAATAAAAAATAAACATTAAAAAAGAACAAAAAACGACGAAGCCGGTCTGGGGAGATAAATGACACGGTCAGTTTTGCATCTCCAGGGCTTGGAAGGTCACCTGAGTGGATGCCTCAAGAAGGCAACTGGATGCCGGAAGCCAGAACTCAAGACAGAGGTCCAGGCCGAAGACAGAGATTTGACTTTCCATCTACCCCACGGCTGGAGGCATTACAGAAACTGCCTGGCGAGTACCAGCGCTCACTGCCCGTCGCTTTCCGGGTTCGACTCTGGAAACAGACTGAGCTAAGCAAGCAGTTCAGGAGGGCAACTCAGACCCTAACTTCATAAATGTCCACACTGCTTGCATTTTTAAAGGATCCTATATTCACTTTTTAGGTTTTTTGGAGGCTTATTAAAATGTTAGTCTTTATACTGTTGTAGTCTTTCATAACATATTGTGCTTTTATAACACATCCAGTGAAATTCTTCTACTGAAAGAATTCAGTATTTTTATTCTGGTCTCTTTCATTTTACAAGTTTTTTAAATAGCAAAGAGAAGAAAAATACACCTATCTTTTGGAATATACCCATGGGTTACTGAAAACCAGCTGATTTTGGTCTCAGCTGACATTCTGGACAGAAACTCCTCTCTTTTTTTTCCCCTCTTTTTTATTTTAATGCTTATTTATTTTTGAGAGAGCGTGAGCAGGGGAGGGGCAGAGAGAGAGAGGGGGACAGAAGATCTGAAGCAGGCTCTGCGCGAAGAGCAGAGCGCGCCCGAAGCGGGGCTCGAACCCAAGAACCCGAACCGTGAGATCATGATCATGACCTGAGCTGAAGTCAGATGCTCAAGCAGTGAGCTGCCCAGGCGCCCCTGGATAGAAACTCCTCTTTGGAGCAGAGGAGTACTCCTCTTTGGAGTCCTACCGCCTCCGGCCCTTGATGTGCATTTGTGAAGTTGGCCAGCCCGTTTTTCTTTCTGTCTCTTAAATCGGACTTGTAGGAGCTTTTTGCCTTCACCTAGCAGGACAACAGCACTCGCTGCCGGCCCTGACTGAGGGGTGTGGCCAGTTTGGGGCTGGACGCCTGATGCTCCTTGCCCTTTCCAGATACATGCTGGCCACCTCGGCGATGACTTCATACTCACGAGCCCCGGAGAATAGACGGCAGCGTGGGTGACGTAAGAGAGAAGATGAAACTCGTGAAAAATGCGGGGGCCAGCCACCTGGGGGAAGCTCTGAGGGGCCAGGGGTCCTGGGCCCGCATCAAGGAGACACAAAGCTTTGTGGTTTGCTCTGGACGGCGGGGCGGGGGCGGGGAGGGGGGAGCGCAGCCCACGTTTTCCTGGGTGCCCTTCTTGGGCCCGTTCACCTTCCTGGGATCATAAAGCTCCTTTGGCCTGGGCCACTGGCTAAGGGGTTCCGCTGCTCCATCCTCGGGACACAGGAACCCTGGGATGTTGGAGGTCTCAGTAGGAGCTCAAGAATCATTCACTTGGTTGGGGCGCCTGGGTGGCGCAGTCGGTTAAGCGTCTGACTTCAACCAGGTCACGATCTCGCGGTCCGTGAGTTCGAGCCCCGCGTCAGGCTCTGGGTTGATGGCTCGGAGCCTGGAGCCTGTTTCCGATTCTGTGTCTCCCTCTCTCTCTGCCCCTTCCCCGTTCATGCTCTGTCTCTCTCTGTCCCAAAAATGAATAAAAAACGTTGAAAAAAAAAATTAAAAAAAAAGAATCATTCACTTGGCCCAAGCTCACTGGACATCTACTGCATCAGCTGGCAGCTGGTGAAGCGCGTGTCTATGCGATAGGGAGTGTCTGTCGATGATTCATAACAAGAATAGTACTAGTGATGATTATCGCTAAATTTACTGAGCATTTACTATATTTGAGCCCTGTTTTAAGTGTGGTATCACCCAGGTCGTAGCGGCAGAATTGGCACTTTGTCCAACTCAAAGATCTGCATCTGTGACCATCTGCCTCCCATAGCTTTTTTTTTTTTTCTTCAGGGAGTGGGGGACTCCATTTATTTACTTACTTATGTATTTTGAGAGAGAGCGAGCGAGCCTGAGCAGGGGAGTGATAGAGAGAGAGGGAGAGAGAAGATCCCAAGCAGGCTCCGCACCGTCGGTGCAGAGCCCAACACGGGGCTCAAACCTATGAACTGTGAGATCATGACCTGCCCCTAAACCAAGACTTGGACACTCAGCTGACTGAGCCACTCACGTGCCCCTTGCCGCCCCCCCCCCCCCCAGAGCCTTAGTTCGCACAGAAGAAACAGATAATGAACTTGCACACAGGGAGCCAAGGCGAAGGATAGCAGTGGGGCTGGCGGGAGGTGGATTTAGACAGTCAGGACTCACACACAAGCTGAGCCCTAAGTGTCGAGAGGAGCGAGGGAAGAACTAGGTGAAGGAACAGTGCTCCAGGAGGGAGAACAGTGTGTGCCAAGACCTCGAGGGAAGAAGGTTGTTCTAGGATCGGGTACAAGGCCACCGTGGCTGAGACTTTGTAAGGAAAGGGGATCAGACTCCAGGTGAGCTTGGGGCATCTGCCAGAGCCCACAGGGGTCCGAGGGCTGGGGCAGAAGCCTGGACTATATTTGATGTTTGGTGGGAGGCACCAGTGTATTTTGAGTGAGGTAGAGATGTGATCTGAGTAACATTCCAAGATGACGCTACATGGGCTGGAAGGGACGAGGTGAAGCGGACGCCTGACAGAGTCTGTGGCAGTCACTGGAGGAGGGCCCCTGGGGGCCCAAAGCAAGGTGGTGGCTTCAGATGGAGAAGACCCGGGGGCTGCTTAGAGAGCTGTTGTAGGGAGAATCCTGGGTGATGTCTTTCACGCGGGGAAGTGAGGAAGGCGTTCGTGGATGAAATGCTACAGCCTGCAGATCTTCTTCAAAATAACCCAGTGGGGGTGCGTGTGCGTGGATGGGGTAGGAGCGGTCACGGTAGGGGACGGCTGTGGAGCTGGGTGCTGAGGACAAAGAGCCCACGTGCACCAACGTCTCTACCTTTGCGATGTCTGAGATGTTACATAATGAAAAAGAAGGAGAAGGAGAGGATTGCCACGCAGGTGTCTGGAGTAAGCAACTGGGTGAAGGGCGGCAGTATTTACTGAGATGGAAAAGACAGAGAGGGGCAGGGTTGGGGCGCAGGTTGGAAATCGGGTGCTCTGTTTTGGCCGTGCTGTGTCGGGTTTCAATCAGAGAGCAAAGGCAGAGGACTATGAGCTTTTTGGAACAAGGCTCTGTCCCTTTCCTCAGACATTATTTTCCTTTTAAGAATTCTGCCAGCTCAGTGTTGGCTCTAACAGCCACCCCTGGCTTCAGAGTCTTCCAGCAGAGGCCCCTTAAGTGTCCCAGAGCAGAGATAAACCGTACCTGTTTTCTCCGTCTGAATTCTTCACCCACGGAAACCAGGAGCGATAATAGTGATTATTGATGTTTTAAGGCACTAAATTTGGGGGTAACTTGTTATGTAGTAGTAGATAATTAACATAGGATGCCAGTAATAGAAACAAGGGAAAAAACCAGTAGCTTAAACAAACTAGAAGCTTATGTCTCCTTGTATTGAGACTCTGGAAGCAGGCGACACAAGGAAGCTCCTATGGTGTCACGGGAAGCCCGGGGGCTTTTATCTTGTTCTGCTATCCTCACCACATGGCTCTAATTCTCAAGGTCACCTCCTGGCCCAACATAGCTGCTGGAGTTCCAACCATCACATCTGCATCCCAGGCGGAATGCAGGAGGAAACAAGGAGATAGAACTAGCCTTCACCAAGATTATTTCTATTTCAAGGAGCATTCTTAAAAATCTTTTCCAACACCTTCTCCTTACATCTCAAATCCTAAAATTCAGTCACGCAGTCACATTGTATGTGCCAGGGAGGCTGGAAATGTGGCCTTTCAGCCGGGCTCACTGCCATCGGAAGTAAAACTGGGGTTCTGCTGTTGAGGAGGAGAGGAGAGGAGATCACGGCCAGCAGGTAGCTGGTGGCTGCGGACAGAGGACGGTGGAAGACGCAATCTCCACGGGAAGGAGCTGGAGCCAGTAACCACCCCCCTGCCCCCGCCCACACACACACTGCCCATGCAGCTTCCTCAAATGTTTGGGCACCATGGAGTTTCTTCAAGTGGTTTCTGGACAAAGACCTGAACTCACTCCCAAAGAAGTGAGGCAGTGATGCCCAGGGAAAGCTTTGGTCTCTACCACCACCTTCCCCCCAACCCCCCACCCCCCCACCCCCCACCCCCAGCCAGCAAGCAGCTAGACTTTGCCTAAGATGCTAACATGTGGGCCTGACCTTGTCGCTTACCTGCTCAACCAACTTGGAGGCTCCGGTTTGCTCCAGCTTTCAGATGCGTTCTGGGGTTTGGTACCCAAGGCCTCAGCCAACTCTCCCAGGGCAGTCTGCCTCTACCCCTCTTCACGCTTCATGCCCCGCCCCCGTGACTTTGGGAATGCAGCTCCCATGGCCCGGAACACACCCTGCCCTGTCTCCGCCCAGGGGAATCGCACCCATGCTCGGCCGCCTTCTAGGGCCACCATGAGTCCTTATGGTGCCTTTGCACAAATCGGAAAAGGGTGCCTTTCTCCAGGTGGACGCAGATCCACGTCAGGGCTTGAGGGGTGGCCCACAGTGGATCCCACCCACATTTGCCCCTCGGCCCGGTGCACACCCGGCACAGGCATACATGCGAAGATGCCACTTCTGGGCGTGAGGGAGGCCCTTGTTTTGACCTTCCTCTTGGCCTTCAGATCCCACGCGCCGACTGGGGGCTGGCTGTCTCCCACCTTGTGTCCTCCAACATCCTTGGTGCCCGTTCCCCTGAACCACTAACGCTGACAGCCATCAGGGGAACTGAATTCGCACCACAGATCGTGGCTCTCCCCCCCCCCCCGCCCACTTTGGGGAGCAGTCACCAGTCCCTTAGTCCCCAGCAGGCCCAGCGGCAGAATGAAGACCCACCCCCCCCCCCCCCGGGCTAGAAGGGGGACCGCTTGGACACCGCCTTAGAAGTGCCCCAGGTGCCGGTCGGTTGAGTCAGCTGCAGCGACTCGAACCTGAGTCTCAGGCCCTAGGCTGGGCAGGGGGTTCCCTCTCGGCTTACCTTGCTCCTGGGAACACTGGAGTCCGACCCTGTGTCCCCTTCCACGACCGAGCATTGCATCGCTGACCCGGGGTAGCCCGTTGTGCCGGCAGTGGCCTTGGACCCACCGCTCAGGAACGCACGTGAGAAGACCTTCCATTTCATACCTTTTATTTTATCTGCATTCTTCTCTGCCTCCTCGCCCCCCTCCCCCCACCGGCCCCTCAGAGGGGGCGGAAACCCCATTTGGAAGGGAAGGGACTTCTCTCTCCTCCCTGGAGGAGGGACGGTGTCTCCTGGGCCAGGCCCCACTGATGGGAGAGGCAGGCGCCTCCATGGACGAGCAGGTGCATCGTCCAAGAGGCTGTGGCCAAGGCCAAGGTCCCTCGGATGCCCCGTGGCCCGGGGCCCCGTGGGTCATCAGGAAGGTGAAGAGCAGAGAAGTCGGGGGTGGGGGCAGTGGGAGGGCCAAGCCCGGGGTGTGTGCGCGTGGCTGGCAGAGGCAGATGTGGACTTCGTGAGGGACAGGGGCCGAGACCAGGGGATGTGGGCTTAAGGTAGGGCCCTGAGAAGGAACCCCGGGTCATAGGGGAGCTGGAGGTGGGGGGAGGGTGTACCAGGGAAAAACTGGGGGCTCGGGGGGGGGGGACGAGGCTGTGCTCTAAGAACCGGGCTCCCAGTAGAGGGGCTGTGCTGCGGAGTGTGATCAGGGACTGGCCCTCAGCAGAGACCAGAGGGCAGGCAGGGAAGGGCTTGTCAGGGCAGGAGGAGGGGGACTTCGGGCCCGTAGTGGGGCCAAGGCTACGGTGCCGCCCCACAGCCAGCTCCTCCGCTTCGTGGAGGCCAGCCCAACAGGGCATGGCCCCAAACCACCAATTTGTGCTTCTGGGTCGCTCGAGGGCTCCCAGTGCGGCCTCAGCCACGTAGGGCGGAGCCCAGAGGCGGCCCTGCGCTGCGTGCAACAGCTGTCCCCAGGACTCGTCCCCCATCTCAGGCTCTCTGGAAACTCGCCCCCCTGCCCTGCCCGAGAGGGCCTTAAGCCAGATCACCAGACGACAGTGCAGGGGTGGAACGTGGAACGTGGCCGTGGGGTGGGGGTGGGGGGGGTGGGGGGGCGGGAGCCATGCTGGGACGGTTCAGAGACTCAACTTCGGCCGCGGCCGCGTCCGTCCGCTTGCGCCCTCCGGTCCTTCAGTCTGTTTAAGGGCCTGGCCCCACCCCCACCCCTCGTGCGCTGGTCTGTTTTCCCTCCCGTCTTGGACAACGACCGACCGACCGCTCGGGCGTCGGAGCCCACGGTGGGACGGCGGGGAGGAGGCCGCTCCGGGCGCCGTGCGGGTCTCAGGGCGCACCCTGCCCGTCCCCCTGGCAGCCGCCGTCGCCGTGGACGATGAGCACCGGGAAGTAAAGGGCGTCCTCGTAACACGGTGGGCTTTCCAGGGGCTCCGTGTCCTCTGCCCGGCGCCCCAGCGGCCCCCCGCTCAGGCTCCGGAAGACCCCCGGGGTGGCCCGGCCCCCGGCTCCCAGGGAGAGCCGGCTGCGGCTGAAAGGCAGGCGGGGCCCGCTGGGCCGGGCGGGGGGCAGCGAGGTGCTGCTGAGGGAGCGACGGCAGCGCTGGCAGCCGCGGAGGTAGGCGCCGGCGCCCATGACCACGGCCTCCGAGTAGCTGGGCACCAGCTGCCGGTTGGAGCAGATGTGCCACTCGAGCTCGGTGAAGTCCACCGTGGCCACGCGGGAGAGCGGCGGCCCGCTGGGCACGGCCCCGGGCGGGGGCGAGCCGGCGCCAAAGAGCTTCTCCACCTGGTAGTGCACGTGGGCCGTGCCGTAGGCCGCCACGACGCGCAGCGGCCAGGACAGCGTGGCCGCGGACACCAGCCAGAAGACCCAGGCGCGGGCGTACCAGGGCGGGCTGCGGGGGTCCGCGAAGACCATGAGGGACTCGCGGAAGTCCACGTCCTTCAGGTGCATGCCCTCGCGGGCCTCCAGGTAGTCGTCCAGGCCCTCGTTGGCGCTGAAGAAGCGGGCCCTCTGGGTGAGGTACGAGGCCTCGGCCTCGGCGCTGCCGAAGCTGAAGCACTTGGTGAAGCGCAGCCGCGTGGCCGCGTGGTCGGCCAGGCCCACGAGCTCCTTGGAGACGTCGCGGACGCCGTGGGCCGAGTAGTCAAACTCGCCGCGGGCCGTGCGGCTGTCCGCCCGCTCGTGGTAGACCTGCGTGGTGGTGTAGGCGTCGCCGTTCCGGTAGCGGGTGATCTGGCGGGTGCGCCGCACGTAGTGGTAGCTGGTGGCCTTCCACCAGACGCAGGGCGGCGCCTGCTGCAGCCGGCGGATCAGGGCGAGCACGGTGTTGGCGTCGGTGCGCGGCGCCTGGCACGACCGCACGTGGCAGTGCCAGCACTCGGCCAGGTAGAGGAGGTAGAGGAGGGACACGAAGGCCAGCGGGATGTATAGGTAGCCGTCGGAGCAAGGGCTGGCCGGGTAGGTGGGCGGCGGGCCCCCGGCCCCGCGGGCCAGAGCCGCCTCGGGCCCCAGGACCAGCCGCGGCACCGTGGCCAGGCGACACCAGGCCACCACGGCGCCACAGGCATGGATGAGCAGGGTGAGCAGCAGGCACTTCCAGTGCGACTCGCGGCACAGGGAGCTTCCCAGGGACTGTTTCAAGGGCCGCTGCTGCGGGGCGGAGAGAGGAGAGGCGCGGGTCAGGACGGGGCCTCGGCCGCGCCTGGCCCTCTGCCGAAGCCCCGCGAGGGAGGCGGGGCGACGCTCCGCACTCCACGGAGGAGGAAACCGAGGCTCCGAGGGAGCGAGCCCCCTGCTCCGTGCCTCACCCTTCTAGCTCTAACTCCGTGGAGCCGCAGGAGTCCAGCTCGGGCCCATCTGCCCCGAGCCTGTCCTCCACTGTGCCCCATCATCTCCGCCAAGGGCACCTAGGGACAAGACAGACCCATCTCTGCCAAGAGAAGAAGGGACGCGACTGGCCACTGAGAAAACTGAGCGCTGGTCCCAGCTCTACCCTTCACTTGCCGTGTGGCCTTGGCCATATTCCTGCCCTCGCCGGGCCCCCGGTTCCTGGGCCTGTGGGCACGGGAGGCCAGGGCGGCAGGGGTCCTGACGGTGAAGAGCATGCGCTTTAGAGCCCCACCGCTCAGGAGGCAGTGCCGGCTCCACCACTGACCGTATGACTCGGGCAGGTCCCTCTCTGGACCTCAGTCTCCTCATCTGTAAACTGGGGCGTTTGTGAGGATTCAACGAGATCGTCCGCGTGGCGATCTCAGCACAGGGTCTGGCCACGGGAATAAATATTATTACTGTTTCCCTGAGACTCCCTCTGGTCCTTTGGTTCCAACTTGGAGACTCGGGAGAAGCTCTTAAGTGAGAAAGACGAAGAGCTGGGAACGGAGGAGGTGTGAGTCTGGGGGGAGCAGATGGAGCGCGTCCCCCGTCCTCCATCCCTCCATCCCCCATCCGCGCCGTGACGGAGGGGGTGGAACACAGCTGCTGGGCAGCAGGGGCCACTCCCGGGCCCAGAGGGTTTGGCCTGCCCTCCCCTGCCCGCCCAGCCCCCACCTCACCTCCAGGGGGCCTGTGGACACCGAAGTGGGGAGGGGGTGGGGAAAGGAGGGGAAAAAGAAAGAGAAGGGAGAGGTGGCCTGGTGGAGACAGCAGAGGTGGAGTCAAGGGGCCACGTCTCCAAACTCTGGGACCCAAGAGGAGAGGAAACGCCCCCCCCCTCCGCCCCGCCCAGCCCAGGGTGGCCTGTCCTACCCCGCCAGTCACCCACCACAGGTACACATCGCCACCACGACCCGCAGGGCCAGTCGGATACACGCACCCACACCTCCACACCCCCACCGTGTTTGTCACAGACCCACCAGCCACAGACGTGCGCGCTGCCCGTTCATCCCAGGCACCAGACCCTCCCCAGTGCCGGGGGCACAACCCCTCAAACCGGAACGTGGTGCCCAGGCGCACGCGCTCGCCCACGCACACAGGCACACACCCCACCCAGACCCGCCCACCACAGGACGCACACGCAAATACCAATGACACACCGACGGAGGCCCGGCTACACGCCAGACCCTCACCTGACCACAGTGCGCAACCCCCAACCCCACCCCTACTGCCACCTGACACCCACCCTAGACTCCGCAGAAGAAACCCACCCGCGACGGAACACATGCACGCATGACCACATCGCTCAAGCCAAGGCCCCCGCCGTCACCCGAGGTGTGAGGGGCGCGGACTAACATTCACACGCCCGCAGGCGCACCACAGCCGCCCAAACACACAGAGCCACTCACCACCTATCACCCCAGCACCCCACACGGGGCTCCAGGCCCCTGCGGACCCTCTCCCTGGCTAGGGCTGAGGAGGGGCCACCCTGGGGGTCCCAGCCAGCAGGAGGGGCCCTGTGGCCTCAGCACGGGGAGAGGGAAAAGGGGAACCGGAGGCCTCCTCCTTTCCTCTTTCCCCTCCTCCCTCCGCTCCCTCCCCCAAGTCCCGGCCACCGCTGCTGCATTGCAGGCGCCGCCCGGGCACCTCGTGAGCCGCTGGGCTGGGCCGGGGGCCTGACCCCGGGGCCTTGGGGGTGAGGGGCAGCGCTGCGGAAGGAGGGCGCGCAGGAGCCGGGCGCTGACGTCACAGGAGGGCGGGGGGCGGGAAGAAGGGGCGCGCGGGGTTGGAATCGCCCCCTCCTCCCTTTCCAGCCGCCCCACCCCGACCCCCACGCGAGCCCCTAGCCTCGCAGGGCGCCGGCTACCCTAATGACGTCATTGGCAACAGGGGTTTGGGGACTTCCCTCCTCAGCTCCCGTCCTGGGGTTGGCCCCTTCCCTTGTCCCCCTCACCCTGTTCCAGCCCCGGCTCCGGCCCCCCAACACACAGCGGCCGTACCTCCTCCCGCAGCGGCTCGCCGTCCGGGATGAACTCGGGCACCTCCCCGCTGTCTCCTCCGCCGCCCTCGGGCATGGTGTCCTGGCTGCTTGGGCGGCCCGGGCCCGGGCCCCGGGCATGATAGGGGGGGAGCGCAGAGGGCTGCGGCGCGGCCCCGAGGGCGTCCGCTCGGCTCGGCGGCCGCACAGGGAGTGCGCGGAGCTCGAGCTCGAGCGCGGTGGCGGCGGCAGCGTTGGCGGCCGCGGTGCCCGGCGCCCCGCCCTCCGCTGACCCCGCCCCCGCGGCACCCGCGGCGCCGCCGGCAGCGCCTGGCACCGGCGGGCGCTGCCTCCGCCCCCGAGAACCCCAGTCTGGCGGACCCAAGCTTGGGTTCCCCTCCCGCCGCGCTGGCGCTTGCGACCTTGGCCGAGTCCTTGCTCTCAGAGCCTGTTTCCCCTGCTGTAAAATGAGGACAGGGAATCTCGAAGATGGGTAATACCCCCCGCGGTCCCGTCTCTGAGGTGTAGGCCCAAGCCTAAGCCCACCTGGACCCCACCCCGGAAGCCTTGCGTGTAGGGGAGAAAGCGGTTACAACCCAGAAAGGTGAGATACGCCTCATTTGCTGGCCCGAGGTGCGGGCTTCACGTAGAGCAGGCAGGTTGCGCAGGCCAGGACACCCAGGGCCCCAAGCTTCGTGACCTTGGGCCTGCACTTTTCACCTCAACCTCCGTTTTCCCATCTGAGAAATGGGAGTAGAAAGGTGCACAAGCATTCATCATGACGTACAGGGGAATGGGATCTGTCCTTCATGGGAGGACACCCTCATTCCACGTGGTGGCCCCAGTGTTGTTCCCTGGCCCTCAGGGGCCTCAGCCCATCTGCCTCTGGGTCTGGACCTAGCCCTCAAGGTAGACAATCAGTTGGTGGGACACAGGGAACTGCAATGCTAGGTTGGGTTGCTTTACGGCTTTTTTTTTTTTTTTTTTTTTTTTTTTTTTGCAAAGGGAACTCAAAGACCATTCAGTTTAATATCCCTACCCATTTGAAGATGAGGTATTGTAATGGTCGAGAGAGTAAAGGACTGACCCAGGGCTACATTTATTTATTGATTATTTATTTATTGGGCACAGATGTTTATTGGATATCTTCTATATCCAAGTACTGCGCTTGGCACTGTGAAGACAAGGGTAGGAGTGGAGAAAGACACAGGGCCTGTCCTAATGGAATTTACATACAGGGCAAAGTGGTGTTCCCAGAGGGAGCCTAGAACTCGGCCTCCAGGTTCAACCCCCAGCCAGGTCATTCCTCTGTTCCCTTTGTCTCTCTGAGACACAAGTCAGACTGATTCTTTTTTTTTTTTTTCAACGTTTTTTATTTATTTTTGGGACAGAGAGAGACAGAGCATGAACGGGGGAGGGGCAGAGAGAGAGGGAGACACAGAATCGGAAACAGGCTCCAGGCTCCGAGCCATCAGCCCAGAGCCTGACGCGGGGCTCGAACTCACCGACGGCGAGATCGTGACCTGACTGAAGTCGGACGCTTAACCGACTGCGCCACCCAGGCGCCCCAAGTCAGACTGATTCTTAAAGGATAACTAGACTTTCGACAAATGGATATGAGGAGGAAGGGCATCCCAGGTGGAGGGGACTTTTGAGCAAAGACACTGCGATTAGACCACGTGGGTTGTGTTCAGACAGTAGGAGAGTAACCTGGTGTAACCAGACACTGGCTAGCTAACTAGAGGCAGATCGCAGAGGACCTGATTTTGCTCTCTAGAAAGTGGTGGCTGAAAGTGTGTGAGAGAGGCCCCTGAAGACTGCTGCCGAGGAGGGTGCGAGTGGTCAGAAACTGGGCGGAGAGGAAGGAAACCCCAGCTTCACTTTAAGATGGGCGGCAAGGGCAGCAATGACTCAGGAGTATCAGCTGCAGCTTCAGGAGGTGGATCAGCACACCTCCACCCCCTAAATCGGCTGGACCACGGGAGAGTTGACGGGCCAGGACTGGTGCAGGATCCTGTCCCAACGAACGATACCATCCAATCTCTGGGACTTCAGACCTTCTGGATTTTTCAATATTTGTAATGTACGTGTGTCTCAAGAGCCCAGACCCTCAATCAAGAGCTCAGACCCAATCTTTGGGATTTCAGACCTTCTGGAATTTTCAATATTTGTAGTGTGTACGTGTGTCTCAAGAGCAGCAGGGTCCCGGGGTCTGCAGGGTAGCCGTCAGTGGCTGTGGGATATTTCAGCACCGGACCACGGACAGCACCCGCGCGGGAAGGAGGGGTGGGAGCGGGGGGAGGAGCCAGCTTCCGGGGCTCGCTTGGCCGCGCTGTCACTACCCGGCGCGGCCTCCTACTAACACCTCGCGGGTTGCCTGGGCTCCGCTCCAGGGCTGGGGGGAGTATGGAGGACGGGAGAGGAAAGAGAGCATTGAGAGGGAGAGGCAGGAGCCCCGAGGGGTGGGACTTGATAGAACCCCACCGACCCATCCCCTCCTGGAGCACATCCGGCGAGCGAAACTTGGTTCCCGGACTCCCGCCTCCTCCAGGTCTCCAACCGGTGTAGTCGTGGCAGGGCGAGCGTCAAGTACCCCACTGCGCAGGCGCGGAAATAATTCTCAACACCCTCTTACTTTAACCCAACTATTGGCTGTTCTGGGCACAAACTAGCAAACGCAACATCCAATCCGAGAGTGCCTCGAATTGCTCCGCCTATCCTCCTCCCGGAAGTTGACTACTGCCGAATCCAATTCAGCGAGGCCGCGCCAGCAGCCAATTGGGATAAGGGAGGGGCGAGTTGGCGCCGCCGAGGAGCCAATGGCAGGCGACGGAGGATAACACTGCGGACATGGCGGCTGTGGTCGAAGAGCTCGCGGACGTGTCGGGCTTCTCCATAACCTCAGTCGGTGCCCAGGGTGCGGAGCTGCTGCCTTATTAGTATTCTCACCCACGAGGCGGCGCAGCGGGCCCCTGGGGAGAGCCAGCATCGCGGCCATGGCTTATCACTCGGGATACGGAGCCCACGGTGCGTGGGGCGCGGGGCGGGTGGGACGCGGCCCGACCGGCCGGAGGAGGGTCGGCGGCGCGGCCCTCTCACCCCGAGGGAGAGGGGCAGCCGTGACCGCTCCCCGGGGCGGCGGGTGTCTTTCGGGTTTCCGCCCTGCGCGACTCAGCAACGCGTCCCGGACTTCGCCCTCGGCCCAATCCCGAGATCGGGCGGTGACAGCACAGCTGGGTTGCCCATGCTAGACCAGCACAAACGGAGTCTGCCTCCAAAACTTTCTTTACCTGTCATGACCCTGGTAGGGGCCCTCGCCACTGCGCAGGGCCTTTGGGTACTCAGCTGTCTTCTTTCCCACTCTTGTTTATGCGGGATGCCTTCCCAGTTATCTTCTCCACCTAGTAAACTTCTACTCACTCTCCCAAGGCTCAATTCAGAGATCACTTCCCTTGAGAAGACCCCCAGAAGCCCCCAGGTGGGCAACCACTTCCAGGTGCTGCCTTAGCTCTTTCTTTGCCTACATTTAACACCTCTGGGAAAGGGTCCTTCTTCAAAGTTCTTTCTGGATTACCTATCCCCATCCAGCATGTATTTCACTAACTGATTGCTTGGTGCCCCCAGGACCCATACAGGGCTGCGCAGTCTGGGGAGGGGGTGGTGGTTTGGGCTCATGCTTGGTATTCCCGTCACCTACTCTAGTACCTACAAACCCACAGGCTCCAAGCACAGGGCCCGGGCAGCTCCAGATCCCCCTCCCCTCTTCGATGACACAAGCGGTGGTTACTCCAGCCAGCCAGGGGGATACCCAGCCCCAGGAGCCGACGTGGCCTTCAATGTCAACCACTTGCTTGGGGACCCCATGGCCAACGTGGCTATGGCCTATGGCAGCTCCATCGCATCCCATGGGAAGGACATGGTGCACAAGGAGGTGTGGCCTGCCCCCAGGGCAAGGGTGGCAAGATTTCTGGCCAGGGCTGGGGCATCACGGGATCCCACCTAATTGTCACAGCAGCCCTCAGGGAAGGAGCACACCCTGGAGCACCCTGAGGTTTGGTGTGCAGCTTGCCCACAGCCTCCTCTCTCCTCTCCCAGCTGCACCGTTTTGTGTCTGTGAACAAACTCAAGTATTTTTTTGCTGTGGACACAGCCTATGTGGCCAAGAAGTTGGGGCTACTGGTCTTCCCCTACACACACCAGGTGAGCTGCCTACCAGGTGAACTGGCGGGGCCCTGTGCCTCCCTCATCCTTTCCCAGAGTTTGGCCCCCAGACCTCAACGCCCTTTCTTCTCTTCTCATCTTTTACTCCTGACCTGGCCGCTGCCGCTGCCGCCAGAACTGGGAAGTGCAGTACAGTCGCGACATGCCTCTGCCACCACGGCAAGATCTCAACGCCCCTGACCTCTATATCCCCAGTGAGTCTTTCTTTGACCTGGGCTGGGAGTTGTGGGGGGACCTGTGCCTCGAGGCACCAGTGAGAAGAGAGAGGCTCACGCGTCGATTCAGCATCTGCTTTTGGTGCTTTTGTGTGTGGCGATTGCTAGACGCCAGGTAGGCGAGAGTAGGGGGACCGGTGAGGGATTTCCTGGCTGTGCCTTCAGTGCCCTCAGGGTGTTCCCTTTGGAGACCTTCTTGCCTCTTGACTGGGACCATGTCCCTCTCCAGCCTGGAGCTCTGGGTTTAGACCTGGCCCTGCAACTTCCAGCTCTGGGACCTCAGGCTGGCTACTTTTATCCTTCCGGAAACCAGGAATAACCACAGTCTCTACCACAAAGGATTGCGGTGGAGCTTCAGTGAGGTGATGTGTGCTCAGCAGGAAGCACACTTTAAATCATTACTGTCATTGTTGTTACTTACCCCCCAAGTCCTGCTCCAACATTTCCTCCTCTGAGGAAGTGATCACTCCCTTATGGGCTCCCATAACCGCCCGTCCACCTGGCACATGGCACACGGGGTCAGGCCGCCCACGTTGTATAGCGGCTGGCAGACTCTGCATTTGACTCCTCTCTGTCCCGGGGCCTGTACAAGGCGCAGCCCATGGTGGGTACCCTAGAGTAGGGGTGAGTGTGCCCGGGTCAGCCCTCAGAGGGGTTGCTAGGGCAGCCAGTGCTAGTGAGGGCAGCCAGTCAGCCCAGTTGCTCTGGGAGGGCCACAGGTTCTTCCATCCTTCATTCCATTTTCTCTCAGAGCCACCTGGTAAGGCAGGAACTGCCATCTCTGTTTTCCATGTTGAAGCCAAGGATCAGAGAGACTCGAATCTCTTTGACGCCACGTAGCTTATAGGTGATAGAGCTGGCTCCTGACTCCAGACCCTGTGCTCTTTGGTGGGCACATCAGTTCTGGTGCTTCAGGGGGCAGAGAACAGGGCTGAGGAGTTGCAGTTGCTGTGAAAGCCCAGCTCCCACTGGCTCTGAGCTTTTGTGCAAACAGCAGAGGTAAACCTGGAGCCCTCTATGTTGGCAGGATGGCCAGAGCCATAGCCAGTGCCAATGGCCAGACGTAAGAAGAAGTCATCCTCATGGCCTGGACTCCAGGGACAGCCTGAGTTGTCTTCAAGCCTGTATTTTGGTCCTATAGTCTTGTGTGAGATCAGTTTGGCCCCTGCCAGCTCATCTAGGATTAGCAATGCCCTTGGCCTGTGATGTAGTTAGAGTCACAGCAGGAAGCTGGTAAATTTCCTAGCACAGGGATAGGGAAGGAGGCAGCTTGGTGGTCCTGAGAGAAGGGTCAGGTAGCATTTACACAGGGAGAGAGAGCTGAGCAGGCAGGGTATTGGGGAGCTGACTATGGAGGCTGAGCATGAGGGGATATGCAGGGAAGGAAGTATAGGGAGAAGGTGGGGAGTGTAAGTGGCCTCAAATACCTAGTTAGGGGGTTCGGATTGAGGAAAACAGGCTGACGGCATCTCTCTGGCTCTTGGCAGCAATGGCCTTCATCACCTACGTGCTGTTGGCTGGGATGGCACTGGGCATTCAGAAAAGGTCAGTGCCAAGGCCCTCCTCCGTTCCTACCAGCTTTCCCTCCTGACTGCTCTCCTCACCTCCCCAGGGGACCTGTGGCAGGTCCTAAGCCCACCCCATGTCCTCAGGCTCAACCTGCCAAACAGGATGGCTGGTGTCTGAACTCACCCCCACCCCCACCCCCTCGTGGCCACAGGTTCTCCCCAGAAGTGCTGGGCCTGTGTGCAAGCACGGCGCTGGTGTGGGTCGTGATGGAGGTGCTAGCCCTGCTCCTGGGCGTCTACCTGGCCACCGTGCGCAGTGACCTGAGCACCTTCCACCTGCTAGCCTACAGCGGCTACAAATATGTGGGGTGAGTACCCCTGCACTCTTTCGCACTCGTCTCGGGAACTGTGTACCGTTGTTAGATCAAGAATGTATGGAGAGCCGCTCCGGGAACACAGGGGAGAAGGGCCTTGAGCTGGGGTCGTGAAGGAGGTCTCAGATCCAGGTGCTAGGGCTGAGTCCTAGGCCTGCCAGATTCATTTTGAGTCTAGGACCCTGTGGGGACAGACTGGAGATAAAGGGCCCCAGAGGTGGTGGTCAGGGTCTAGGCTGGGTGGTGGGGCCGGTCTCAGGCCTGGATCGTTGGAAGGTCTCCAACATCTTCTTTCTCCTCTCCCCCCACCCCTCCCAACACCCCACACCCCTGCAGGATGATCCTCAGTGTGCTCACAGGGCTGCTTTTCGGCAGCGATGGCTACTATGTGGCACTGGCCTGGACTTCGTCTTCACTCATGTACTTCATCGTGAGTCTGGGGCTGCCCCTCCCGCCTCTTCCCCCGGGGTTGGAGCTGGGGCCGAGCCTCCCCATCCTGGCACAGCTTCAGCTCTCTCCTTTCTTCTAGGTGCGCTCTTTGCGAACAGCAGCCCTGGGCCCCGACACTATGGGGGGCCCAGCTCCCCGGCAGCGTCTCCAGCTCTACCTGACTCTGGGAGCTGCAGCCTTCCAGCCCCTCATCATATATTGGCTGACCTTCCACCTGATCCGGTGACCTTTGGCTCCCACTGGCACTGATTTTTCCATATATTGAAGATTTGATTTCCTTGATTGCATTTGACCCTTGTTCCTGGGGCCTGAGGTGGTGGTGGTGGTGGGAGGGGGGGGTGGTCTCCATTGCCCAGGGTTTATCGGGCTCTAGGGACCCAGGGGAGGGCTTCCTGGAGTTGGTGGTCTTGATACTGCTTTGAAAGGCAGATGGAAGGGTTTTAGCAGCAATAGCTGTTTGGCTGTGACCAGGAAAGTGAGGACAGAAGGGAGCAGCTGCCAAGGAGACCTCGAAGGCCTCTCTGATCCATCTGAGGGGGTCCCTGGAGGGTTCGATGGGCCAGTGGTTTGAGCCTCTGTCCTGAGGATTTAGCTCAGGGCTGTCCCCTATAAGTCCCTTTGCCCCCATGTCCTCTTCAAGCCTTTCAGGAGCAGAACTGGGGCCCACGTGTTTGCAGTAGTTTATTCATATTTTGTCACAAATGGCCGGGGAGGGGGTGCCGGACTCCTCCAGGCAACATAGAAAATAGGTCCAAGAGACAGGACAGGCTGGGGTTGGGGCAAGTGGGAACGGGGAAGGGGGAGATCTGGAGAGAGAGCCTGGGGGAGGGGAGAGGGCAGACTAGGGGTGGGGCTGCCCCCCTGCTGAGCCTGCTCATTCCCGGTGTGGGTACCCCCCCACCTGCAGGGGGAGCCTCAGGGTGGGGGTGGAGGGGGGTGGCCTAGAACTTCCAGGGTCAAGCCCTGCCCCTTGGCAGGGCCTGTGTCCCCCCGCCACCCCCCCCCCCCGAAGTGGACAAGGCTGGAGGTTCCACCCCTTCCAAGACTGACTGCCATGCCTACAGGCTGGCAGAGGAGCCCCTGCCCCTATTTAGAGCTCTGCCCAGCCCTAGTCCAAGGGGAGGGGGCTCTGAAGGCGGGAGGTCCCCGCAGCAGCAGTTTGGGGGGGGGCGTGGAGAGGAGGCTGAGGGCACCAGTGCCCCCTCCCTCCCCGGGGCTGAGGCCTCTGCGGCCGAGGGGCAGGGCTGGGGGTGCACAGGCGTCCGGTCCATTCTGGGCTTGCTCCCTGGCCGGCTTCCCCCTTAGAAACTCACCAACGTATAAACCATACTGTGGGGAGATGAGGCAGTGAGCCAAGTCCTGAGTAGGCCCAGCTACTGGCCACCCCCCCCCCCCCACCATACCCTGGGTTGCCCTCAGTCCTCAAGGGAAAAAGGCAGAAACTTGGGGCCCAACCACTCCTAGGATTGGAAGCATGCGACCTAGAGCATCCCTTCCCTGACTTCTGACTGCCATGAGCAGGGCCTCCTCACCTGTACAGGTAATAGAAGAAGGAGAGCAGGTAGAAGGCAAGTTTGCACCAGGACTCCTTCTGGCAGTAGTTGAGGATGTCAGCATTCATGATGGAGACCGCATCATACATGACCTCGGAGCCATCCGCAGGACGATGGAAGTACCTGGGGTGAAGGAGGGGCCTGAGCGCCCACCATCAAAGCGTCCACCCCCATCTTGCCCCTGCTTCTCCACCTCACTCCCCCACGCCCCACCAGGACAGTTTCCAGAGGTGGGAGAGAGGGGGATGTTGAGGTCCTCACCTCCAGAGGTGGTAGAAGAGGAGGGGGATGTTGAGGCCCAGGGTCACCCACTCTGCTGCACACAGAAACATCAGACAGAAGAGGCCGTGGATGGAGTATTCTGGGACCACCAGCTGGGGAGGGAGGATGAGAGGTCAGCTGCCCGGTGCCAGGACAGACCCCAGCTTCAAGGGCACAGAGGGGAGCTGGGATTCGGGAGGTGCCCCCTCCCCCACCGTGACCTCGGGATTAAAGGGGTCTCTAGCCTCCCACTCTCTCCCGGTGGCGGAGCTGAGCAAGCAGGTCCCAGGGGGGTAAGGCCCTGGTGCGGGTCACAGGAGAGTAGGGCTGAGCTGGGCTAGAAGCCTCCTGCTACCAGCCCTGACACTGACCTTCCTCAGGAGGCAGCAGATGCGTTCGATGTTTTTTAAACGCTCGCGCTGTAGGGGGAGGAAAAGGCCGCCATGGGGGAGGCGGAGGAGCGGGCAATAGGGGCGTCCCCCCCCCCCCCCCACGCCCGGGGCGCCCCCCCTCCCCCTCCCCCCGCCGCCACCGCCGTCCCTACGTCTCCACGTCCCCGGCCGACCTGCACGTGGCCGCCAGGGGGCGCCAGAGCAGCTTGCGGCAGGGCAGCAGCCGCGCCGTCCCCATGGCAACCGTCGCCATGGAGGGACCTTCACCCGCGTCTCCACGGCAACGGCCCAGAGCCTGGCAACGGCCGCTCCGCCAGGAGGAACCCGAGCCCCGAGCCCGCGCCAGGTGTTTGCTGGGGGCGGGGACAGACAGGAAGGGGCACAGCCGCCGGTCCCCCCCCCCAACACCCCCTTCTTCCCGTTCCCCACCCACCCCCCTTCGCCTGCGACAGATGGAAAGACAGACGGACGGACACACCTCAGCACAGCACATGTATCACTTACTGCCCGCGCTGGATTCCCCTGATCGATGGGGTTCTTGAAGTCGGTCCGCAGCTCGTCAAAGGCTATGATCTGGGAGAGGGGCGTGTGCCCGTCAGGGCGGGGGCAACAGTTTATGAGTCCCCCACCCACCCTTCTGTGGGATAGGAATTCACACATGGGGACTGGACCAGATGGAAGCTTGCTGCACAGGTGGAGAAACCGAGGTTGAGGGAAGGGCAGGGCCTGGCTCAAGGTCACACAACAGTCTGGAACAAGTCCTAGTGTGCTAATGCCCAAGTCAAGCCATGTTCACGATGCCTCCACCCAAAACATTCCAAGAGATGGTGTCTTAATCTGCCCTGTGCTGACCACTGGGGCCCCAGAAGCCTGGGACACAGCCCTTGCTTGAGAGGACCTCATATGCTTGGGAGGACTGTGAACTATATTCCAGGGTGATCAGGACTACTGGGGTGCTTGGTCCAGCGTTAGAAGCGATGGGGGGGGGGGGGGTGGTCAGACTGGACTCGGAGTGGGTGTTCGGTGAACAAATGGGGGAAGGGAGTCCAAACATCAGGAACAGCAGGTACAAAGGCAGAAGGTTGAGAGACTAAGGAACGTTCAGGAAGCTGCAGATTTCATGGGGCCAGAGTGAAAAGAGGGAAGGAAGATGGGAATGTGAGAGATGGGCTGCAGATGCTGTAAGCTCAGACCAGATGTTTGGACTTTAATTCTAAAAGTAATGGGAGCCATTGAGGGGTGTAAAGCAGCAGAGTAGGGCGGCCAGGCTAATGTTTTAGGATAGATGAAGCAGGAGGTACACATTGGCTAACAGCCCCAGCCAAGACATACATGATGCCTACTCTGTGCCAGCAGCTTTATGTTTACTAACTCATTGAATGCTTGCAACAAGCTGATGACGTAGGTACTGCTATATCCATTTTGCAGATAAAGAAACTGAGACTGGTTAAGCGACTTGTCCAAGGCTACACGTAGCTAGTCAGCTGTAAGAATGGATTCTAACCCAGACTCCAGAGTTAAAATTCTTAACTGCTTAGGCCAGGCCAGAGAACTGTTGGGGGTGGGTGGGGGGAGGACTCACGTTGATAGTGATCTGAGTGAGGAGAATGGCAGTGAGGGTGGAGAGGTGTGGACGGATTCCAGAGCTATTTAGAAGCCAGACTCCAGAGGGCTTGAATGGCAGCAGAGTGGAGGCAGAGGGGCCCAAGTTGCCTTTGGGTGTTCGGGCATCTGGTAGATGGCAGTGTCCTCATTGGGATGGGGAACTCCTGGGAGGAACAGGTGTTTGAGGGGATGATGGGACAGACCTGGGTGGGGGGGTGGGGGGTGCAGCTAGCATGGGAAGAGGTCTGGAAGAAAAGCCTTCTGAGATCCCCTCCTCTCAGCACCAGCCCTAGGACGGGGCACGCACAGGGCCCACACCCCCAAGCATCTCAGACCCCAGACGGCTTGGAGGGAGAGAACATGGGCTTCCTGGAGGGAGCTGGGCCATCTGGAGCAGCACCCCTCTCCCCATGAACTCTGGGCAGCCACCTGCCCGCCAGACACAGCAACAGGGTCCAGCAGGGAGCGGAAGGGTGCCGTCTGTCTGCCCCAGAGCTGGCACCACCAGCAGGCAGCGGGTGTCATGCCTCCCACCCCCCAGGCTGCCTGGCGCTGACTCAGCCCCCTGGAACAAACAATCCCCCACGATGACAGCTGACACACGTCAGTCACCATCAGGGATGCCTAGCAACCAGTGGGGACTGGGTCAGGGTCTGGGGTGGGATCTGGGGTCCTGCCCTGGAAGTTTCTAGTTCTTACCAACTTGGATTCAGGACCACACCTCCTATGCCCATCCCCCAACTCCCTTAGTAGGACATGTTCTGGGCACTATGATGTATATACAACAAACCCATTTTGCCCACAAGGAATGCCCACAAGACTCGGCATGGGTGACTTGCTAAGACCACCCAACTAAATAGTTAAGTGAACACAGTGCTTGACACATAATAGGTGCTCAATAAATATTTGTCGAGCCCTTTCCCCCAGCCTAGGAGCCCCACAAGGGCAAAGCCTGAGTCTTATTCATCCTTGACTCCCCCACAGCTACCTAGAGCCTGGTTGTCTCAGCGCTTCCTATTGACACAGGTGTGTTGAATGGAGGGCTGCTCCGAGTGGTCCCTAAGGATAGGGACCACCAGAGGGTCCGCAGGAGGCCTCTGGGTGGGCAGGGGTGTGGAAAGGGGCTTCTTGAATTCCAGGAAACTTTCTCCCAGGAGCTGTTTGGCTCTGTGTTCCCAGCCTGCGACCCTCAATTTCTTCCAATCTACAGGACCCCAGCCCTCCTGTCCCCAGACCACACATAGGATTGTCCACTGCCCTGGGATGAGATAGGAGAGATCGAGATGGAAAGGGGGGGCGGTATGGAGGCAGAGAAAGAGGAAGATAAGAAAAAGCAACTAAGAGACCCACAGAATGAGAGAGAGAGAGAGAGAGAGAGAGAGAGAGGCACAAAGCCAGGCTTAAGGCTGGAGATGGGGGGTGGTGCATGTTGTAAAGTGCCTGTAGGGCCTCACTCCTCACACAGGAAGGGTGCAGAGTCCACAGAATCCTGATGCCAAGGAGACAGGCAGCTGCAGGGCAAGGGGGATTGTGAAGGGAGAGCTTGGTCAAGGGCCAGGGAGGATCCGGGGCCAGGCAGCATGTCCCAGGAAAAGAGAGAGGAAGTGGGGAGACCAGGAAGGAAGCAGGTGAGGTGATGAGGAGGAATCGATAGGAAGGAAAGAAGGGGATACGGGGGGGGGGGGGGGGGGAGAGACTGGAGAGGGTGAGGGAATCCCCCTAGAGAGGATGGAGATCGGGAAGATAGGTCTTGGTCATGGGAGCAGAGGATGCCGAGATGGACAGGCCAGCGCTGACCGAGACGGGCAGTCCTCATTGAGGGGATCGGGGTGGGGGCCAAAACCTCCGAGGACTGGAGGAGGGAGGGTGGTCAAGGGCCCCAAACAATGAGCTGGAGACTGAGTGATAGTTCTTGGTGACAGGAAGGGAGCCAGGCAGAGAGGGCTGCTGAGGAGAGGGCCCCAGACAGAATGAGGGAGAGGGACTCTCTCTAAGGGGAGGTGATTAGGATAAAGGATGAGAAATGGACATTCTGAAAGATCAGGTGTGAAGCCACACCAGAGTGAGAGACAGACCAAAGGGGACACACTAGACAAAGGGGAAAGTGGGCAGGAAGAGGAGGGGAAAAGGAGAAGTGGGGAGGAAACCTGCTGAGAGGAAGCCGGTAAAGGAGGGGGTAGGGAAGCCTGAGGGGAGCTGGTGGTGGGGACTAGGTCTCTGGGGCCGCTTAGAGCCAACCGCAGCTGGGTCAGGGAGGTGAGTGAGAGGGAAAGGGTTAACAGGCTCTGCGATCTGTGGGTCCTGTAAACAGATGCAGTTGCCATGGCAACCGGCTCCATCACTCCTGGCTGGAAAAACCCACAAAGGGGGGGCAAGCAGACAGACAAACTGCCCGACAGACAAACGGGGGCGACTGGATTCGGGGGTAGGAGAGAAGGGAGCAAGAATCGCAGAATCCTGCCCCACTCCCCAAGACGGCATGGGGCAGGGGAAGGGGGTCAGAGACCAACTGACATACCCACAGACAGGCGGGGGCGGCGGAGGAAGGGGGCTCCGGGAAGGAAGCTGACGACGGGAGGGGGTGTTCATGGGGGCGAACAGAAGCCGACCAAAGGGGGATAGAGGAGAGGAGGCTCCAAGTTTCCCCAGGCCCTGAGCCCATCCTCCCGGACCCTCCCGCTCTGTGCGCCCCCGGCCCCCCACCCCGCCCCCAGCCCCAGCCCGGCCTTACGTGCCAGATGACAAAGAAGATGAGGGAGGCGCACAGCACCAGGGTGAGCATGTAGCAGAACGCGGCGAAGGTGAACGCCATGGCCCCCGCGCCGGGCGACGGCCCGGGGGGCGCCAGCGCGGGGCCCGGGCGCAAGGGGACGCCCCCCGGTCCGCGTTTAGGGCCGGCCGGGCATGGCCCGCAGGCCTTGGGGGACGCGGGCGGCGCGGCCGGGGCCGGGGCCGCGGGGCCGTGGGGCGCGCGGGGCGCGGGCCGGTGGGCTCTGGGGGCGCGTCCGCTGCCGGCTGCCCGGGCCCCGATCGCTCATCCTGCGATCCCTCGCCCGCGGCTCCCTCGCTCTCCAGCCCGCGAAGCCGGCGGGGCGGAGCCGGGGGCGGGGCCGCCGTGCTAGCGGCCTCGGGCGGGGCTGGGTCTCCGCGCGCCCCTCCGCTTGCACAGCCCGGCCCGGGAGCCACCTCCCCGCCCCAACCTCAGGGACACGTAGGCAGGGACGCACATCTCTGGCAAGTGCCCGCCCCCGCCCCCCGCGTCACACAACGAGCTCGGTCCACTCGGACGAGCACACACACACACACACACACACACACACACACACCCCTACCCTCACATACGTGTTTTGTACTTTGGCCGGGAGGCCAGGCTAAGAGGTCTTAAAGTGGGAGGAACTTGGCACTATGGGGGGGAGGGGGGGGGGACACCTGGCTTGAATCCAGGGCAAAGCTGGGAGACGGGCTGAAGGAGATGCGGGCCAGGCATGATGGGGCACATCTGCGGCCCAACCTCACAGCATGGATGGATGTGCGCCTGTGTGGGTGTTGGCGGCGGCTCACCAGGTACTCGCCGATGTCCGCCTGCCTCCCTTGCAGCCGGAACCGTGCTGGGCCCGTAGGGACACACCACAGAAGCAAAAGCAGGCAGCCCTCCTGGCTTTAGGAAGTGGGTCAAGGGCTTTCAATAGCAACCCTAGGACACACAGCCCAAGCCAGGACCCTGTACTGCCAGCCAAGCCCAGGGCCCCAGCTCCATTTCCCCACCCCAAGACAGCTCCCGCCACAGACCACACTCAACCACCACAACTTCCTTGCAAAAACCCTCGGCTCACCGGAGGGCCAGTGGAAATTTATTTATTTTTTGTCCTTTCTGTCTTTCCCCAAGTGGCTTTTCCTTGCAAAATGCCTGACATGACACCAGAGGGGAACCTGGGAGTGGGGGGCACCCCAGGGACTTAAATACAAGCTGGAGGGCAGGGCACAGATGGGACAGGCGAGAGACAGCACAAGGGACATGGCTTCTCAGGTAGAGACCAAAGGTTTGTTTTTCTGCAGGAAGAAGCTGTGCCAGAGGGCAGGGGGCTAGGATCCTGGGGGGGGGGGGGGGGGGGGGGGAGGGGGAGGCCCTCAACCCTGGGTTTGCACCCACATTCCCCAGAGGAGAAGCAGCACCAGGGTATGAGGACCTGCCCTCATAGGTTTCCAAGAACAGAAGGGGGAGAATTAAGCCAGATGTGCTGCCTCAGGGACAGGGAGGTGCTGGCAGAGTGAGGGTTAAGGCTGGCGCCCGGCCTCTGGCACGGTGGGCCTTCCGCCTCTGCCTGCCTTGGGGACAAAGGGGCACGGTGGGCAGGCAGCACATGGGCCTGGCTCTGGCAGGGCAGGGGGTGGCAGGAGCAGGCTCCCTCTGGGCTCAAGACACAGGCCCAGCATGGCTGCCCGCCCACCTGCTCTAGATGTGCTCAGACCCCACCGCAGCTGGACGGCTCGAGCTGTGAAGTGTGGAAGGGGCGGGGAGGGGAGGCAGGGAGGAAAGGGTGGGCTGCTGGGCCCCTGTGGCCCCCATGCCCTTCCTGAGGTCCAGCCCAGGGCCCTGGATCCTGGGTCCTGGATCCCCTGGTCCCATTCCTGGCCCTGGGTGCTGACTGCTGACAGGGACTGCAGCGGCCAGGGAGGCTCTCAGCTCTTGGGGAAGGGGGGTGGGGGGTGGGGTGGGAAGGAAAAAGGGTAAGGAGAGAAACCCACTGCAGCATACATGGGGGGCAAGGGAGGGGAACAGAGGAGCCCTCATCCCAAAGAAAGGTGTGTGGTGGGGTACCTTTTAAAGTTACCTAGAGGCAGCAGCAGAGCAAGCCCACATCCCCACCCCAGCCAAAGGTCCTGGGTGTCCTCCCTTGGGGACCTTGACAAAACCGGGGCTCAGGGCAGCAGGCAGATGGGCCAGAGGGAGATGGGGAGCCCAGGACACCCCAAAGCCACAGACTCAAATGCCCCAGGACAGGGAGGCACCTCCTGTCCCCTCCAGGGGCATCATCTGGAGAAGGTGCCCCCTCCTGTCCCACCCCATGTGCCCCTCCTAGCAACAGCCACCACCAGCCGGCTTCACGGGGGTGCTGTCAATCTTGAGGTTGGGCCGCTCACCCCCTGAGGCTGCCCCAGGCCCCATCCGCTTTTTGATCTCAGCAGCCATGGTCATGAATGCCTGCTCGACATTGGTAGCGTTCTTGGCACTCGTCTCCAGGAAGGGGATGCCCAGAGAGTCTGCAAACTCCTGACAAGGGGAGGAGAGAGAAGAGGAGGGGAAGGAGGGGTGAGAGGCAGCAGACACCAGCCCATCCTGGGCAGCCTGACCCAGGCCCCGCTCACCTTGGCTGTGGTGTTATCCACCACTTTCTTGGTGGTGAGGTCGCTCTTGTTGCCCACCAGGAGCTTATTGACGTTCTCACTGGCATAGCGGTCAATTTCCTGTAGCCACTGCTTCACATTGGCGTAGGATTCCTAGAGGAGCCAGAATCAGAAGTTATTTTGCTCTCAACTCCCATCCCTACCCAAAGCCAGGAGAACCAGGGCTGTTAAAGGGGGCTTCCCTGGGCTCCTGAGAGAGGCAGGAGCCCTGAGAGCTCAGGGAACCAGACAGAAGAAGCTTTCTCCTCCAGGTTTAGGGGTCCTCTCTGATGCCCTCTGTCTGAGACCCCCAAAGCCAAGCCTGGCACCAGCTATCTGCTAACAGCCCCAGTACATAAAACAGCCCAGGCCTAAGGGCCAGCCAGCTCTGCTTCATGCTGTTGGTCTCTCCCTGAGACACAGAAAAGGTTGAAAACACGCAGGGAGCAAATAACAAAAGAGAGACCAGAGAGGAGACGGAAATGGAGGGGAACAGGTTAGCAAAGTTCCCATGGTGGCCTTAAAATCCCTGTAAGGTCTGAAGTCTTACAGCCCAACGGTAGGTGGAGGGTCCTCGCAGAGGAGACCCTGGCCTATTGAGAGAGACACATAACCGGGAACAAGGCCAGACATGCATTCTGCTTCTGGCACCAATAGCCTCCTCACTCAGACCAGCCCTCCCAACAGCTGGCCACTCCCTTCCCCCTACCCCTGGCTCATAGACAAAGACAGATCTTTCAGGAACATGCGTGAGCTAGAGCCACTTTCCCCTCTTAGGAATCAGAACGTGGGGGGCTATCCCACCGGATTCGAACTTACACCTCCTGCATGTCCTAGGCTGGGGCCCTGTGGACAAGGATGGGACACATACCTAGGTCCTACCCTAAGGCACTCAGGAGACAGTGGAGGACTAGAGCAGGACACACACGATGGCAAGACAGGGTGAGGAGCGCTGTAGGGATGGAAGGCAGGAGCCGCTGCAGCCCTAGGACTGCTTCTGCCCAGAGACTGCAGCTGACCTACGTCCGAAGGTACAAACTGGCCTTGTGTGGAAGCAAGTGGAGGAATGGGAAAGGTGCGAGGGGAGGAGATGACACACACCAGGTCAAGGAATGGGGTAGGGGGGTGAGGGGGCGCAGTGCCTTTGGAGAGCAGGGGGAAGCTGAAGGTTGCTGGCTACAGGCCCTGGGCACAGAAGGAAGGGGAAAGGAGGCAGGCCAGAAGATGGAAGGTCTTAGCTTGGCTGAATCTAGACAACCAGGAGCCCACGAGAGTTTTCTCAGGAAGGGAGCAGCAGAAGCACACCTGTGTTCTGGGAAGACAGTCCAGGTAGGAGTGGAGAGGCCAGTGCAGCCTGGTGAGAAGACGGAGACCAACTGGGAGGTGGCTGCAATATTCTAGGGAAGAAATGTGCGCCCTGAGCCAAGGGGTGAGGCAAGGAAGAGTGCAGGATTCAGAGTCAAGACCATCCTGGGTTAAGTCCCCAGCTCTGCCAAACATTTACTGTGAGACCCTAGATTTGTCACCTGACCTCTCTGAGCTTCAACTTCCTCACTTCTATAAAACAGTATCTCCCGATGGGGCTGTTGTGAACATGAGATAATGAATGCAGGCCTGTCTCGTGACAAGTGCTTAATTAGCAGGAGCTGCTATTATCCTCATCACTGCTTTTATTACAAGGGAATGGACCTGAGAAAGAAGACAGAGAAAAGAACTGGGGGAGGGAAGAGTCTTCTGGTCAGACCAACAGGAACTCTGTTACAAAGATGGGGTTGTGGGAGATAGCATGGGGAGAGACAGTGAGGGCAGTGCTGGATACACTGAGTTCTGAAGATGATCTGGAGCTGAGAGGTTGGCTAGGGGAAGGGAAGGGCTGGCTTGGAAGCCAAGAACCCTGGTTCAAACACTGGCTTTGCCCTTTCTGGCTATGAGACCGTGGGCAAGTTACCTAACACCTCCCTAAGCGTATCTCAGCCAGAAAACAGGGACCCCAGCACTCAGTTCACTGGACAAAGTGCCAGCAAGGTAGAACACAGAAGACAGGACTCACAGCGATAGCTGTTTGCACAGGACTCACAGAACATAAGACAGGAACCAAACCACAAAGCGGCCAGACCCATGCGGGGAGAGTCAAGAAACACGAGATGAGGATGGGGGCAGGAGGTGGTAGGACGGAGCAAACCTGTAGAAATTCACTCAAAAGAGAATCCAATGCAGCAAAAGGTAGGAGAGCTGGAGATAGTAAACTTTCCAAGGAGAGGGAAGAGAACGAAGGTAAAAGCCATGAAAGGTCAATCAGGGCGAGAACTGAAATGAGGTCATGGGACTTGGCGGCTAGAGGTCCTTGGCGACCTCTGTCCGAGTAGAGCACAGTTCACCCACAGCCTGTTGTCCAAAAGACATCGTGAGTTCCCAGCGAGCCCAAGGGCCCAGCTGCCCTTCAGAGCGGGAACTCCTCCAGGCCCAGGGCTGATAGAAGCATCTCCACGTGCCCAGGACCAGGCCCCCCACTAAGCAACAAGGTTTAGTCGAAAGAACAAAGGCGGCAGAATCAGGTCTTCTGTCTGTCACTTAATGAACTGCGTGGCCCCAGGCAAGTCTCCTCACCATTCTGACCCGTTTCCTCATCTGTAAAGTGGGAACCTAATGCAGACCTCTTTAGAGTGTCATGAGGCTGTGGCAGGTTCTCTAAAAACTATAAGGTATGGTGGGACTGTTTCAGGTTCTAATGCCACCACTGCTGCCAGTGACACATGACTAATGCTGCCACAGCAGACACTGGGCTTCTACCTTGGCTCACAACGCGCCCCGAGTGCAGGGCTCCCCCACCTCCTTGTCTAAAGCCCTCCAATCGCCTCTCCACAGGATCTTCACACAGGAAGCCATGGGCCCAGCAAGGCAGCTAATCAGCTGACTAAACCCCTACAAAACACAGGTGCCCCGATTCTAGAATAAGGTGGCAAGTTTGGCCAAGAGTTGTGAGGCCTGGTTCTGCAACACCCTGCAGCAGGGCCTCGGGAGGATGCACTTCTGCGGCTGCTTCCCTCCTTGTGAAATGAGTCCGAGTACAGTCTCCTTTCCAGGCAGCATCCAGAAGAGAGGATGGGAAGAGTAAAAAGAAACAAGAACCAAAGACCTGGGGCACCTGACTGGTTCAGTCAGAACATGCGACTGTTGATCTCGGGGTTGTGAATTTGACCCTCAAATTGGGTATGGAGATTACTTAAAAAAATAAGATCTTGGGGGAAAAAAAAGAAAAAAAAAAAAAAAAAAAGAACAAAGATCCAAAACTGAGGAGGCAAAGCCGGGAATGTGGCCCCAGGAGTACCTACCTGGTCGGTGACATCGTACACCACAATGATGCCGTGAGCCCCCCGGTAGTAGCTGGAAGTGATGGTCCGGAACCGCTCCTGACCAGCTGTGTCCCACTGTAAGAAAGTAGGAGAGAAGGGAAGGACAGGTCAGCTCTGGGCTACGTGCCGAGAACCCCGTCCCAAGGCGGCTGCCCCTGCACCAGGGACTGGGAAGAGCAACACTCACGATCTGAAGTTTGATGGTTTTGCCATCCAGCTCAATGGTTCGGATCTTGAAGTCCACCCCGATAGTGCTGATGTAGCTCTCTGTGTATGTGTCATCCTGGAAAAGCGGGGACCAGTGAAATGGCCTGGGTGAACAGGGCCAGGGCCCATCTGGAAAACCTCCCTCCAGGTCTCTGCCCCCAGCTGAGCTTGTAACTGCCAAGCCCCCACTCTCAGCACCCCAACCTGCCAGCCCTGTGTCTTTCACCCTTGGGGTCTAAGGTCTTGCAACTACTGGGCTCTGGGCTGTCCCCTCTCCCTCCTGCCACTGGCCAGGACCCCAGATGGACGGTATGGGAGGCTTCTTACTCACAGCAAACCGCAGAAGCAGGCATGACTTGCCCACGCCCGAATCACCAATCAGAAGCAGCTTAAACAGGTAGTCACTGGCAAGAAAGGATGGGAAGACGTGAAGGAAGGCAAAGAGCCCACCCGCCCCGCCATCCTGCAATCACAACTACGACACTCTCCCGTGCCGTGAGGCTTGCCTTGGTTTAGAGTATTAAGGTGCTCACAAGATCCTCCCACAAGTCCTGGGCAGGGGAGGGCGGACCACCGCCCATATTACAGCTGGCCCAAAGGACTGTCCAAATTCCCACCTTACAGGGAAGGAAACTGAGGCACGGAGAGAAACATGACTTGCCAAGGATCACAGTCATTAGGGGAAAAAGCTGGACATCCTATCCTGACTCCTGACAGACTCCATGGTCTCGCGGCCAGTAGGGACCATCTAGGGAATCCCCCACACTTCCCTGGGGCCCACCTGGCTTGGCAGGGGAGGCCCCAGAAGTGGAAGCTAGGGCCCAGCCTAGAACCTAAGTGAACCTCTATGTAAGGAGCCTGGTAAGAAGAGGTGGTCAACAAGTAGCAACGAGAGCAGTTAAAACGCGCTGAGTTCCTAAGTGTGCCTGGCCCTGGGCGAAACACTTCAGACACATCATCTCGTTTAAGCCTCACAACAGCCCTGTGAAGCGGACGGTGTTATTCCCAACCAATGAGGAAACCAGAGGTCAGAAGAGGGAAGTGTGACTTGCCCTAAGTTACACAGCTGTTAACTCTAAGACTGGAAACCAGGTTCAGACTCCAAAGTCTCTGAGAGCCTGCTGGTTCCCTTCTGTGTCCCTGATAAGCCAGCTCAGAGCTTCACCCTTCCCCCAGGAAATCTGAGGCCTGGATCTGGAGGAGAAAAAGGAAGTGGCGGAAGAGGAAGAAGGTAACTGACACTTGGGGAAATCTGTCAATGAGAAGTCCGGGACAGAGATGTGGGCCACCTACCCGCAGGGGGAGTGACCAAGAAGTGAGGAGAGTCTGAGGTACAGAGAATCCCACTGGAAGGGAGAAACAAATGCCACATTCATCTAAACTTCACCGGCAGCGTGACGGGGAAGGGAAGGGGTGTGACGATGGCGCTGGGGGCCTGCGCCAAGGTGAGGAGAGGGCGGGAAGGGACTGGCCTCCAGGAGCGGCAGGACAGCTAGACCCAGGCAAGGGGCAAAGCGGCGGTCCCGGAGGGGAGGACCCACGGGAGAGCGACCCAGCGCGGTGCCTCGAGGCTTCCCGCGCCTGACCAGCCCCTGAAACAGGATTCCGGGAGAACGGGAAGAACAGAAAGGCTGACTGTCTGACCTAAAGGGCGCCCGAGTCTGGACCCGCTCCAAAACGCCGGGACAGTCGTCAGCACCCAGACCGCCACTCTCTCAAGCAGCAGGTGGGGAAACTGAGGCCGGGAGAGACCGAGGCTGCAGGGTCACCTGACCGATAAGGCCTGGTAGGGGCCGGTGCTTCGGACTCCAAGTAGTGCCCCTCGGGGTCGCAGTGTCTGGGCGCCGAGTGCAAGAACTCGGGGTGCCGAGCCGGGGTCCGGGGGCCCCCGGGGGGAGGGGCAGGACCCGGATGTGGGGGGGGGGGGGGGTCAGCGGAAGAGGGACCCGGATGTGGGGGCGCCGCGCAGTCCTGACCCAGGCCGGACAACCCCGGTAAGCGTACAGCCCCGTACTCGGGATCGAGGCTGCGCCGGACGGCGCGGGCGGGGCTCACTCACTATTCGGGGTTCATGGCGGCGGCGGTGGCCCGCTCGGTCGCTCCCAGTCAGCTCTGCTCCGCCTCCCGTTCCAAGATGGTGGCCGCTCCGCCCCACAGGCCCCGCCCGCGACGCGCAGGCGCAAACATTCCCGACTTGGGTCTTGCTGCGTTGCTTCTCGGAACTTGTAGTCTCCTTGCTTTTCCCAACTCACCCCCGCTGCGCAGGCGTAAACCCGAGGTTGTGTCTCCTAGCTCACGCCCCATCATCGCCGCGCGATGCCTTCTGGGGCTTGTAGTTCGTTCCCCGTAGCCGTAACTGGGCTTGATGAAAGCGCCCAGGAGCCTGACTGTGTCCCCACCAGGAAAGCTCAATTTAGGGCTGGGGTTGACACGTTTCGTGTCTGCCTGGCAGAGGTGGTCATCCCTACCCTCTCAGCTCCCGGAGCTGTTAGCATTAGAAGTTCATTTATTTGGGGTTCTTGGTGTGCTGGTAACTGTTAATTCAGATGCAGCCCCGGGAGGGTGTCGTCACCCACATTTTATAGATGGAAAAGTCGACTCTCGGTAATTCGCTCAAGGTGAAACAGCCTTGTAAGGGGAAGAGTTCAAAGACCGCTGTCCCTAGAACCTCAGAGATGAAGGTTGTTAGAAAAAACCCTGAACTTGCGAGGCCCCCTAACAAATCCGGGATAGGAGCAAAATATCTGGGCTTCGGCTGCACGGGACCGGACGTGAGAGACACACACAAACGCTCGCTCGCTCGCAGCCTCTCCCGCCCTCACCCCCAATCTAGAGACGCTAGGAGACCTCGGCCTCCGCTCCAAAACAAGCCCGGCTCAGATTCAAACGGTCTTTATTTCTACAGCAACATTTGAAAATAGAAAGCGACCGCCTCACCCCCAACAGGGACAGCCCCTCCTGCCACAGGGGGTCATCACTGCCCCTCGCGAGAAGCTGCAGGCGTGGGATGAGGCGTGGCAGGATGGCTCGACGGGCGGTGCCCGGGGCGGGGTCAGGCCGTGCCTGGGCGGGGCCGGGCGGGAGGGGCAGTGCATAGGCCGGGATGCTGGGCAGGGCCCGGCGGTGAAAGGACGGGCAAGGGGAGGGCTCTCCGTCCTGGGGCACGGGGCGATGGTGGGGCTCAACGCGCCCCTCAGAGGCGAGGAGGAGCGCGAGAAGGCCCAGGGAACCCTTTGGGGAGGCGCTGCCCCCCAAGATGTAGAGCTTGGAAGATACCACCGCGCGGAATGGGGGTGATTAAGGCCTGGGCGGTACCACTAGAGGAGGACAGGGTGAGGGGAGAACCGGGGAGTACCGTGGACAGAGGGGAGGGGCGCGGCCAATAACTTATTTCTCTATATACAGAAGCAACGGCCGGGGGCGGGGGGCAGGGGGGAGGGCAGGAGTGCTGAAGGGACGGCAGGTGCTCAGTGTTCTTGTCTCCGGGGCCTGGGGAGGGCGGGCCGCCGTGTCTCTACCTTGGAGACCCTGGCCAGCCCCTCACGCTGGCCCTGAACCTAAAGAGGGGGCCCCGCTGGATGGAATAAATAAGGGGTAGAGCTGGAGCAGGCAGGCCCTGCCTCCAGGGCTTAGGGCTGAGATGACGAGGGAGGAGGTTACCCTGAGATTGAACAGAAAAGACAGGGGTCCTTGGGAAAGACACGTGGGGCAAGCAGCAGGCCCATGCGAAGGGCTGGGGATGGGGACAGTGCCGGGTGGAGGCTCTGGCAACTGGCTGCCCCTTCAGGATTAGCCCACGAGGGAGCTTCGTCGGGAGAGGTCCATGGAGCTGGAGCTGAGGGTGCGGCTGTCAGAGAAACCTGTGCCTCCAGGCTGTGGGCAGAAGGGGCAGGTGGCTCAGCTTCCTGCTGCTGCCAGTCTGTACTTCCCCGGCAGAAGGGGCCTGATCAGCCATAGGCCCTGAGCTGGGCCCCCGACCATGTCGTGGTGCTCTGAACTCCTGCCCACCTCAGCGGTTACTGTGTTGGCCCTGGCCACGTGCACATCCATCCCAGGCAGGAGCAGGGTTTCCCTCATTTGTCTTCCCTGTGTCCAGCCCAAAGCTGGGCCTGGCACAGAGCTGGAAATGTTGCTAGGTAAGTACACGTGATTGGCAAGCTTGGCCAGTACACAGGACATGCAGCCTTTGGGCCCTGGGGCCTGGGCTTCAGCTACCCAGTGCCCAAACACCCACCCAGCCATACCTGGACAGGCTCTTCCACACTCTTGTTGAGGAAGTTGAGAGAACTAGCCCGCTTCATCCTGAGGGGAAAGGAATGCCTGGATTTGCCCAGGGTGAATGGGGTGGGCTGGGGGAGGGGGAGATGTGAGAAGGGGTCAGGTTGGGGCTGGAAAGGGAGGCTCACGGGAAGGGAGCAGATCTGGTGGGTGGCGGAGCTTGAGAGAGACAAGGGAGTTCACGTGGATCAGAAGCTCTTCTGGGGTTGGTGGGTTATTGGGTGGGTTCGTGAGAGGCTCACTCTGGGTGGGCAGCGGGGGGAGTGGGGGCGATCAGGGGCAGAGGCTCACCTGGGATTAGGAGGCTCCTGCGGGCCACCACCCTGCAGCTTCTTCACCAGCATCTCACTGCTCCGCCTCAGGGCATCTCGGAGCTTCCCAAAGGAGCCACTGCGCCGCAAGGAGCCACTGCCATCCTGTGGGGCAGACGTTTGTCTCTATGCCACACTGACTACACTACACAGCCTCCTGGCCCACCCAAGACCCTAGACTCACCCCGCTCCATTCGGCTGCAGGCCCTGCCTCCTCGAGTTCAGACTCAGGCCGAGCCCCAGCACCCCCGGTCACGTCCCGGCTGCCACGGCGGTCTCCCCGTCCACCACTGCTATCTTTCAGCAGTTCCACCACCCTGGTCTGGCTTGCAGGGTCCAGGCCCTGAGGGAGAGGCAGGGCACATCGGATGGAGCCGTGAATCCTGACTGGAACACACAGGGCCACACAGGTCCCTGCCCACCCCCCTCGGGCCTGTGGCCTCACCTGCTTGCGGCTTCGGCTGGCGCAGTCCTCCAGTGTGTGTGCAGCTTCTAGCTTGCCCTGGCGCCGGTAGAGGGCCCCCAAGCTGCGCAGGGTAGTGTTGACTGTGGGGCTGTGGATGGGAGAGCGGGATAGTCTCAAACTCCATGTTCCCCAGGAACCAGGCCCATCCAGCCCACATTGGGCCCTGACGAGCCATCCAGCCAACCAGGATCTCTCCCCTCCTGTGTCAAGCCCTGTGCTTGTGCTAGACTCTCCTGGTTCGGAATCACCCCAACCCCAGCCCTACGTGGGATGCTGCCACCAGGACTAAAAGCTGGGAGACCCAAGAGCAAGATAATCGGTCATCCCAACGCAGCAAGCCTTTTTGGGACAGGTGGCCTGTGACCCAGGTCTTGAAAGCCAAGGTGACAAAGAAGAGGTGTGTGTTCTGGGGGTGAGCAGGATGGAGTCCAGAGCCTGGACTTGGCCCCCGCTCAGGATGCTGTTTCCCTGCCAGCTGCTCTATTGCCAGCCCTGCCCCACTGTCCTCACCTGTCTACTTTACAGGCCTTGTACCAGCTGCCATATTCCCCATAGGGGGTGCTGTCCCGGCGCTTGTCCTAGGGGGAAGGAATGGTCAGCAGAGGTGGCAGAAGTCCCTCCCCTCTACACATCCCTAGCCTCACCCTCCCTCCCCAGGCCACCCCAGCCCTGCCCATAGAGCTACCTTGCTCTCTTCCCGTTCTTCTGCGTGCATCCAGATGGGCTTGTTGTCCCCTGGGGGGAGAAAGGGGGCTGTCACCAGCCTCCCATATAGGCTTCTCCTGGTTGAAACATAGGACTGGGGTCTGGGGAGGAGGTCAGGGGTACCCAGGAAGGATCAGGGTTGGGCTTTGTTGAATGAATGAATGTATGTATGAATGAATGAATGAATGAATGAATGAATGAATGGGTGAACAAAGAAACAGACTCAGAACATTACTGACCCTCTTCTGGAGCAAAGAGATGACAGGGCATAGGCCTATGCTTGTGGGGCTTGCGACTGAGGGTTGGGGGCAGCGGATCCTTAAACACCTCAAGCCCACAGCCCGAGACATGTGCTAGGCCTAAATGATAGGCCAGGCTGAGGGATCACACGGCAGGAAATGACCAACCATGGGGGGCCAGAAGGTGGCTTCCCCGGGGGGGGGGGGGGGGGGGGAGACATTTGGAGTGGGGCCTCATGAGGGGCAGGAATTGCCCAGCAGGGGAGGTAAAAAGACTTTGGGCCCAGGGCACAGCGTATGCAAAAGCTGCGTGTAGTACCAGCACGACCCAGGAGGCCGTGTGCGTTGGGTGTGTGTGTTCACACGTGCACACAAATGGCTGGGGACCAGCCAGACCCCACGAGGGCCTGTCCAGCTGAGGTATTTACCCTGGATGCTGATGGCTGAGGGGGGCCTGTGCTGCGTGAGTGGGGGGTGGGGCACAGGGTGGTCACAGACTCACCATTGACAGAGCCGAACTCCTTCTCATGAGCCCGGGTGAGGATCTCCTTGTACAGGGTCTCTGCGTCCTGGTACTTGCCCTGTTTCAGGTAGCAGGAGGCCTGGAGGGAAGCAGCCAGAGGGTGAACAGAATGCAGGGAGTCGAGCCTTTTCCTTCCTTCCTCCCACCCCATTCGTGGCCCAGGGTACCAGGTTATTCTTGGTTTTGGCCACGTTGGGGTCATCAGGCCCGAGGCGTGTGGCATAGATCTCCAGCGCCCGCCGGTAGTAGTATTCCACCTCTTCAGCTTTGCCCTGGTTCTGGCACAGCAGGGCCAGGTTGCTCAGCTGCTTGGCCACATCTGGATGAAACTTGCCCAGGACCTGCGATGGGAGTGGGAGCCAGTGGCTGGACTCAAGGCTGGCCCGGGCCCCCACGTGCCAGCCCTGAGCTGCCCAGCCCTGCCTGCTCTCACCTTCTCCCGGATTTCTAATGCCCGTTTGCACAGTGGCTCGGCCTCTTTGTACTTGCCCCGCTTGCCATACAGAACTGCTAGGTTGTTTAACGTTGCGGCCACCTGGTGGGTGGGAGAGTGGAGGTCAATGACCCAGGGCGCTGCCTGGGGCAGGGGCAGCTCCCCCACCCCCGCCCTCACTCACAGCCGGGTGGTCCTTGCCCAGTGTCTTTTCACGGATGGCCAGGGCATCGTTGAGCAGGTGGGCAGCCTCTTTGTACTTGTTCTGGTCCCTGGGTGCAGGTAGAAGCATGGTAAGTAAGGGTTGTCCTCCAGCCCAAGGCCCTCCCCCTAGTGGTGTCAGATCTCCACGGTCACTCCTCTTGTATTTACTGGTGAGTGGGCATGATTATGACCCAGAGCTTCAGGAGACCCGTTCAGCCAGCAGATTGGGGCGGGGGACTTTGGACAGTTCACTCACAATTCACCAGGGCATAGAGTGCCAGGGTATGAGCCAGATTCCCCTAGATCTGCCACCCCACCCCCACCCCACTGCCTCATGCCCAGGGCACCTTGTTGTCTATTCCTCAGGGCCTTTGCTCATACTCCTCTTTCTGCCAGGGGAAACGTTTCCAACACACTCATGTTCTGGGTAACTCATCTTTCACCAAAGATCCTACTTAAGCCTTAATGCCTGGAGAAGCAGTGCTGACTCCCTGGTATCCTTAGGGTCTTCATGTGCTGCCCTGGTCCCTACTTATGCCCAACTCTTTTTCCTCCAATGGACTAAGCCTTATTCACATCTGTAGCCCAGGTTCACAGGGGCCTAGGCATCCTGTGGACTCCGCACCCTCTGGACACATGCTCCTTCTCTCTGCCCAACTGCCCAGTGGAGCTGAGTCCTGACCGTCACCAGGGCCTAAGGGTTTGTGACCAGGGCTGGAGCTTTCAGAAAGTGTGCAGGCACTCCCATGGATGACTGTGGCCAGAGGAGCCCTCACCGATAGACCAAAGCCAGGATGTTCAGCATGGTGGCAACATCAGGGTGGTCGTGGCCCGATGTCTTCTCCAGGTCCTCGAGCGCCTGCTTGCAGAGTGGCACGGCCACCTCGTAGCGGCCCTGTGAGGCGTACTGAATCACCAGGTTGTGCAGGGTGCGGAGCCGTGCTGGGATTTCATAGCCCCCGTGCTGGGCAGCCACATCCCCTCCTCCAGGGCTGGGGGCTGCAAGGCCAAGGGCAGATAAGATGTACCAACTGGGTTGAGCTGGCACACACCAGCCATGTCTTTGACCTACCTGACATGTGGCCCTGGGGAAGTCACTTACTATTCTGCCTTAGTTTCCCCATCTGTAGAGTGGGTAGAATCCGGGCCGCAATGCCTCAAGCTATGTGTTCTAGAGCAAGCCATCTAACCTCCAAGCCTCGGCCTCCCATCCACAGAAGGGACACTTGACGCTGTAAGCGCTGGCCCAGGGCTCAGTACTGTGCACACATCCTCCGTTAACCCTCAGAGGAGGCTTAGAGAGGGAAAGAAACCAGTGGTCCCAGAACAACTGGTGGCAGAGCAGGACTTAAACCTAGGCTAGGCAGCTCTAAAGCTCTGAACTATGATAACTGCTCCTCAAGGCTTAGGGGGAGAAAAGCACTTTTAAACTCTAACATGCTGGGGGGCTCAGTGTGTTGAGTGTCCGACTCTTGATTTCAGCTCAGGTTATGACCTTATGGTTCGTGAGTTTGAGCTGACAGCTCAGAGCCTGGAGTCTGCTTCGGATTCCGCGTCTCCCCTTCTCTCTGCCCCTCCCCCGCTCATGCTCTGTTTCTCTCAAAAAAAAAAAAAAAATTAAAAACTCTAACATGCTGGGATGTGATGATCAGAAATGAGGTGGGAAAGAACACAGTTGCCTTTTGGTCCCTGTTTCTGGTGACCTCTGGGTCCCAAGGACAAGGAGTTTACACAGCTCTCCCTCCCCCTGCCCCCAGAACAAGCTGTCCCTCTGCACCTGGGCTCTGCTCCTCCTCGTTGGGGAACAGGTCATCCAGAGAGTCTTTGGGGACGTCCCCCTTCTCCTCCTGGGGAGGAGGACAGAACGAGTGTCAGGGAAGGTGGGGCGCGGTAGCCCAAGTGTCAGTGGCTGGGTCAGAGCCAGCCACGCTGCCCCTCCCCCTCCCAGGCCCCCCTGCCCGATGGCTGTAGGGGCTCACACTGGGGGATGTGTCCTCATCCAGCTTGCGGATCTGGCTCATGAACAGCAAATGCTGCTTCTCCTCCTCCAGCTGGGCCACAGCCTGCTCGCTGCGCTGCAGCTTCTGCTGTGTTCCCGCCAGCTCCTCACGCAGCCACTGGTTCTCCTGCACCAGGCGCCGCACCTGAGCCCGCAGCTTCTGCTTTTCTGACTCCACGGCCCCCAGGTGGCTCGACAGCGCCAGGATCACCTGTGCCGGCCAGCCAGGATGAGGGTTAGAGCCTTGTGCACCCCCAGCCTGGGCCTCCCGCGGTACTGGGGCCTGGCCCTGCCTATGAGGAGCTACAGGGCTGATCATCAAGGGAGTGTTCCCGCAAGGCCCCAAACGGACCCTCGTCCAAGACCTAAACCCAGGAGATTTGGAGACCCTCAGTTCCTTCCTTCTGGGGTGTGGAGCCCTGGGCTCCCAGGCCGGCTCTGCTGGACTCTGAGATAGTCCATCCACTTTCCTGGGCCTCCGGCTAGTCCTCTGCATTAAAAATCCAGTTCCCGAGGTGCCTGGGTGGCTCAGTTAAGCGTCCAACTTCGGTTTAGGTCATGAGCTTGAGGCTCGGGGGTCCGAACCCCACGTCGGGCTCTGTACTGATGGTGTGGAGCCTGCTTGGGATCCTTGCTCTCTCCTCTCTCTCTCTCTGCCCCTCCCCCACTCGTGCTTTCTCTCTCTGTCAAAATAAGTAAATAAACTGAAAAAACAAAACAAAACAAAAAACCAGTTCCCATCTCACTGGGTTTATCATGAAGACGGCTTGTTGGGGTGTTGCGTTTTCTCTGAATTAGCCTTTCTCTTCCTTTGTCTCTCCTGGGGCTTGGACTCAAGCCCTGTGGCCACAGCCGCTATAGCACCGCCCCCTGCTCCAGGGCTAGCACTTTCCTAAGAACTCTGATAAATGGCTGAAGGGCCACTGAAAGGCCCCATCCTGACTTCTGCCAAGGTAAGCCCTTGCCCTTTTGCAGTTCCCAGAGAGGAGAGGTGTCCATGTCCCAAGCCTTCAGATGGTCTGGGAACCACAGGGGAAGGGGACCCAGAGGCCTCAGCTTCTGTCCTTACCCCTCTCTCCAACCTCTAGGACTCTTTTCCTGAGCATTTAGGCTCTTCCTGCCTGGGAGCCTTGCATACGATCTACTCTTTCTCCATCCTTCACAGCCAGGGTCGTTTCTGCAGCCCCAGGAAAGGAAGGCACTTTCCTCTCCCTCCGTGCCACCCTCTTACCCATCTGTGTGGGTGCCTGTGCACACCAGGAGGGGGAACCCTGTGTGTTTATCTCTGTACCTGGCAGCCACCTGGCCAAGGAGGGAATGACCAGCAGGCTGTCCTGCCAGAGGACCAAGCTGTCTGGCACCCTGCACTTTCTATTCATTAGCAAAATGCGTAAGTGACAGGCGTGTTCGCAACCACTAGCTTTTTGAAAAATTCCCTTCGCAGCCTGGAAGTATATATATACAGCAGGTGGCATGATCCTTAAAGACAAGGAAACCGAGATGTTACCACCTGCCCAGGATTCATAGAGCCAGGCGGTGTCTCAGCCAAGATTTGAAGGGGCCAAGACTCTTTCCCCCAGAGAAAGCGTGTACCCCTTGTGTACCCCAGTGCCTCGTGAATATCTCCATCTGCACCTCGTCCTGGCAGCCCCAACTTAAGAGGACCAAAACTGAACCCCTGATCACCTAGGCTCTCTCATCACCTTCACTTGCTCAAACCACAAATCTGGGAGTTATTCTGCCCTCCTTCCTCTCCCTTACTTCATCCCCAGGTCCTGCTGGACCCACCTCCAGAACATCTAGAACTGGTCCTCTCGCTTCCCTCGTGGCCACCCCTTAGTCCAAGCTACTGTTTCTCATTTGAATTCCAGCAGTGCCTTCCTAACTACCTGCTACCTGCCTCCACCCTTGACTCACCAAGGTTCATTCTCCACACCTCAGCCAAAGGGAATTTTTACTCCTTTTTTTATTTTTTAAAGATTTTTTAAAAAGTAACCTCTATACCCAACGTGGGACTTGAACCCACAACCCTGAGATCAAGTCGCATGCTCTAATGACCGAGCCAGCCAGGTGCCCCGAAGGGACCTTTCAAAATCTAAGTCAGACTGTGTCTCTTGACTCCTAAAACCCTCCAAAGGCTTCCTGCTTTCCTGAGAATACAACCCAAACTAATAAGGTGCAGCATGATCTGGTCCCTGCCTTCTCCACAGGCCTCTTCTGTCCCTCTCCTTCCCCATGAAGATCTAGTTAGACAAGTCTTCTCTCAATTCTCCCACTACAAGAGCTTTCCTACCTCAGGACCTTTGCACATGCAACCTCTCACCTTCCTCCCTTTTCTGGAGGCTGGTTCATTCCTTCCTCCAGGTCGTGGTTTAAATGTCACTTCCTCAGAAGTCTTGCCTGACCAATAAATTACACCTCTTCCTATAAGCTATCCAAGACCTTGTTGTTTTCTTTGGAGAACTTATCACAATATGTAACAAATGTATATGTGTTTCTGACTCTCTCCCCAGTGGACCCGTCTGTCTTGTTGGGGCTGTCTGTCTGGCACATAACAGATTGCCTGGCACATAGTAGGCACTTGGTAACTTACCTGTGAAGGAACAAATAAGAGAATGAATGGGGGCGGGGGCGTTTCTTAAGGATTTCCTTTTTGTTTTCTTACGTCATTCAGTCTCTGCTACCCATCAGAGAAGCCAGGAACAGGGTTCTGTGTCGGGGCTAAAGGATGATCAGACTCTCCTGAGGCAAGGCACAGCTGGGGTCTCCAAAGCCCATTTGTTTGTTCAACAGATATTACTGGAATCTTACCATGGGGCTCCAGAGGCCACGTGGTTCCCTGCCCAGATTCTGTTCCTACACTGCCAGGTTTCCTCTGTCAGGCTCCATCCCTCCCTTGACCTCCCACCTCAGCACCCCAGACCAGCCTACCTGGGCCTCCCCCAGACCCAGCTCGATGGCTTCTAGGGAGCGACGCAGGAGAACACAGCGCTCCTGTGAGCCGGGCTCTGCCTCGCCAGCTTCATGTGCTACCAAAGGAGCGAGAAGGGCACGATGCTCCCCGCGCAGGGTCTCCAGGCCTTGGATGACGGCCTTGGTGCCCAGCACGATCTCATCCTGGCTCAGCTTCTCCTCCCGCGGAAGCACCATCGTAGCCATGGCTGTGCCGCCTGTGAAGGCGAGGAGGCGGGCAGGCGGGTGCCGGGCCTGGGGCCACACCGCCGTCCACCCCGGATTAGGTAAACACCTTCAGTCCCCGACGCCCGGGTCCCCAGGGTGCCCGGGTCCCCCAGCCGACAGCCCGCACCGTGCCCGCGCTCGGCCTACAGGGGGCGCGCCCAGGTCGTCTCGGCCCGGGAGACGCAATGCGGTGAGGCCGGACCCGGATTCGGTCCAGACCACGGGCTCAGGCCGGTTTAGGCGGCCCAGACTCGGGACTGCCCCAGCGACTCCCTTAGCCAGGACAGGGAGCACCGGAGGACGGTCCTACGGGGATCGTGCAGGCTCACTCCCGTATGGGAGACCCCCGTCCCTCCAGGAGATCCAGTCCCAACCGCCCGGGCGGCCCCTTCCCCAACAGGCAGGCCGATCATGGGGGGTGGGGTGGGGGACCCTCCCCCTAAAGGAGCTGGAGATCTCGGCTGCTACGTCGTCTCCCCACCCGGGGCCGCGCCCACAATGACCCTTCCCCATAGGTCTGCGCAACGCCCCGAGGACCCCTCCTCCTGGAAAGGTCGAACTCCCGCCCCCGGCCACGCAGGACCGCGCCCCCTCCCAGCAGACCGGCCCTGTTCTCCCACAGGCCGCACCCACGACGCCCCCACCCCTAGGCCAACCCAGAGGCCCCTCTCCCGGCCGGATCGGCCCGCGCAGACCTGCGCCTCCCGCTCCCGCCGGGCTCCGGCTCAGGTTCCGGCTCCCGCCCCGCTTCACCCGGACCGGCAGCCGTGAGCCGGTCCCGCCGCCTCCATCCCGCCGGCCTTCCCAGCAGTCCCTGCGCCGCCTTAAAGGTGAAGCCTCTACCTCGGCGGCGTCGGAGGGGGCGAAACACGCTCTTCTCTTCCCGCAGGCGGCCTTAAAGGAGCGTGCAAGCCGGGCCCGCTCCAGGCTAGGAGGGGGACTGGGGCGGGGCCATCCTATGTGGAGGGCGGGGCGTGGGCTCCCCCGAGGCACCTGGTTCCAGCTGCCACCACCCACAACCCCGCGGCCTTGGATTCATCGACTGTAAACCTGGCCGAGGCCGCAGGGATGTGGGGAGGCTCGGGAGATCGTGAGCCTGTAGAGCCTGAATGCAGGCAGTGCCACAGCCAGAAAGGACGTCGGGAGAAACCGAGGCGCCGGGAGGCTCAGCCTCCTCTGAGTCCAGAGACCCAGAGACCCAGAGACTTTTGACATGTATTGACATTTATTGACGGTTACTGGGGCAGTTGCCACTTTCTGAGCGCTTACTGTGTGTCGGGCGCTTTGATGCTTTAAATGCGTTTACTTATTTACTGCTCACAAAGACCCAATGAAGCGAGCACTGCTTTTATCTGCATCTCACGGGTATGACCCCAGGCTCATTTGTCTCTAGAGACTGGTGATGCCCCTCACCCAACTCTTTCAGAACTATGTCCCTCTGGGATTCGCCGTGTCTTGGGGCTGCTTTCTGGGGGAAAGGCTTCCGACACTAAGGGAGAAAAGGATAGCAAAGAGCAGCTGGGCATCTGCTGAAACAGAGACTCATGCCCCTGTGGTTGAACGCAAGTGCTGTTCGTCAACCGGATGCCCAAGACAAGGTGATGTCATTCAGGGCTCAGATTAAATGCCACCTCCTCAGAGAGCCTTCTTTGATTCCCAACCCCCCATAGAGTCCCTTCCATAGAGCCCCCTCCAGTCCATCTCTCTATAACATTCATCCCTTCTAATTTATTTCTTGTTGATTTTCTGTCTCCTCCCCAGAATACGGGCCAAGACCTGTCTGTCTTGTTCACTCCCACAGTAGCCCCTGACCAGCCACATAGCTGCACTCAGTAAATGTTGGTTTCTTAAAAAGGGTGGAAGGGTGCACCTATTGGCCTTGCCAAACCCCTTCCAGGCCCAGGTTTTGATCAGATGCTCTGCAGCCCTGGATTGGAAGCTACTCTGGCACTGCCCCAACTGCTTCTAGGTCAGCGTCACTGGTGAGTGACAGACAGCAGGATAACCACCTGAGGGACAAAATCTGCACAACAAGGCCTGGCACTGGTACCCGAGGAACTTGGGTGTTCCTTGAGTCAGGGTGGGCTCAGACTCAGAGTCCACCAGGTTCAGTGTCCTGGTGGATGCAAGAATCCCTTTGGCACCATCTGATGGAGAGATGGTCCTACACCTCTAGGTCAAGTATGTCCCAGGACAAGGAGCTCACTACATTCTGCTGTGAGACTGCTCTAAAGGCTAAGAAGTTTTTCCTTAGCCCCAAAAGTACCTTCCTGCAGTGTTCATGGACACCAAACTGAAGCTGTCTTCAGGAAGGACAGCTTTTCTCTTTTGCCGATGGAGATACTTGGAGATGACAATGGTGCCCCACCCAATCTTTGCCTTGCCTCGACTGACAAACACGATCTCTTTCCCCACCCTTGCCCCAGGTTCCTGACCCTTCTCCATCCTAATTTCTCTTTTCAGGGTGTGTTTTAGGTGTCAGTCCATACACTGCTCAGAATGTGGTGCTCAGTCCAGAGCTCAGGGAGCCAGACAGGGAGTGAACTTCACAGATCATAGAGGGATGGTCCCCCCGCTTAATGAGAGTGCCACCTGTCCACTGTGAAGTCGCAAGTCAGGCTAATTTTGACAGCCACCACACTGTATCTGCTTGGGGTCAGCTGGCCAGCTAAACCTAGATTGTGTACATCCTGGTTATATCCAGCCAGGTTATCCCAGATCCTGTGCCTCTGCCAATTATTTTTTCTCCCTGTGATTTTTCAAGGTAGCTAATATAGTCCTATGATGCAACATTCAAAAGGCACATACAAGAACTGTACTTCTTTCTCTCTGACCACTGTCCTCGGCCCTTCAGCTCTCCTCCCCAGGATCTCCTACTGTGACCAGTGTCTGGTGCTCATCCTTTAGGCTGTTTGCATTAGTGCAGAGCTGGTTTATCCTGTCGGTTTCATCTGGTCAGTGTTCTTCCAGGGCCCTGCAGGTAGGAGTCTTTTGTGTTTGGGATCTGTCTTCCTTAGTCCTTACTTCAGCCTTTTCTCCGGAGGAGTGCTGGCTAGGGTGTGATAATCCAACCTCCCATGCAGGGAGACTCCATCAGATCATGACTGCATTCCCAACTTGCCAGCGAGTTCCTGGGGAGGAAATGGAATCTGGAGCTCAGGGCCCCTTTGTCATTTTTACTGAGTCTCAGTTTCTGAATCTCTTGTGCAGGGACTTTATTAGAAGGCTCTTTTTTTTTTTTTTAATAAAAGTTTTTGAGTTTATTTTGAGAGAGAGAGAGAGAGAGAGAGAGAGAGAGAGAGAGAGAGAGAGAGAAAGTGAGGGAGGGACAAAGAGTAAGGGAGAGACAGAATCCCAAGCTGGCTCTGCACTGTCAGCATTAGAGCCCAACGTGGGGCTCAAACTCCCGAACCCATGAGATCATGACCAGAGCTGAGATCAAGAGTCAGATGCTTAACCGAGCCACCCAGGCGCCCCTAGAGGGCTCTTCTAGAGATTGGGATTCATTGGTGCAAGGGTGGGTCCTGGGCATCTCTTATTATTTCAAAACTTCAGTGGCGCCTGTGCTGTGTGCCCTGGGTTGAAAGCTTCTGCTGAGATGTTTTTACAGGTAAGGAGACTATGGCCCAGAGAGGTGAAGGCAGCTGCACGTGCAGAGAGCCTGCTGTTCTTGGGGAGCTCAGGCTCCCAGGGACCACCATGTCTTTCTCTCATCTACAGTCTGGTTATTTTGTCCCCATGTATAAGGCAGACTGACCACATGGGGCAGAGGTCAAGAGAACTGAGGTCAGATGGCTGGTTCACACCCATGCAAAAGCACAGTTGTACACGCCCTCAACATGGCCTCAGGCAGGTCCATCCAGAGGCACCGAACAGACACCTGTCTGCCACATGCACACCTCCACGTGCGTGTGTTGATAGGCCCACGTAGGTGCATACCATACATAACCAAGCACAAACACACATCCACAACCTCTGCTTTCTTCTCTTGTGCTTTCTCTCCGTCTAATAAAGGAGCACATTCCTCTTACCATCTTTTTCCAGTCGCCCTTTATGACTTCTCCTGGATCCTTGCTCTGGCTTTCCTGCTCCCTGCAGTCTTTGGTGCTTTCTTTGTGATTCTCTTTGGGCATCTGGCCCTGCTCCTCCCTGTGTACTGAGTGGAGGAAGGCAGGGTCTGCCCTACTGGGTTCTCAGGGCCTTATCTTGCTTTCAGTGCTTAATCTTGAATGTGTCCAACCTTTTTAGCCACTTGGCTTTTTATCTTGTCCCTGAGGATTCTACTGTGCATCTCCGAGGGGGAAGAGACTGTTACTTATCCTGCTCTGTTCTGCATTACCCCCACAGCTGCTGGTCTCATGCCAGGCTGCTGATGGGTGCTCTGTTGATGGAGAAAAAGGGAGGAGTCTGTCCCAGTGGTGATTCAGCTCCTTATGCCATTTTCTGCAGAGCTTATCAGCTTGCCCCCGCCTGTCCCATGCCTGGGCAAGTTGTTCTTGCTACTTTTAATGTTTTCTCTCTTGAAATCACTCCCACTGTTCTGCCCCTTCCCCTTGGATCCTCAGAAGCACGCATCCCATTGAAATCTGTGTTCTTATTCTTTTTTCTTTGGCTAGTTTCACTACTTTTCTTTGAAGTGTTTGGGGGGTACTTTTTTTTTTTTTAAGTATAATTTATTGTCAAGTTAGCTAACATACGGTGTATACAGTGTGCTCTTGGCTTCGGGAGTAGATTCCCATGATGCATCGCTTACATATAACAACCAGTGCTCATCCCAACAAGAGCCCTCCTCAATCCATACTACTCATTTGCCCCCCTCCCCTGCCCCCTCAGTTTGTTCTCATCAACCCTCAGTTTGTTCTCTGTATTTAAGAGTCTCCTAGGGTCTGTCCCCCTCTCTGTTTGAAACTGTTTTTCTCCCCTTCCCTTCTGGGGGGCACTTTTTCCAAGCATACATCTACGCTGAAATGTCAGCAGGTTCACCCTTAAGTGCTCAAGACTGGAGGCTTCTTAAAGGTCATGCCTCCTTCACATGACGAGCGGCTCACCTCTTCCTGAGGGGCCTGTTCCACCGTGAACATCCCTGGTTGTCAGTTCTTTCTGCCACCAGGTCAAGAATCAAAGCTGCTTAGGGCTCCTCTGAGAGGCTCCTGGTTCCTATCCTCGTAGCCACTTGGCAAACCTGCATCCTCTCTACCTTGTGAGCTCCCGGCTAGACTAGAAGTGTCATCAAGCCGCTCAGTGAGAGGGCACACAGGCTTTGGGGTCATACTTAGCTAAGTTCAGTGCCATGTTTCTCCGTCTGCCGGCTGTGGGCCTTCAGGCATGCTCTGTAACTTCATCTGTTTCCTCATTTGTAAAATAAAGTTCCTAATACTTACCTCTTTGGGTCCTTGAGAGAACGGAATAAAACAGCAGAGTTAAGACCTTAACATTATGCCTGGTACGTAACAGACACAGTTACTAGTAGTTATTTATTAATATTATCACCACCAAGCTTACTATTTGGTAGACCCGTGCTAGTGAATGGAGGGTGGGGAGAAAGTATATGAAATGTTGGGCAGTCTCTTACGGTGTCGTTGGAGGGAAAACACATTTGGGATGAAAGCGAGCAATAAACAAGGCAGCAAATGGAAAGGCACGTCTGAATACGAGGGCCGAGATGTTTGGTGCTCGTAATAGGTGCCCTACGTGGTCAGGATGGAGGGAGCCCGGCCCAGCCAGGGGTGTTCTCACCTTCTCCCTCCTGGCAGCTCTCCCGCATGTTAAGGAAGCTCCAATCTTCATCCAACCCAGATCATTTCCCTGAGCTCCATCCAGACCTATATATTCAACTCCAATTGGACACTAACCTCTGAACAGCACACACCACCCTTGCCCTAAAAGCACCATCTCCTGCCCAAATCTCCTCCAGGGATGTACCACCAGCTGCCTGTTCACCTAGAGCAGCCAGCCAGTCCCTATCCTTGGCTCTTCTCTTTTGGCCCTAAACCTGTTGATCCTGCCTCTTAAACTGGCCTACAGTCTCCATTTTCCTGCACCGCTCCTACCTTCACCATAGTCTACGTCTCTGTCCCATCCTTTCTCGATTGCTGCAACACCCTTCAAACTCTTCTGGTCTTCAGTCTTGTTTCCTCCAATCTGCTGTCACAAGGTGATCTTGCTAAATTCCCTCACCTCAATTTTCTGCCTAAAGCCCTTTACTGGCTTTCCACTGATCCCAGGATAAAGCGCACAGTCCTCGCTCAGGCACAGAGTAATGATAATCACAGCTACAAGGCTCCTCAGTGCCCCAGCCACTTCCTTTCTCTTCCGCCCTATTACTCACCATGCCCATTGCTTTTCGGCCACGCTAAACCACATGGGGGTCTGAGAAGAAGCCAGATTCTCTCTTATCTCTAGTTTTTGCTATTTCCTGCATCCAGAACATCCATCAGGTCAGGCATCTTTAAGATGCCACTCGGGTGTCGTTTCCTTTGTGACATATTCTTGGATACCCCTTTCCCCAGGCTAGATTAGATGCCCTTCTGGCATGTTCCCATGCAATGTGTCATGCTCGGTGGCAATTGTCTATTTGTCTGTCTTCCCTGCTCAACTCAGAGTTCCCATATAGGTAAGAACCCAACCCCGTATTCATCCTTGTACCATCATACCTAGGACAGGAACTGGCCCATGGTAGGAATACATGTAGGATGTATGGATGATGGGAAATTTGGGATCTGAGTGGGGCCTTGAGAGATGGTCTGGAGTCAGATGACCTGAGTTAGAAATCCGGCTCCTTCTCAGCCGATCTGTGTGCATTGGACAAGTGATTTAATGTCTCACTCAACCCTTTAGCTAGCCTTTTAGTGTCTGCCATACACCAGAGTGATGGATGCTGGAGATGTAGCCTGAGCCTCTGCCCACCTGGAGCTCCCATTCTAATGGGGTACAAAGACATTTGTTGCAGGTGACGGTGAATGCCAGGACTGCAGAAAGGGCTCAAGTAAAGGCTAACAACTGGGCTTTGGGAAGGGAGGTTGGGAAAGCCTCTCTGAGGAGGTATCCTAAAGGCAAAGGAGGTAGCTCTGTGGGGTGGGGAGAGCATTTAAGGTGGGAAAAGCCACATGTTCGGGCCCGGTGCAGGGAAGAGGGATGTGATTACTGCAAGATCAGGTGTGGTTCAAGGGTGATGAGCGTGGGGGAGAGAGCAGCTGGAAGTGAAGTGAGGGGTAGTGGGGCTGGATGTGCAGGCCCAATAGACCACGGGTTGGGTGGCTATAGATAGCCACTGAAGGGCTCTAGCAAGGGAGTAGGGCACTCTGGCTTATGTTTGGGAACTCCGCGAGAGGCAGAATGGACAGGGGTCACTGTGGTGACACAGGACAACTAGGCAGCTTCTGGCTTAAGTAACAGGATGGATCCTGTGTTATTACCAAAACTGGGGAGGATAAAGGGAAATCAAGAGTTCTGTTTGGGCCGTGCTAGGTTTGAGATGTCTGTGAGTATTCAAGTCATGTAAATGCTTAAAAATGAGAGTTATAGCTGGGACAGAGAGGGTAGGGGGAGCTCTCTGACCTTGAGCTTCCTCTTTGGTAACAAGGAAGTATCAGCTGGATTGATTTCCTAGGGCTGCTTGAAGTAGTCCATGAAATAAACCACACGAAGCACTCGGGCAGCAGCCTGACTAAAGAAAAATGCCCTCGGGTGATGTTGAAAGGGCTGTCCGTGCCATCCATCCCTGGACATGGCAGTGGGTGATGAGAAGTAGTTTAAAAACAGCAGATCTGAAATCTGCTATCTAGAAGAATTCCAAATACTGGATATGGAGGAAAACCTTTCATTCCTTAAGTGTAGGCTATGCTTAGTGGCTTCCTTCCTAAGAGCACAGTATGGAAGGGGGTGTGACTTTACTAGTCAACACTACCTTGGCTGACAAATCATGTTGATGGCAGGGACCCTTGGCGTGATGGGCTGGCAAATTCCAGTCGAGGGGCATTCTACAAAATGCCTGACCAGTATCCTCAAAACTGTCAAGGTTATCAAAATGAGGGAAAGTCTAAGAAAATGTCACAACCCAAAAGATTACATGTAGCGTGGTATCTTGGATACTGGATATCTTGGATTCTGGAATGCATAAAAGGCTTCGGGAAAAAAACTAAGGAATTGGAGTTAAATATGGACTTTAGTTTATAATAATGTGTCGATGGTGGGTCATTAGTTAGGATAAACATACCATGTTAACAACAGGAAAAACTAGGTGAGGGGATACAGAAACTCTTTGTTCCATCCTTGTAACTTTTCTGTAAGTCTAAAACTATTCTAAAATATAAGTTTGTTTTTAAATTAATAATAAAACCAGCCTAGAGTTGGTATACAGGTTAGACAGAGGTCCTTCCACCTTCTGCACCCAAATGCCATCCTTCGTCTTTAGAGAATGTTTCTGGCAGCCCCAGTCCAGCTTTCACCCTTGAGGACTGAGCAAGCCATGTCAATGTGTAGATAGGAGTTGCCTTGTTTTTGGAATTCTGGAAACCATTCCTACACAACCTTTTTCCTTCTCTTTGGAGTCTATCTTCTTACTCCAGGGCCTATGAGAAAACTCAGGTATGCTTGGGGCTGAGGCATTAAAGTGTCTGAGTGGTGCATCTGGACTGGGGACTCCATTCTAGCAGCACAGGCCTCTTCATTCACTCTGTCAACAGATACTCATTGTGTACCTATGATGAGCCAAGAAGTATCCTGGGTACCAAGGATATAGCAGGTAAAAAAAAAAAAAAAAAAAAAAAAAATCCTGTTTTCTTGGAGCTTACTCTCCAGTGGGGAGAGACAAACAAATGAATAATTAAGTGCCAAGGAGTGAGAAGTGCTAATAAGGAAAAATAAAGAAGGGTGAGAGAAAAGGGAGGTGCTATTTTAGACAGGTTGAGCAGGGAAGGCTTCTCTGAGGTGACATTTAAGCCAAGACTTCAATGAGGGAGCAAGCTGCATGGACCTAGAGGCAGGTGCAACAGCTTGTGCAAAGACCCTGAGGCAGAACGTGCCCGGTGTGTCCGAGGCATGTAAAAGAGGCCAGCGGGAGAAGGGCAGAGTGAGAAGAGAGATCAAGCGAGGAGGTCAGATCATACAGGCTTTGTGGGTTACGATGAGGGCTTTGGATTATATTCTTAGTGGGATGGAAAGCCATTGGACAGTTTAACACAGACTGATTAACATTTTAAAAAGCTCTCTCTGGCTGTTGTGTGGAGAACAGACTACAGGAAGAGTAGGTGGAAGCACAGATAGTTAAGAGGCTATTAGAACATCCAGACAAGAGACAACAGCAGCAGTGAGAGGAGTAGGGAGCTGTTGGGTTCCGGATCTGTCTCAGGAAAGCCTATAGGATTTGCTGGTGGACTGGATGTTGGGTATGAGAGACAAGAGTCAGTGGTGCTTCCAAAGGGTTTGGCCTCAGAATGGAAGAATAAATGGAGAAGTCTGTGCACAGGGGAGCATTTCATACCACAGGGCTGAGTGTGGGCGAGAGAAGACCAGAGGCCGGAGCCCTGTGTTCCCCAGTGTTCTGAGGCTGGGGAGCTGAAGAGGGTAACTTAAGGGAGGTCAAGAAAGGGCGGGTCAGAGAAGTGGAAGGAGAGCAGAGCGCTGTCCACAGGTCAAGTGGAGAAAGTCATTCTAACAGGCAGTGGGCATGTACAGGACAGGTCAAGCAAGAAAAGAGACCCTTGGATGTGGCCACTCAGGTCACTGGCGACCTTGGTAAGGGAGCTTCTGACGGGGCTGTTGAGGAGAAAAGCTTGCAGGAGTGCAAGTGGAGGCGGGGAGCATGAACACCACTTGGAGAATCTCACTTTAAAGGGAGCAGAGCCATGGCGTGGCAGTCAGAGGGGATCTAGAAGCAGAGAAAGAGAAGTTGTTTTTAACCAGGGAGCTGTTCCTGCGTGTTGGTGCGCAGATGCGAAAGATCCGGTAGAGATGACGGCAGGAGAAAGGGGGCAACTGCAAGAGCAAAGCCCTGGAGGTGGGAGGAGGGGAGGCCCAGGATGTGGAGTCAGACGCAGCAGGCTGGGGGTTTATGCCTCTTCGTCACCCTCATCTTTCCCATCATCTGCTCGGTCTCCTCAGTTCTAAGCTGGACCCACACCTCTCCCGCCTGGGCCTCCCATGAGCCCCCAGGTCCCCACAGCCCCTGCACTGCCTGAGCCCTCTCCCACTGCCTCCCACCCTGGAGGCCTCTCCCGGAGCTTCCACTCTGCCCTGAGGCCACACTCACATCTTCTCTAGCTCACCTTAGACACAATTTGACTTCTGGCATTTCCTCTCACGAACCAAACTTGTTCGGTAACTAACATGCAGACTGCATTTCTGGGACACTTTTATAGACCTCGCTGGACTCTTCCCCTTGGGAGGCAGGCATTATTTCCATGTTTCCGGCTCAGAGAGTTTGGTGCAGGGCCACACTGCTGGGTCCCAGAGTCTCCCTCCAATAGGTCATTAGACCACAGGGCTTGGGGAACCAGTGACAGCCCATCCTACCCGGTCACACACTCCTCTGTGGCTGTGTCCTGCAGGGCAAGGATGCCAAGTCCCAATCTCTGGGCACTTCACCACGAGAGGAAGGTTGGTGTGCAGGCCTCTCTCCTGGGAGTGTGCAAAGGCAAAGACCCAGGCACCCGGAGAGCAGGGGCTGTGACTGTGTTCCATCTCCAAGTTATAAAGGCAGGCAGGAAAGCCAACCTAATGACAGACCCCAGCTCCACCCTCTCCCCCTAGGCCTCAGACTTCACCAGCATCCAAAAACTATGGCAGGACATCAGCCCAGTAGAGGGAAAGAACCCAAGTTCTAATTATCAATCAGAAGACAGAAACTGCCCTTGACATGTCACTGTCTTGGGAAGTGGGATTTGGGGATGGTGAGTCCCAGAGAAAAAAGGTTATTTTGGTGTGAGGAGAGTGTTATTTCTGTTTCTGACCTCTGCTTGCCTCATACCGGGAAAGACAGCTTCATGCCTGTTTCTATAATTAAGGAAATGAGAATGCGCTTCTTCCAGCCATTTGAGAGGAGTTGATTTTGAGAGGAGTCGGCTGTGTTGTGCAGAGGGGAGAGGGTCGGATAGATCCTGCATCACAGTGAGAGGCATAGAAGCCCAAGCCTTGCTAGTTGGTAAGAAATCACCAGTTTATTGAATGAAAAACCCAACATCCACTCAGTCCCCCAAACCCCACCCCTCTCCGGCCCCAAGAGAGCAGCTCAGCCCAGGAGATGCTCTGGACAGCAGGGCTGAGCAGGGGTATAAGGGCTGGAGGAGTTTGGGGAGGTATGGAGAATGAGAAAAACACTTTTCAAAATGAAGTTCTGTGCAAAAACTTCTAGAAGGGGTGAGGGCAACGGTAAAGCTCTGGAGGTGCTGGGGTGGTAGACAGAGGGCTGCGGCTGGGATGGCGGCCCTGCGTGCTCAGCTTCTCCTGAGAAGGCTGATGGTCGAGGCTGAGGAGTTGGCTCAGACCCCCATGGCAAGAGGGAGGGTTTGGAGCCTGCTGGAGAGACACCTGGCTGGGAAGGTGGGCTCTCTGTCCAGGTGGGAGGAGGGGAAGAACACACTAGGGAACGGGACACAAATGGACATGGTGGGCACGGGGAGATGTAGGGTCACAGACAATATGCCGGTGGGGGTCTGCCTCCCATCTGTCCCAGTCTGGAGTTCAGGAAGAGGCAGGCTGTGCTGGAGGGCAGGGGGTGGGAGGCAGAGGGAGGAGAGTCATCAACAAGGGGGAGCCACAAGGACAGCGACTGGTGCCCAAGCGAGTCACATGGAACCACCAAGAGACTGGCTGTGCAGAGAACCAAAGAAACACTCAAGGATGCTCGTGACATCTAGGGGGGGACCTGGGGGGTCAGTGAGGAAGTCGTGCATGGGGGAGACCAGGAAGGCCCCTCCACCCCAGAAATACATGGCATCACCACAGAAATGCGGTTCTGGGGGTGAGGGAGGGGTGGGGCTGCTCCTGTGATTGTGGAGGGGAGGGGGTCCCTTGGGCTCAGGGTGCCCCTCCTACCCCACACTGGGAGAACCCACTGGAGTGGGAAGTGGCCCTGGGCCCCACTTGAGGGGGGGGGCAGGTTGGGCAGCTGGCAGAGGGATGGGGAGGGCTGGATTCCCTGCTGTGGGCCAGGGTTCCAGGTTTCCTATTTCCAGGAAGGAACTGGTGCCATGTGGGGAGACTGGAAGTCGGTGAAGGGAGGCCCAGAGGATTCAATTCCAGGGATGGGTGCCAAAAGGCAAAATCGACACGCCCTGGCCTGGAATGGGAGGGAGAGGACTGAGCAGGAGGGAGGGGAGCAGCGTCCCCACTGGCAGTGTCCTTCAGGACTGGGCAAGAGAGATACAGGCCTCAGGGCCAGGAAAGGGGACGCTGGACCCAGGCCTGCTGGCCTCCCCCTGCCCGCAGGCGGTGAGGCTGGTGGCAGTGCCAGGAGGGAGAGTGGCCAGGAGATAGTGCCCTCAGGTGGCCTTGCTGCCACTGAATAGTCCCACTGGAAAGTGCTTGACATGGGTGGGCCACTGGGCCGCCAGCTGGAAGAACTTGATGTCACTCCACTCGACTCCGTCGATGGACACTGGGGTGACAGGGGAAGGAGGGGGTGACCAAGGCTGCTAAGGCCACCTCCCCACGGTCCCTCGGGGAGGGCCATCGCCTCCCTCCCCGCAGAGTCCCCTGCCCCTCTTCTTCCCGCCCTGCCCAGCACCCCTCCTCCCGTGTCTCCCCGTACCTCTCAGCATGGTCTGCTGCTGCTTGGCAGAGCAGATGAGGCGGCTGATGCCCTCGATGACCTGGCTCTTGGAATCTACCTCCTTTTCTCGAGGTTTCTTGCTCAGGAAGATCGTGGGAACTGGAAAGCAAGCAGAACCACCTCTGTCACAACCCTTGGAAAAGTATTCACCCCCTCCCCTCTCTCAGCCCCACCGGCCCCTCTTCCTGTGTGTGTGTGTGGTGGGGGGGGGGGGCGGGGGGGGGGAGATGATCTGCTGACGGACATCCTCTCTCCCCAGCTCTGGGTAGGCAGGCAGCACGTACCAGGATCTTTGAGTCCTGCCCCCTCCCAGCATAGGCCTCTCCTTGGGCTTCAGTATCATCAACTGTGTAACGAGGACCTGGGGCCAGTTGGGTCTCTGAGGTCCCTTCTAGCTTGGGTGTTCTAGGTAGCCTGTAGGGCAAGGAGCCTGTGCCCTTGGGCTCCTGCCTACTCACTCGCACCCACGTAGGGCCGAGTCTGCTGCGGCTAGGAGGAGGGAGGCCACACCGGAGCGTCTGCACCATCTCTGTTCTAGGGATGTCGGGGCAGCAAGGAGAACACATAGAGCTGTCAGGCCTGCCCTTGTTGCTCTGGCTTTTGGCCTGGCACAGTCCCCCGCTTGCCCTCAAGAGGAACTCTGTGGAACAGAGGTACGAACAGAAAGGGGCCCAGCTGCTTTGGGAATGCTCTGAGGAGGAAGGGTCCAGCGAGTAGAGAAAGCCCCTGACAGCTGGGCGATGGGTGGGGCTGGGAGGGCCCATGGGTCACCTGACAGACTTGTCTGCTATGGCAGGTGCACAGCCCAATCAGCAGAACAGACGGCAGCAAGCTCTGCCCTAGCCCTGGCCTGGTTGTGGGGATTCTTGCCTCATACTCTCAGAGCATAGGACCCAGGCCACCCCCAACTCTACCTCTAGTGACTTAAGTGCCCCATCTTATCCAAAATGGGCTGTACTCCTCTTAATTCTTAAGCAACAAACATTCTGCTTCATGGGGACACAGTGATGTCCTCCTCTGTCACATGGTCCATCCCTGAGGGTAGTGGCTGGAAAGGCTCCCTTCATTATGGCAGCACTAACTGCCTTGGCCCCTAAGGTGCTGATGTTCAGCAGGTAGGGACCAACTGCTCACTGGGAACATCCATTTCCTTTGCTAAAGAAGGAACGGCCTTGTCTCGCAGGTGACGCAGGTCCCCGGGCTGGACCCCATGATATATGTGCTCTTCACCTTCATCCAAAGATCTCCCAGAAGCAGATTCTGTCCCAGGCCCTGAGAGGAGATGGGGAACCCCGGTGGCCCCAACTGTCCCTGGCCTCAGATGTCACTTACCTTTCTTGTTCTTCTCTTTGGTGACCACAGTCATTGCCATGGTACCGGAAAGCTGGGCCTCCCCACCATGGGGCAGGCGGGAAACCTGCACTGAGCGGAAGACGCTCTTGAGGGTGTTCTTGGAACTGGCGTCCCTCTTGTCGCCTTCCCTTCTCCGCTCACCAGGGTGGCCCAGCCAGTAGTCCACCTGGAGGCCAATCACGTCCCCATATGGGCTGTTGGGGCTCCTGAGGAAGGGGAACAGTAATGGAGAGTAGGCTCTGCCTTCAGTTTCCAACTACATGGCCAGATTGGAGGGCCCGGGGGAGACTGCCAGGCTCTGGGAGGGGTGAGAGGAGGCGGCAGATTAAACGGTTCTGGGTTCCCTCCAGTCTCATGGAATTGGTTCGTGTGGGAAGGGAGAGACAGGCTGATCAGAGGACAAAGCCAGGAGCGGATAAAGACCTGAGACACTGTGAGGGAGCCAAATACAAAGTCACAGGGCGATAAGGGAAGCAGAGAGGAAAGGAGCTTTAGGAAGAAAGCCTGCACGCATACATACACACACTCATATGCACACACACACACACACCCAGCAAGCACGTATGCACACATATACATACACATGCACATACACATGCACACATATGTACACACCCAACAAGCAGAGCCCAGGCAAAACCCAGCCAAGGGCTGGAGAGATTAAGTGGGGCAGAGACAGAAACACCTTGGCCAGCTCCACAGCAGCCCCAGGAGGGAGAGCTGATGGTTGCTGACCTGCGGCTTTCTCTTATTTATGGCACTTCTAGCTCAGGGATAATTTTAGCTCCGAGGGGAAAAAGGGCTGATGTTTTCTTGAAAGGAGGCGTCAGACACAATAGGTACACAGGCTACAAAAGTCATCTGACATTTCTTTCTGCCTACTTTCAGTGATTCCATTAAAAACCAGCTTAAATGGGATAGAAAAGGAGGTCGAAGTTAAGGGCTGGTCCCCAGACCCTCAGGAAGCCTGGAACCATGAGGCATTACCGGCTGTGTGGGACTTCGTCCTTTCCTGCACTGTCCCTTCCATAAGCCAGTAGAGACCACATCATGGGAAGTGAAAAGGGGAGGAGAGGGTGAGGGACGATGAGGGTTGGGATCCGAGGTGCAATGCAGGCTTCTCGCCATCTAAGAGCATTCATGTTCTTCAGGGACCGTGACCCTGTCATTGGTGTTTCTGGGACAACCACGGGCTAGTGCCTCCCCTCCCTGCTGCTGAGGACCATTCCCAGGAGAAACACAAAGAGGTAAGGCAGAAAAAGGGAAACAGGGAGGAAGAAGGTGCAGGAGCCCATTTCTGTTCCTGACTCACACCTGCCCTTTTCTCACCTCCCAGCCTGCTCCCTCAAGCCCCCTGCAGGAGCATTCTGCTCCACACTCCGTCTGTCATCTCCTCCTGTTCTCAGGCCTGGCATGAGAGGTGCCTTCTGAGAGGCCACCCTGACTGCCTGATCTAAACTATGGGTACTTGAGATTCTAAAGAAATTCCTTCTCCTTTCAGAACCATCCCCCTACTATTTTTTCATGGCACTTACTGCAACCTACACAATTTGAAAGTTTTTGCTGCTCTGGCATTGCCAGGACCCAGAAGCCTGAGCTCCGGGACTAGGATGAGCCTTTCTTATTTGCTGCTACAGCTCCAGTGCCTCAAACGGGCACTCTGCTGACAGACAGACTGAACGCATGAGAGAAGGCAATAATACCTCCCGTGTGCCAGGTACCAAACCATACAGGTTCTTATTTAAGCCTCACAAACTGTGACATGGCTATTTCACTCTACTTACGAAGATGAAAATGAAGCTTAGTAACTTGTCCAAATGACAGATTCTTTGCTTGACCGAACTTTAGAAACTTTAGTCTGGCTCCCAAACTTTTTCCTAGGCCCATTTGTGTACATCTCTGTAAAATCCAGTTAGCAAGAACCCTGCTAAGACAGTTGGCAAGAGCCCCCACCCTCCCTGTCTGATCACCTGGGATACCTGCTCAGGTTCCTCATCCGCCACCACCCCCAGAAGATGTCTGACACCCTGACCTGTCTTCAGCAAGAATCTCCCGACCCCTAATGTTTCTTCTTAGTCATTTTCCATCCACACCTGCTCCCTGGGTAGAAATCCCCACTTGTTTCGGTTGTGTTGGAGTTGAGCCACTGCCCCCGCAAAATCCATGGCAGTGCTCCCTACACCTATCTCAATGGTCACACCTTGATGTGGTCTCTCTCACTGAGCCTTAGAAAGTGTCGTTGAGTAATTAGTTCTTTACCAAAAGCTAATGTAGCGGACCTAACACAGACCCACGACTCGAACCCAGGTGTGCAGGACTCCCGTGCCCACACTCTTTCCCCCTCGCTGGGCAGTCCCCCAGCAAGACTCCTGTACAGCACTTTACAGGTTACAGAAGGTCTCTCTGTCATTTGTCTCATTCAATTCTTTTACCTGGGAGACAGGGAAGAGAGTATCCTCCATTGTTCAGGGCTGTTCCACTTGCCCGGCTAGTGACCGAAGTCTCTGAATTTGAACTCCAACGTCCTTGCCACTAACCTGCCTTCTACACTCAGTATAACATCACTGTTATACAATGCTGCAGGCAGGGGTGAGGGGGCAGTTAGTATGGTTCCTGGGCCCTGAGGGAGAGGGTCGGTGGGAAGGAGAGGTATGGGCAAGAGCCTTACCCCACAACGGCGAGGGCACTGCTCATGGATGGGGACGAAGGAGGGGTGGCTGTGGTATCTCGGCTCAGGCCTGAGCTGGAAGGCGGTGATGTGGAGGGCACAGTAAGGCTGACCACAGGCGAGTCATCCCCATCACCTGTCAGGGGGACAAGCACAGGGGGACAGCCAAGGGGTCAAGGTACCCCTCTGTCTCAGCTGTAGCTGAGCTTTTAACACCTCCCCACCACCCCCTGCCACCGCTTCACCCAGGAAGTGAAGGTGGCCACAGTTTTCCTGCTCAAATTGTGACTTAACCTTAGGAGCCCCCAAATCTTCACCTTCTGGCCTGCTGGACTAGAGATGAGCCTAGAAGGCATCACCTCACTTCACAGAAGCAAAAGAATCCCAGCCTCACCTGCAGTAGAGGGAGAATCTTCAACCAGACCCACCTTCACCACCTGAGAGAAAGAAGAGATACCGCACTAAGTCCTCTCACTAAAGCTGGACACACTTTGATCCAGTTGGAAGCAGGTGTTTGGACACAACAGCCATTACTATATATTATTTGATCAGAGGCTTTTAAAATCTTTGCAAATCCAGAGCAGCCCAGATCTGTAAGATACGTATAAAAGCCCAGTTCCAAACAATGATGTGGGGGCACATGAGGCCTTGTGGCTCATCTCTAGGGAGGGCAAAAAGCCACCTTGAAGGCAGGAACCATTTCAGTATTCTGATCTCATTTCTTCTAAGATCACGTGGGTAGGAGGCCATTTTCCCATGTCAGAGAAGTAAAGAACCGCTCTGAGAAAGCTTAGTAAGACAGGGTGTTGCAGGGGAGGAGCTCTCTGAAAGCCTGCCTGTTGCACCAAGCAGGGGAACATGCTGATGTGCTGATACCAGCTTCCTCCTTTCCAGATCTGGGACAATATGGATAAGGAGGTGATCCCAGGCACCTTCCTGCCCCTTTCCTGCCTCAAGGAAGTGGTATTAATTTCAGCTTCCCAAAGGATTTTAGATTTCTCATAGAGAATTCTGGGAAGGACAGAGGGGGCCCTCCAGCGGCCAGCAAAGGGCACAGCTAGAAACAGACTAAATGTTACAGCTGTGACTTGAAGTGACAGGTGAATTCCTGTGAAGTAGCAGGCCAAGGGCCTAGCACCCGGCAGAGGTGCAGCAGAGCTGAAAGGTCACAGAAGCTGCACCCTGGGGACTGGCAGGGAGTGGAGATAACGTGCAAATGGTCCCGTCATGGCTACTTAGAACACAGTGCTGCTATTCACGGAAGTTTGTCCCAAATTCTCTATGCATCCTTATTTTAGTTCTCAGAAAGTAACATACCGACACTCTGAACTTCCTGGACACAACTCCCTTGCTCCCCTGGCATTATACGAGGCTGCCGGTTCCTTTGTTGGTTTAAATTTTAAATTTTTAATATTTCTCTCTTGTCTGTGAGGCCAGCGTGTGCAGCAACCCATAGCTCCACAAAGATGTGTATCAAACCATCAGCTTAGGCTACAGGCTGTGGTCTGGAGCCTCCAACATGGCAATGGAAGTAGCCCCAGTGGCTAACAGGAACTGAGTGGATCATTCAGGCAGTAGGCTTTAGCAAGGCACAAGAAAGGGCAACCGAATTTCTCCAGGCTCAGGGATCTCCCATGATCACTCAAGGCATCCAGAGTCTGGGACGAGCAAAGAATAATCCCTTCATCTGCATATGTCCCCCTACCCAAAGCTAGGAGAGTATAGGAAAAGATACAAGCTGACTTGGAAGTGAAATTCAATTGTCTCATACATGGAAATCTGAATTTTCAACCACGCTTTTGTGGAGTGCTTTGGCCCCACAGGGTGTCAGCTCTGTCACCTCTGGGGTCCCTTTCTTGGTTGGGCCAAGCTACTGCCAAATGAAACAAAGGCCAGTGCCACCTGACATCAGGGATATTCAAGACATTTCCCTTTTATTTTCAAAATCAATGAACTCATCTAGAGATTCTCCTTTGACTAAATAGGAAGGGAAAGGAGGGATCCTTCTTTTCAGTGGTACATTTGACCCTGAAGACAGAAATACCTACCTCTTGGACTTCTCTTCAGAATATCATCTATCATTATTTCATTTCTGAGGCAGCCTTCTTTTCCCTGGAGACTGCAGAACCTATGCTCTGGATGTCCCTCCCTAGGCAGGCCAAGGCACCAGGTTCTGGGCTTGGTGTAATAAATATGAGGATACTAGTGATGATCTGGGGTAGCCCATGATTCAGGAAAAGAGGATACTGAAAGGAACAGCTCAGTACATGTTCCAGCGCAGGGTTTCTCCACTTTGGCATTATTGACATTGGGGCCAGATTAATCTGTTTGGCGGGGCTGGGGAGCTGTCTGGTGCACTGTAGGAAGTTTAGCGGCATCCCTGGTCTCTACCCACTGGATGCCACTAGCACCCCAACTTCCAGCTGTGACAGCCAAAAATGTCTCCGGGCATGGCCAGATGTCCCCTCGGGGCAGAATCACCTCTGGATGAGAACTACTGTCTAGATGAATCTTTTATTTGTGTATGTGTATGGGGGGAGGCCAGGAGAATGGATGGGGTACAGAGGAGTGGGGAGTCAGTACTCACGCCAATGAAGGGGATAAACTTCTGATAGGAGTCTTCATCAGGGCTGTTGGGAGAGAAAGAAAAGCTTTATAGTTAGTGGGTGATACTGCATGGAGAGCTGGGGATACAAGCTTTTAATATTTATTTATTTATTTATTTATTTATTTATTTATTTTATTTTTTATTTTTTTAATTTTTTTTCAACTTTTATTTATTTTTGGGACAGAGAGAGACAGAGCATGAACGGGGGAGGGACAGACAGAGAGGGTGACACAGAACGGAAACAGGCTCCAGGCTCTGAGCCATCAGCCCAGAGCCTGACGCGGGGCTCGAACTCACGGACCGTGAGATCGTGACCTGGCTGAAGTCGGACGCTTAACCGACTGCGCCACCCAGGCGCCCCAAGCTTTTAATATTTAAAAAAAATTTTTTTTTCAATGTTTATTCATTTTTGAGAGACAGAGAGAAACAGAATACAAGCCGGGGAGGGGCAGAGAGAGAGAGAGAGAGAGAGGGAGGGAGGGAGAAAGAGAATCTGAAGCAGGCTCCAGGCTCTGAGCTATCAGCACAGAGCCTGATGTGGGGCTCGAACCCACGAACCGTGAAATCCTGACCTGAACCGAAGTCAGATGCTTAACTGACTGAGCCACCCAGGTGCCCCAGCTTTTGATATTTTATTGTGGCTTCAAGGGAGTCCAGACACTACATGACACTTTCCATCATGTCTCAGGATGGCAGAGGAGCCACAGATAGAGGCAAAAGATCCGATTCTGCATACTTCACCACCTGCTCCCACGTGCGGATTTCAGCCCCTAGGATGGGCTTCTCTTATGCTAAGGGGGCATCTATTTGGGTGGGGAGGCCCAGGACAAGGATGGCGGGGCCTGGATGGAAGGCGGTAAAAACACTGCCTCTCCTATTCTCTTGAGTTGCTACAAAGAGAAACAGGTGGGGAGAAGGAAAATACAGAAAAGCAAAGAAAACTCAAGATTTAGCTAGCCCACCCACCCTAGCAGTTTCAAGAAATCCCCTGAAGTGAAACTTACAACTTATGCCTGCAGGTCAGCATGGCTTCAGCTACGGGGAGCTGGTGTGTGACACCTGCCCCACTGACATACTGCATGACCCGCCCGACCACGTCCAGTTGCTCTGCAGAAAAGACAAGAGATGACTGCCGGTTTATTTCAGCAGGCAAACCTGAAAACCTTCTGAGAGATCCCCTTGTTGAGACCCATCAGAAGACCCTCGGAGTTGAGGGAGAGAAAGGGTTCTAAAGATCCTCTGGTTTTGAATATAAGGAACGAAGAACCAAAGCGCTGTTCTCTCCCTTCTGATCTCCGTTTGCAGTTCCTCAAAGCTCCGCTCTCCTCCAGGCTAATCGTGCTCACGCTTCTATTTTGTTCATACTAATCTCGTAACCTAGAGGGACTCCTCCACTCTACCAATCTGTGCCTATCACTTCCTTCAAGGTCTGGTGACACATTTGCTACTCCTCAGCCTTGCAGAACTCAAGCTCACTCTAAGCGCTGCCACTTTTACTCTGTATTCCAGAGAAAAGACGTGGTCAGCACAGTGTTATTAGCTTATAAACAGATTGCTTAGTAACTCTTCTCTGTTTCTTATGCTTGATTTCTACAACTAGAAATGTCCTCCTCATCACCTCCTCGTGGCCCTCCTTATCTCTAGATGCATAGGAGCACAGCAAACAGCAGAGCTTAAAAATGTCCAGAGTGAAGCGGGACTGCACATAATGGGCCTCCTCCTACTAAATACTTACTGCGAAAATAAACATGCAAAGGGATTGGGAGTGGTAGAACCATCGGGAGGAGAAAAAGTAAGCTCTCCTGGCCCCTCCTTTGGCCAAGACTGGCCCTCCATGAGCCAGGTGGCATTTTGCCTCAATCCCTCACAAACGGCCATTACCTGACACTGGGGGCTCCGAGCGACTGAAGAGGTCTCTCCAGCCAGAATCAAGGAAGTTACTGCTGTATCTACTGTCGACTGAGCCCAAGTATTTGGCCACAGGGTGAGAACCTGGGAGATGGAAACCAGAGAAGGTAAAGTGGTTAAGGGACAAAATACGGCCTGGCCTTTGAGCTCCCTAACTGTCCCTTCTTAGGGCCCAGCCCCAACATGCTGCTTCAGGAGTGAAATCTACTCCATTTTTACCGAGGGGAATGATGAGAAAGCGCATGTAGCCAAGCCAGTCGGAGGTCTTGCTGGCCAGCGACTTGACAAAGAACCGGAGGATGGAGCTCAGGTAACTCTGGCCTCCCACTGCTGCCACCTTCACGGGCCTTGGCATGGAGGAGTTGCAGTTGCAGCTGGGGAGCAAGGGAAGAGTCACAACCACATTTGGGGGGTTCACCAGCATCCTACTCGGACAAAGGCCCCAAGCTTTGACTTCACTTGATTCCACAACCCACAGAGGGAAAATAAGCCAATAAACAAAATAATACACAGAGAGGCAATGAACTACAGTGCTTTTGCAATAAGGAGAGAAACCTAGGATCAGAGAGGCAGGTGACTGTCTAGAAGGAAGAAAGAATTAGCTTAGGCTAATGGGAGACAATCTGGCAGTGCTGCCAGGGGTCAGCGGTTGGGCGTGAGCCCGGATGCCTGGAGGACCTGCGGTTCTCATTCTCATTGGCGGGGACTCTGGGCCCCTCTGGGGAGGTCCTGACTCTGGATGCCAAGTATCGTGGCACAGTTAGAGGGATGAGAGTAAAAGGCCTTTGTAAAACCCTGGTTTTCTCCCTGGTATTCTTCGTCCTGGGTTTAAGGAGAAGATGTGGCAGGTCAAGAGTACAAGTTGGGAGGCAGGGAGAGCAGGAGAATGACATTTTCACACCCTGACCTCTGGGGCCAGCAGGGACAACAGAGCACCGTGGCCCGCCACTGTAAACCACACGGCGACTGAGGAGTTTTGGTCTGGTGAGGCAGGGCACTCCTGTCACCGCTTAGAAGTCAGGGTGGGAGGATGAAGTCAGAGGGAGCCCCAAAGGGCAGGAGACAAGCAGAGCCCTTACTAGCGCTGAATACGGGTGAGCAAGGCAGACAGCACGGCCTGGACCTCCACGGTGGAGCAGGTACACACGACAGGCTTCCGTTGGTCCTGGAGCAGCTCTGCCACGTACTGGGGGGCAGGGAGGGAAAGGGCAGGGACACAGGTGAGTCCACGCAGCAAGAACGCAGCTCCCCCACAGGCACCAAGGAGCAGGCGAGGCCCAGCTTGAGTGGCAGGGCCCGTCCTCTGTCCTTCAGATCAAAGCTGGGCAAAGGTCAGGTCTCTGGCTGCCAGTGAAGAGAAGGTGGGGCTAGACCCCATATAGACATGCTAAGCAGGAAATGTGGGAAGGTTAAGGAATCTTTAGATTCTCATGTTGCCTCTGTAGCATATGTTCCAGGTGTCGGGGCCACTAGGAAAGAGGGATTCTGCCGCCAGGATCTACCCGGGGGCAGGGGGCGGCGGTGCCTGGGGGCCAGAGGGTATTGCTCTCCCTCTTCTGAATTGCCTTCCTGGGAACTAGGGCAACCTCTGGCATTTTGTAGCACTCTGTACCTTTCGAGATACCTGTATTCTGTTATGCTGACAGAAAACCCACACACGACCACCCTGGAAGGAAGGCAGGACCAGTAACACTATCACTTTTCTACAGATGAGGAAGCTGAGGTACAAAAAGTTAGTGACGTGAGGTCCCACAGGCCGGAAAATGACAGAACTGGGACGGGAGCCTAGAACTACAGGCTGAGTTCAGGGAAGAGGGGCCTGAGACATGGGGATCATTTTCCCGTTTCTCCACGTCTTGCCTCTTGCTCCCCAGAACCCCTCCTCCCCAGCCCTGCCATCTTTAGCGCTTTACCTGGCCCTGCCAGTCCGCAGTGTTGACAAGGATGACATTTTCTGGGAGAGCTGCATCTGATACCAGGATCTGATTCAGCTGGTCATACACAACCTTTCTTGGAATCTGCAGGGGCAAATGTGTCTGTCAGGTAGTCCCCAGGGAGCGTGAGGGGAGAGCAGGGTGCACCAGGGTAGAGAATCTCTGGGGCAGGGGTAATTCAGGGAGAATACAGGGAGACACTGGGAATTTCTGGAGGAGACCCAGCATCCCACTGGCCAGAGCAAAATGGAAAGGACAAGGATAAAGAGTAAGCAGAGAGTCCTCAGAGAACACACTCAGACACCAGGAACAAAGCCCCAGCAGTAGTCCTGACGGAGGAGGGGGAGGGCAGACTAAGCTAGAAACGCGATCAGCATGCCCTGAAGGGTAATGATGCAGCCGAAGTACCAGGAGAGGAGGAGGGCGGTAACAGTTACCAGGTGCTCACAGAAACGAAATTGAGGGCAATGGGGAGAGAACCAAGGAGAGCGGCAGTGGGTACTGTGTGGGGAGCCCCACTGTCACAGGGAACAAAAGGTACTTCAGGAACAGTGATTAGCAAGGAGGACGACACCTGACACCTCGCCCCAGGCACAGGCTATTCTGGTCTCCAGTTCATTTTCAGCTATGCAATAGCGGCAAACTCAGGAAGCCATGTTGACACAGACTTTTCTCTTGGTGCTATTTATCAGGTAAGCGAACAGGCTTGCTGTTAGCTCTGGAGGAAGTGTAGTTGTGTGAGGTGCCAGTTTAGAAAGGTTCCTTCCCCAAGCCCCGATACCACTGGCCTTCAGAAAGAGAAAATAATTCCTGAGGTCTGGTTTCTTCTGCTTCTATTCCAGCCTACTCTTGGGTCTTTTAATCAAAATACTTTAATATTGTTGATTTGCCAGCTTGAAATCACATTAACTGGCCCATAGTAGTACGAAGGGTATCTGAGTCCAGGTGGGTGATGTCCAATGAGATACTGACGGTTGCTGTCCTCTAGAATAACTGATTCACCACACAATCTCTAGACTGAGGTCTGATGGAGGCAGAACAAATCAGGTGTGGAACTGCCACTTGGGGGTGATGGGAGGCTGTGACAGTGCTGGCATTTCCTGCTCCCTCCTCCGCTCCCTGCAGATCAGCACCGAAGCCAATTCCGCACTGGTAGTAAGTAACACATATGTTAGACTTCTCTGATTTAGATCTGTCTTCAAGACTTTTATTCAGAACATTCCACAGTATTCCCTCTTTTCTCTCTACCTAACTGCCCAAGGAAGATGACAGAACAGAAGCCAAGGTCTAGGGATGCTCAGAGGGCCCTGGCCTTGAGAGGGAGGGGGTACCTGCGTGCTGTGGCCCAAGTCGGGGGACCTCTCACTGTCGGAGCTGTTGGTTCTCTCACTCAGGGGCTTGGAGAGCTGCCGCTCCTTCAGGGGTGTGCTCCGCTTCTGCCGGGGCGTGTGTACCCCATCCACTTTGCTGCCAGAGATGTGGAAAGGAGGTAGTTAAATAGCCCCCGTGACCCCAAAGCCATTATCAGCCACTCTTCCCCCGCCCATGAGCCTATGCTAACTATGGTCACAAGCCTCACACCATCTGCTTGGTTTCCTTAATTCTACCCTCCCTGCTTTAGGATTTTCTTCCAATCTCGAGTACCTGGGAGAAGCAGAACCTTGGAGATCTGTTTTGCTGGACTTCATGGGAGTTTTGACCTTCTCTGGCACAACCAGACTTGTGCTCATATCCCCAAACATGTCCTGGTCAGTAATTTCCTGCCAGGGAGGAAAGGAAACAGCGAGGGTTACTTCCCCCTCAGTGACCACCCAGGAGCCTGGAGAGTCTCACAACGAGGGTCCGTCTCTCGCTCTCTTTTCCTAGAAGCACATGGTTCTGCACCTCTCTCTCCAATGAGGAAGTTTACTGTTTAATTTGATGGAGTGCACCCACTCTGCTGGGTACTGTCTCTTGCTACTCGATCTGTCCTCTGCATTTACGAACTGTTATTTGTCAACACACAAACCTGGGCTGATGATCTGGCTTCTTTAGGTGGGGAGGAGAATTTTGATCGTGACATGACATGATTAGAATTTCTTTTTCTTCCCTTCCTTCCCTTCCTCCTTTCCTCCCTCCCTCTCCCCCTACCCTCTCTGTTTCTTGGAATTTCATTTTGAAATGACCACTGCAGTGTAGACCACAGTCGGGCCAGAGTGGAAGCTGGGTTTCCAGATTATTGGTGAACTATGAAGTGCAAGTGTCTAGTAAGCTTTAAATTAACCTTGCATCAAGTCTAATGTTTGGTTATTCACCGGATCTTTGATGTAGCATTATTTACTATAGGAAACAGAAGCCTAAGATAATTCTTCCCTGGACTCCGTCAACTACCAGGTCTCACTGTGAGGCTAATGCATAGCACCCCCCCCAGTGGTACCTGGTAAAGTTCTCTGCTCCCTCCCACCGTGTCCAGCCTCCGGTCCCACTGGAAGAACTTCAGTCTATTCTGAGAGGCCCAGCTCAGATGTCCCCCTCCAGTCAGAATCACTTGTCCTTCCCTGAGCCTCCACAGAACCTCAGGAGTGCAGAGCTTGGCTCTCCTCCTGGAGGGTGGTGTCTTGATGGCAGAGGCCTTGGTGTTCTCACCTTCGCATCTTTAGTGCTTAGCACATGTAGTTACCCAGTAAGTATGTGTGGAGCCAGTGTATAAATTGGGCACTCCAAGCGATACGTTCCATTTCTCTAGGGCTTGGCTCACCCTCCTGGGCAGCTCCAGTCTCTTAGGGGAAGGACTTGACCAATAATCACTTGGAGATTTAACGTGTAGGCTGCCTGCTCACACTAAAAGCAACTCTGGAGGAAGGGATGGTTTTTCAGGGGAAGATACTGGTTGTCATCTCGCAGAAGTAAATAAGGATGACAGATAGTGAGAAATTATCCAAATTAGCATTTAATCAGATCTAATAAAAGAGCAGAATGGGGACATTTCTGGTTTGCTAATTTGGGGAATGACCTGGTCTCCAGGGTAGCTTATATTCCATGGGTAAGGATTCCAGGAGAAAGAGAACACAGAACATTCACAAGTCCACAGACGTAGGCAAAATTCCCAGGGAGGTCTTGAAGGTCTTTTGGCTTTATTTCTAAAGGCACAAAAACTAAGTTACACAGGAGGCTGAGCTGCACATACCAGAGTGTCTGTTTCAGTCAAGCTGTCATCTTGATTTTTAATCCAAGCAGATTTGACTTTTTCTAGAGCAGCCAATTCCATCTGCAAAAATTAGAATAATTAGTCATCACCATCCAAATAACTACCATTCTAACTGGTTCTCTTGGTCCCTCGGAAGCTTAAAATGCTTCCAAGATCTCATCAAAATCTTTGGAATTTCCATCTTCTAAGAAGTGTGTTTGGTGAAAACTAAGTGTCAGAAGGATCAGCTATTCTGTCGTCATTAAATCAGTAGCACAGTGCAACTCAGAGCCCAGCAACTCTCATCTCTCGGACTCTCACAAGATGTCACAGGGAAGAGAAGATCAGCGTTTAGATGACTTTGTATGGGCCCCGCAAGGCCTCTAACTCTGGGGACAGTAAATGCCCTCGGAGGACATCCGGGGCCTCTTCTGCTTCTCAGAAGTTGCTGGGAAGGAAAATCTTACAGTTCAGGTCTTTGACTTTGAGACTAAAGACATCCATGGTAGCCAAATTTATTTTGCTTGGTAGAAACATCTACAGACCCCTCAAGATAAATGAATATACTAAGCAAAACACGCCCAATGCTATGCCATTTAGGTGTGAATTAATTCTCCCTCTGTCCCCAACTCTTATTAGCGTTTTTCATAAACGTTAAAAATTTACTTTGTAAATAACTGACACATAGAACTATATTTTTCGTATTTGCTAACATTGTTTCTGGCTGTGCAGATGTCTACGTAAAAGTCACAAGAGTTTGAGCGTTGTTGTGGGTCTTAGATGTAGGGAAGGTACTGGCCTTAGTGAATCTTTCTGGAAACCAGAGAGTCAGGAAAGATCAAAGATATCCTACCTCCTCCCAATCACTCAAATTCCTTCCTCTGAGTAAATTAAATAGTACTGAGAAACACTGGGCTTATAAATTCAAGGGGGTACTTGGAAAACTAATGAACAACTATAGCAAATGTAGGCCCTGTGTCATATTCTATCTACACCATATGGTTTCTTTACCTCAGCCCTGCTGACATTTTGGCCAGACCCTTCTTTGTTGTGGGGGATGTGTCCTGTGCATAGCAGGATGTTAAACAGCATCCCTGGCCTCTACCCACTAAGTGCCAGTAGCAGCACCCCCAACCCCTCAAGTTGTGACAATCAAAACTGTCTCTAGTCGTTGCCAGCGCCAAATGTTCCTTGAGAAGGAGGCAAAAACCACCCCTGGTTGGGAGGCACTGCCCTAAACCATCTGCAAGACTAACCAACATACTTTAACTAGACCTTGTGACCCCAAATCTTGAGATGGTTTGGCTCAGAGCCAAACATAATAGTTTGCCTCAGATTGCAAGCTAGTTCATTACATTGTCTATATGAAGAACCAATGTTAACAGAGTCCAGAATCATGGGAAAGTCCTGGTTAGATTTAAGACTAAAGATGATTTCACTCAGTTTTGGATTTCAGTATCACAAATGAATTAAACACATTTAAAGAGAATGAACTGGGGCAATAACACCATTCTGCTGAAGGGTTTTAAAGTAGCATGTCAAGCCCTGGGACAAGTACAGAATTGTTTCCATGGTGAAGCTGCCAACAACCTTCACTTGGCCTGGGGTTAAAGGGAACCTGCTGGCTATTCACGGACTCTTCTAGATGTTCCAAGCAGTCCCACTAGGAGCAAACTCCCAATTCTCCAAATTTCTGTTTTTGCTCCTATAAATATGAAGGGCTTTTCTCACCCCAGAACCCTGGAACACAGCCGTGCAGCAGCTGTGTCTAATTGGGTAGCACTGGAGGCAGATGCCACCAGTCCAAAGTACTGTGCCCATGGGGCAATGCTGGTGCTACAGGGAGGGTACATGCTCCTGTGAGGGGGGCAGAGTGGGGTAGTATCTAGGCTCTCATTTGTATGAAGTACTAGTCTCTAACACCATTATTTACAGTGCAATGGAAATAGCAACTTTTAGCAGCAGGAAGTCTCGGCTGAAAGGCTGTATCTCTCGACCTCCCTGACTGAAGCACTGTCAGGGTCTCTTGTTATTCGCCTGGAAAACCAAATTCTGCTGCTACTGTGTACTCAAGTCCTGGGAAAGCTAACAACTGTAATAATTTGTATCAGCAGAAATTCCTTCTGGTTTTAGTGATACACTGAATCCTCTGAAACTGGGGAACAAAAAAGAAGATTAAGAAAAACAAATAACAATGCTAGGAAATCAGAAAGAGAGGATAAAAGTTGGGCAGCATGTGCATACCTGCCTATATATGCGTGATCTCAGTATTTTTTTTTCCTTCTATATTTGGAGCTTCCCTGTAAAAGCATGGCCTTGCTATGTATTTCCCCAAGTGCCTTTCATACTAAAGGATCCCAGAGTTCTACATCCACATCAAGACATATGGGGCTCTTCAAAACAGAAATATCACAGAGAATCAGCAAAGCAAGTTTGAAATCTGGCCAACAGAGCCAGGGTTTGAAGGACTCACTAAAAAGACATCGACATTCTAACAATTTCAGGGGACCAGAACCGAAATGGTTCTGAGACTATAATAAGAACAGCAACAGCAGCCTCCGTTTACTGCTTTTACTGTGTATTTCCCATGTGGTAAGCCAATACATCTATCCAGCGAGCACATGCCAGAGGATTTACCCGCATTCTCTCATGGTATCTTCACACTGCCCCACAAGGCATGTGCCTTTTGCAGGTACTCTGTAGACGAGGAAACCAAGGCCTGGCAACTGCCCCAGATCACACAGTCAGTGGAATGATGGAGTCAAGATTCAAACTCAGAGGTCTGACTCCAGAACACATGCTCTCAACTTCAGTCCCCCCCTGCCCAGAGAAAAGTTCTGCTTAGATAAGGGCCCTTGGGCCATCATATTGTAAAGACTGATACTCAGTTGACTTTTGAGCTAACTGGGCTGCTATGCTAACTCTAAGGCACCTGAGGCTCAGAGGATCAGTGGTTCTTCTCTCTAAACTGTGTTAGCCAAACAACTGGGACTGAAGTAGAACTTACAGACAAGTTCTATCCACCAAGAAACACCTTCATTAGTATAAAATAATGTATTGATGTGATAACAACAATCCCTACCATTTATTGAGAATTCATTATATGTTAGGTGTTATGCTTAGTGTTTGGGGGGCATTATCTCAGTTAATAATTGCATTTTGTTACAGTATTCCTTGTTCCACATTCCTAGGACACTATGAAACAGTTCTCCTTTGGCCAGGTGCCGGTTTTCTCTCTAGAAGGGTCATCCCTTGTATTTATATTTGAGACGGAATCTGGCTGTAGTGGCCAATGATCTGTCCATGTGGACACTGACCATTCAGGAGGGCCGTTTAGAAAGCCCATGAGGGAGAGCAGCTACAAGCCACATAAATAGTAAGGTGAGGCCTCCTCAGCTCCAGATCAGAGTGCAAGGTCTTCAAATGGCATGTCAGAGGCTCCTCTGTGGAGGGATTCTCCTTGTGGGCTGCAGTTTTCCACCCCACATTTCTTCAGTAATGCCACCTGCTGCCACTGTTCTAGGGCCAGACAGTGCCGGCCGGCTGTGCCTTCGCTGGGAAGAGGGATGAGGTGGGAGACAGCCCCACCTGGTGGCAGCAAGCAGTAAGGCAGCCCAAGAGCTGACCCATGAGCTGCCACAGGGTCTGCAGACCCCTGGGACGGATGGCAGCCCTTCCACAGACACAGTACTTTTCAGGGGATGGAGTACCTCACATGTCATTTCTTCACAATTAATACCTATTCACAAGGTGAGTTTTGTATGCCCTCTGTTGAAGTGGAGCGAACAGAACTTAAAGGACTCAGTTTCTTAGATCTAAAGAAAAGACACTGGGCTTGCAACAGCACACCGTAAACGACACTAAAATCATGCACAACATCTTCCCTTTAGCTGTAAATGAGAACAGCTTCATAGGGCCTGAGGTAGATACAGCATCAACCCAGGCTCCAACCCCTGATCCACTGCTAGGGGAGCCTTCCCAAGTAGGAACAGAGCATGGTCCAGGGTGATGCTGGCCTCCCGTGGTGCTACAGCAGACAGAAACTTTTTCCTTTTGGTCATCAGGCAAAATGGAAATCTACCCGCTAAATTCCTAATTCTTTGAGGGCACTGCCCCCCCCCCCCCCCCCAGGAATAAAGCCTATGTAGGTGGGCTTCCTGCCTCTTTACGTTCTTTACCTAGGCTGGAAAGCAGAACTGCTTAACATTGGCAGGATGCCACACTCCCAGCTACCATGTTACAGATGTCGAGGGAGAAATCTGAGGCGCTGTGTGTTCTGGGAAGGAAGGCTCCAAGTCGTGGCAGGAACTGACCAAAAAAGAACACCCAAACAGCCACAGCAATGCCCACAAAGAACCAAGCTCCCAGCCAGGACTCTGATGAGGACACCCAAGGTCGACACAAGATAAGACTGCTCTTCTAAGGTCACAAAACGAGCCAAGAGCAGAGTGCTCAGAGTGTTAAGCCCCAACACTCCCCTGGTCCCTCTCCCCAACCCCCATATCCGTCGGTCTTGCTCACAGGGCTGGTGGTGTCTTTGCCGAGGCTACCCTTGCTGTTGAGGCTGCCAATCTCCGTCTGTGAGCTGGACTGCGACATCCCCTCAAAGAAGGGCCTGCGGCAAAGAAGCACAGCCAGGGTCAGTGGCCACCGGGGCCCGGAGCAGCAGCCCGTGGAAGGTTGGGTAGCGATGCAGTGTTCAAGAAAGATCAACAACCCGGGCTTGAAGGATGCCCGCTGAGGAAGGACACAGCAGAGTGGACAAGGAGGGCCTGGACCAAAGGACTTCAGGAAAGTCCTATCAGGACTTTTGCCGGCTAGAGGCAAAAACAGTGATCCTTATCCAGACAGCTGGAGGTTCAACAGGGTGAGGAGCCAAACTCCCTGGTAATGGAGGGGAAGTGAGGGAGGGGGCCTAGGAGACTGTGCTGGCTTAGGAAGGAGACATGCAGGGAGACAATTCGATAGAAGAGGTCTGGGCCTCACTTGAGCTTGGGCTTTGGAGTGCTAAGGATGCTCTCCGTCTCTTCCATTTCAGGGCCACTGTCGCTGGGATTATACATCTCCAGACTATCATACAGTTCATCCAAGTCCTCTTCCACCTCTCGTATCTGCTCTCGGGATACGTGTTCCAGCCCGAAGCCTACCTGTGGGGGACAAAAAGCTTTGAGTTTGGGGTTACCTCTATTAACAAGTATGGTAGATGTATAACTCTTTCCTCCTGGACAGGTACCAACTGGCCTCCTTAACTAGTCGTCCTTAAGAGGCAATGCCATAGCTTCACATGCATCGGGGTAATCTTAGTGTCCTTTCTGTGATCTAATCCTGAGAGCAGGGATGTGGTGAGGCCACCTTTCCCTTTCAGTGCCTCCCTACCACTCCACACTATGGGCCTGGCATGAGAAGAAAAGTACAGGTGCTAATGTACTTCTGCCAAAGCATGGGCACAAGAAAACCCAGAGGACTGTGACTCTGTGCAGGCCGGTTCCATTTTCCAGGAGCCCACAGAAGGACAAAGACACCTCTCAACAATTTTCTTCTCCATTTCTTTCCAGTCCATTCAGAAGAGAAGCCTGTGAAAACTGGCACCAGGCCGGTCAGAGCCCAGGGAGGACACAACATCTCTAGTTTTTATTTTAAGTTTATTTATTTATTTTGAGAGAGAGAGTGCAAACATAAGTGGGGGAGGGGCAGACAGAGAATCCCGAGCAGGCTCCTACACTGACAGTGCAGAGCCCAACGTGGGGCTCAATCCCACAAACTAGGGCTGACCACTGAGGACGCCCCTACCTCACAGGCTGTTGCTCACAATGTTCCCCGTCCAATAGGAGGGAAAATTCAACAACAACAACTAGATTTGTTACTGGCACCCCGTAGCAGAGGCGTGGTATTAAACAACAGTTGAGTATAACCATGCTACCCTTGCTTCCAGGTACCGTGAAACTTTGGGTGCTACATGGAAAGCTTTCCTTTCTCTTTTCAAGTAGCTTAAAGCCCTTCTTTAGCTATGTTCTCACTTGGGGGTCCTGCAACCCTGACTCCTAGTGGCAGGAAAGAGCACACCCCAGGAACGACGGTGAAACTCAGGGGATTCTTCTACTCACCATCAACCTCGGGAGTAAGGGGTCGTACCTCATCTGAAACTTTAAACCGCTTCAGGAGGGCCACAAACTTCTGTTTGATGTTAGGTTGCTGTAGGGACAAATTGCACAATAATTCTCAAACAATACCCATTTGTGGACTGATCAAGTGAGGTCAACAGAGTGATCCAGAGCCCGCTTTTGTAAAGAGCTGTGGGAGGACACGAAGACGGGAAGAGTTTCTCCCCTCTGGCACATAAAACCCACCAGGGAAGCAGGCATGAGCATTTAATGCTGGGGCAGTTCCCAGGGCTGTGGGCATAGATGGAAGGAGGGCTCATCTCTCCCTAGGGCCCTCCACCACCCACACATCTCCAGCTCATCCATTTCTCCAGTCCTTCAGATCCATGGTGCTGTTTGGTGATTTCCACCTGCACATACAGGCACCTCAAACCCAGCATTTCCAAGAATTCATCACCTTCTCCCTGTGTTCCTATCCAGGGTACCATTATCCCCCACTGATTGTAGGAGTCTGAACCTCGAGTCTCTCCCCTCCCCTTTCTCCTCACAGCCGAGTGTTCACTAACTCCCATGCTCTTTTTCATCTGTAATACCACTGCTTTCCTCCAGGCCTTTTTCTCCCCACAACTCTGTGGGATCACCGCAATGGCCTTTGACCGACACTTCCCCAACCCTCACGCTCCCGGCCAGTTTCCAGTCTTGTTCTCTCCAGAGTCCATAGTGATTATCACAAATGCAAATCTAATGTTACTCTCCCCAAATTAGAGGTCTTCATTGGTCCCCAGTGCCCAGGGGACGAGCTGCAGCATCGGGCCCATGTGTGTCTGAAGGCTGCTCTGCCGGTCTCTAGCCTCACATCACCAACCAACACTCCACACCAGCATTCAAGTGGAAACTGCTTATAGTTCTGTAAGGAATGGCATGCTGCTGTACCCCTCTGGGCCTTTACACACAGTACCTTCTGCCCTGACTAAACATTCTCCCCCAATCCACTTGGCGAATCTCTGTTTATCCTTAGAAACCCATCTCTCTGCATCCGGTCTGTGAAACTCTCTTGGCACTTCTGCTCAGAGTCGGTCACTTTCTCCTTAGTGCCATCACCGTCCCTTACACCAAACTCTATCTTCTAGCCCCTACTCTACTATGTCGCAGCCACTTGTTTAGACGTCGTTTGTGTCTAGACACTGTGACCTCCTTGATGGTATGGACGAGCCCTTTCTTATCTCAATGTCTCAAACTCCAGGCACAGTGATGAGCTTGGGGTCTTAAGTACTTCCTGACTGAATGATAGACTTGCCATCTGGAGACGGAAGAGACTAACTTGCAAGTAAGGCTGAGCCAGGCCTTCAAGAAAAAGCAGGGGCTCCAAAGGTAGAAAGGGTATCCACAGCGGAGAAAAAACAAACAAACAAACAAACAAACAAACAAAAAAACAGCAAGTCAATTAGTGTGTCTAGAACAAAGTATTCTTGGTAGGGAGAGAAGAATGCATGTGTACAAAAGGAGACAGAAACTAAAGAACTGTTACTAAGTCTCTGGTAATCTGACTAGAAAGTGCCTGGAGCTAAATAAATAAATAAATAAATAAATAAATAAATAAAATAAAAACAAAGAACAACCTTTGAGGTAGAGGATATTAATAGGAGCACTGAACTCTGGTCATATAACAGGGTAAAGCTGGTTCATAGGAGACCACAGGGAGAGGGGATTTATAAAGCTCCAGGAGGCATCCTATGGGAAGAAAGTAGGACCTCTCTTTGGTTACAGAGCAGGAAAAAGAAAAACTTAACAGAAGGAGCTACAACACAGAGTGATCCTCCAGTCTCTTCCCATTGTGAGTACAACGATACAAGATGTCTAAGGCTCTGGGGACATGCCTTATCCAGGTCATTTTGGAGTGCCAATCAAGGATTAGACACCTGAGGACAATGAAGCAGTTCTCACACTCTCTAGTCATTATTCAACGGGGGAAACCAAGACCATAGTCTTGAGAATTTACATTTAAGCCCAATGATACCTCAGGAGGCATGGAGATGACAGTGTTGTTTCATGGTGAATGCCAGGTTTAGATACAACACATCTGGAAGGTCTGGCCTACATTTAGTTCATTCCTGAAGGTGATAGGAATCTCTGTTCTTGGGGTCCCTAGGCTAGCTCTGTACTAGAGAATCAGGATGTGTCAGGAAAAATGAAACCGAGTTTCTAGCACTTGGACTCTCCCACACTTTAGCACAGGAACTCCAGAATCAGTCAAAGTTAACTTAGACCAAGAAACAGACTCTTAACTATAGCTATAGAACAAACTGCTGGTTACCAGTGGGAAGGTGGGTGGGGGATGGCTGAAATAGGGGAAGGGGATTAAGAGTACACTTATCATGATGAACTCTGAGTAATTTAGAGAATTGCTGAATCACCATGCTGTACACCTGAAACTAATATAACAGTATGTTAACTATACTGGAAATTAAATTAAATTAAAAAAAAAAAACCCACCAAGGTTAACCTAGAAATCCAGGAGTTAAGTGTCTCAGTCCAGGACTCTTAATTTCACCAAAATAGTGACTCTTGAGGAATCTTATGTAGGAGACACAATTCAAAGGCATTTGGCCTCTAAGGTTATGGATCCATTAAGGATCCAAATATATCCAATGTATATATATCCAGTGTGTGTGTGTGTGTGTGTGTGTGTGTGTGTGTGTGAGAGAGAGAGAGAGAGAGAGAGAATATCTGTATCTATATCTATATGTCTGTATCTCTCCAACTATATCCAATGGAATTAGACCTTACCAATTGCTTACAGTTCTAAGCACTAGCTTATTATTTCTGGGTTAACATGATTAAAAATTTGATACCCCTAGAGATGACTGGGTCTGTCTATGTGGTAGGCAGGACATACTTTGAAGTAACCTCCTTGAGAGGGAACATGGGGTGTCTGAGGTGTTCTGCTTCTCGATAAAGTATTTTCTGCTCTAAAGTCTAAAACAGGGTTTCTCAACCTATTTTCTATCCTGACATAACCTGAAAAATATAACACACTCCCATAAGTAACACTGCTTCTCTCCAACAGTGACTTTTAATTAGGTAGTGGTGGGGGTGGGGTGGGGGTGGGGGAGGAGGAGGAGGAGATAGAGGGGTATACCAGAACCTTCAGGGAACGGCCATGTGCAGATTTTTAAAAAGACTCCAGGAGGTTTCAATATAGCACTCTCATCCTACCTCCAAATTGAAAATCTCAGGTCAACATTCCCCAGACATTCGAGGCTCACCCTTGTGATGGCAGAGGTTGAGGTTAGTTTCCTCCGGGTCTTCTTTACTTTCCGTAGATCCTCATCTTCATAAAACAGGTCCTAAGTGGGTAAAGGCATGGAATGAAGTTAGGGAACCCCAGGAGGGTCTGGAATTATTTCTCAAGACACTACATGTGAGGGGCTGTGGAAAGTTACCTGCCCGTGCAATGGATCATCACTGCCTTCCTGTTCTGATGAGAAACTTTCCTCCTCTTCCTCAGAATAATTGTCAATATCAGGAGAACGATCTGGAAAGAGACACCTTAGTAAGACAACCTTGAAGTGTGAAGATCTGGCCTAAGAGAATTTGGTTGGCTGGAATCAGGGCTCTCGTCGGGCGGAAATAGGTCTGGGGGAGAGGCGAGGGCCTCAGCCATGGTAAGCCATGTTTTATTTTGAGGGATCTCTAAACTTCTCTTTCACAAGAACATTTTAGGCCCCATCAAGTTCAGCTTTCCCAGGATGGGGAACAGGTGATGGGCTTGTTCTTGACCCACAGGGCCTCCAGATACCACATACATCTTACCAGACAGCTTCGATTTGATTCCTTCATGGTCAATGGGCTGGCTGGACAGAGAGTAGATCTTTATTTCTGCCACAGGCACAGAGACATCCTTCACGTTACTGTGCAGGCCAAGCACCAGAGCGCCTTCATTAGGGTGCTGCATCACCTGAGACCACAGGGCAGTAATGCAAATGCCTTACGAGGGGAGGTGAGTTGTCCATTTTGATAAATCCAAATGGGTGTGCAAGCCGATGGGAATGACATTCTGCTAATACGTTTTCTTTCTCACTATCTTTCAAATCCAGGCCTACTTTTCTGCCATTGCCTTCAAACTCTTACTTGAAAATTATCTCCAGAAGTGCCAGCCACTGGTCAGGCCTTGTGCTTAAAAGAAAACCGAGGCTCGAGCCTGAAAATGATGGCTAATCTCTGGGACTACATTTTAGTTTGAGTCCTCGACAGAAAACTAGTTCTCCAGGCTGGGGCTGGCCTGCAGATGGTGATCACCTGTGTCTGGCAAGGGGCAAACCGATCTATACCTGAGAAAACACAGGTGGGGAAATATGGCATCCATAATACTTCACTCCCCATAGTCCCTCATACTGATTCAAAACCTGAAGAGGAAAGATAGATGGGCTGACACGATCTCATATATTCTATTTATTAAGGTCACAGAAACTTTCCTATTTAATGTACTAAAGCACAGACATAAGTTGTTTTTTTTTTTTTAAGTTTATTTATTTATTTTGAGAGAGAGAAAGAGTGAGTGAGCAGGGGAGGGGCAGAGAGAGAGGGAGAGAGAGAGAGAAAGAATCCCAAGCAGGTTTCATACCATCAGTACAGAGCCTGATGTGGGGCTCGAACTCATCAACTGTGAGATCATGACATGAGCTGAAACCAAGGGCTGGGCGTTTAACTGACGGAGTCACCCAGACGCCCCCAGACCTAAGTTTTAAAACTGACTGTGGGCCAGCTCCACAGGAGCTGGGAGCATGGCAGCCGCAGAGCTCTGCACAGGGGGAAGACCTCTCCATGCCAGCTGTGCAGGGTGTTTCATGAGAATGGAAGAATGGGAGGCCACTAGATCCTGACGTCATGCACGTCGTCAACTATTTCCAAACAGCAGGATTTGAGGAGCAAACTAGTGCTTTCTGGGAACAGGAAATTGATGGAAAATCCCTGCTACTGATGACAAGAAATGATGTACTGATAGGACTTCAGTTTTTAAAAGGGGGGCCTGCTCTCAAAATCTACCAGTATCGGGGTGCCTGGGTGGCTCAGTTGGCTGAGCGTCCAACTTCGGCTCAGGTCATGATCCTGTGGTCCGTGAGTTCGAGCCCCGCGTCGGGCTCTGTGCTGACAGCTCAGAGCCTGGAGCCTGTTTCAGATTCTGTGTCTTCTCTCTCTGACCCTCCCCCATTAATGCTCTGTCTCTCGCTCTCTCTCAAAAATAAATAAACGTTAAAAAAATTAAAAAACAAATAAACCAGAAAATCTACCAGTATCATGTAAAACCTCTGCTGACAAAGCATTTAAAGAACAACTCTTCATAGTACAAACTGGGGTCTTAGACCTCAAAAAACATACTGACATAATTTAGTTTCATGTGATAAAACTTAAAAAAAAAATATTTGTTTATTTTTTAGATAGAGCGTGAGTGGGGTAGAGGGACAGAGAGAGAGAGAGCAAGAATCTCAAACAGGCTCCATGCTCAGTGAGGAGACTGATGCGGGCCTTGATCCCACGACCCCGGGATCTGACCTGAGCTGAAATCAAGAGTTGGACGCTCAACTGACTGAGCCGCCCAGGCACCCCTCATGTGATGAAACTTTGTAAACAGAATACATACATGTGTAGATGTGAAGAATTTCAGTCAAATGAAATGTCTTGGGCGAACTAGGCAATCCGTCAGCTGACCTGAATTCAACCAGGAGGAACAAGGATAACTTGTGGACAGGATGGTTTTCCTTGTAGAGCTTGTCAAAGCGAGTCATCTTTGACATGACTGGACCTCCCTCCCCACTAAAGGGATTTTCTTCACAGACTGCTTTTCCAAAATCTTTGAAAAAGGATTGAATTGAATGATCTTTTGGTTTCAGATGTAGGGAGATTAAAACCAAGAAAACTTGGAAAAGGGGAAAAAGAGAGACTGCTGTCTCCCTTGAGTTCCTCTTCTCCTTAGAGCTTGTATTATTTGGATGGAATTGTTGACACCACTTTTTATAGAGGCTCCTCCACCTGACCTTATTAAGGTTTTTTTTTTTTAAAGTTCTTTTTAACATTTATTTATTTTTGAGAGACAGAGAGAGACAGAGCAGGAGTGGGGGAGGGTCAGAGAGAGAGAGGGAGACACAGAATCTGAAACAGGCTCCAGGCTCTGAGCTGTCAGCACAGAGCCCGATGCGGGGCTTGAACTCACGGACCGCGAGATCATGACCTGAGCTGAAGTCGGACGCTCAACCGACGGAGCCACCCAGGCGCCCCAAGGTTTTGCTGGGCTATACTGTGATGTTTGAAATGAACATGCTTGATGGCCCCTACAGGTGGAACCTCTGAAAAGAGAAAATCTGTTGTGTCTTGGAGATATCCACCCATATTCAGCTTTTTTCACCGAGGATAATGGTATTTTCTGTATAGATTTACTTTCAAATTGGCTCTTTGTTTCCACAGAAGAAAACACTTTTTCACTTTATGGTTGGTATCTACACTAATTTTTTTCTGAAGGAATTTGCCAAAAGTTATAGATCCAAAAACCTTGTTACTAGTATAAATATTTATGAATATATATTCTTCATGATGGTGTATTATTTTTTTGATTGCTCCGATGCTTTGATTTTTGATTTGAGAACCTGTTTTTAAGAACTTGAAAAAGCAGTCTTGCTACATCTCTGTTCAGAGACGTTTGTTTGAATCTCCATGTGTCAATGCCTTACTGAATTGGTGCTTTGTCGTTGCAATAAAGCATTGCTTCGGTTTAAAATAAATAATAAAAAAATAAAACTTATTTGTGGCCCCCTTTTTTTCCCCTTTGTCAGGGTTAAGAGGATTTATCTGGCACATAAGGGAACTACACAAATGAGCAAACATATTGAAGATAATGGGAGCCTGCTTTCATCCTGCTGGAGGAGGGAATCAGAACAATGGACAGGGGAAAGGCAAGCATAAGACCAATGGTGTTGGGTTGGAATTGATTGGAATGTGTGAGCTCATGATCAGACAGACAGACAGTCAGGGAAACAGGTATGACATGCGTGTGGTGTGTATGTATGTGTGTATGAGAGCATAAGCACATATGCAGATACATTTCCTAGCTCTGTCTGTTCAGGGGGAGTAGAAGCAATGACACTCCAGCTGGGAAAATAACTCTTAATAGTCATGGAACCCATTTAGAAACCAATGGTTTCTAAACACTATTCTCCGCCAAAAGGAACCAGGACTCTTTGGAGAATCAGTTCACTCCAAGGCTGGGTCAGGGAAAGTACAAGATGCTATTTTGTACCAGAAAGTAAAGAAGTGTATAAAGAATGATGGCACATATCAAAAAAGATACAGGGACTAGCTTGGAGGGGTTCCCGCTGGCCAAATCTGAGATAATTTAAGCATGAAAAAAAAAAAAAGATAGTAACAGATTGAACCCCACTGAAGCAAACAGGAATCCACAGGTCCATAACTAACACATATAAGTGAAATGATCAATAAATGGGGAAGAAGAGAAAGCTCTGCCTTACAATAGAAAGTGAATTAATATATGCAGCAGGAGTGATGGGATTAGAAATTCACTGGCAAGCACCAAAGTAATAATTGATCCAGGCAAGAATCACTAATAGGTGCTAAAACTAGTTGAAGATATGATGAGAAAAAAGGTTTGTTACACTGTCTCAAAACATCTCCCTATACAATATTGTTTTAAATTGGGAAATACAAAAAAAAGTGTTAATTTAGGTTGGAAATCCTGGCAGACATCATCTTAACCAAGCAATAAAAGCTAACCTCGCCAGAAATGGAACCAATCGACGTGGAGCATTGCCTGTGTAGCACTTAGAAGAACACGGCATTACTTCTGTGGTAGTTCTGCCAAAAATGCATAAGCTGAATCTAATCTTCAGAAAACATCAGACAAACCCAAACTGAGGAACATTCAACGAGGTAACTAGCCTGTACTCTTTTTTTTTTTCCTTCCTTCCTTCCTTCCCTTCCTTAAGTTTATTTATTGAGAGGGAGAGAGGATCTGAAGTGGGCTCTGTGCTGATGGCAGAGAGCCTGACGTGAGGCTCAAAGTCACGAGCCGTGAGATCATGACCTGAGCTGAAGTCGGACACCCAACTGACTGAGCCACCCAGGTGCCTCTAGCCTGTACTCTTAAAAAAAGTCAAAGGAATGAAAGACAAGGAAAATCTGAGGGACTGTTGAAAATTGAAGGAGACTAAAAAGGCAAGACAATTAAATGAACACTATCCCAGATTAAATCCTGGGCCTGTAATGGATATTATCAAGACACTTGGCACAATCTGAGCGGGGGCCGTGGGCTGGATGATGATCCTATATCCGTGTTGATGTCCTGACCTTTATGGTGGGCATGATGCTGACTACACAGGAGAGTATTCTTATTTTTAAGAAATTAACATAGTATGGCATTAACGTGTAGTAGGGCATCATGTCTGCAACTTACTCTCAGTGGTTCAGAAAAGAAAATAATATGCATAAATGTTTATATAGAGAGAGAAAAATAAGGCAAACGTGGTAATATGTTAGCACTGAAGAATCTGAGTGCAGGGTATATGGGCATTCTTTACACTACTCTTACAATTTTTCTGTAAGTTTGAATTTTCTTTGAAACTTAAAGAAAAACATTTTGTGAGGGAGAAATTACTTGGGATAAAAAGAACAATTACTGGGGTGCCTGGGTGGCTCAGTTGGTTAAGCATCCGACTTCAGCTCAGGTCACGATCTCACGGTCCGTGAGTTTGAGCCCCTGCATCGGGCTCTGTGCTGACAGCTCAGAGCCTGGAGCCTGCTTCAGATTCTGTGTCTCCTTCTCTCTCTGCCCCTCCCCTGTTCATGCTCTGTCTCTCTCTGTCTCAAAAATAAATAAAAACGTTAAAAAAAAAAAAATTAAAAAAAAAAAAAAAGAACAATTACTTGGGATATCCTGAATTTCCAAAAACAGAATTAAGTTGTAAAATAAAATGAAACACCCAGCCATTAGGCTGGCAAAATCATTTGCTAGCAGGCTCAACTGGCTGGGCCTGGTGTGCCTCACAAACTCTCAGACTTAAAGACTGGAGACTGTGCCCCCTCACCTCTGCCATGTTGATAAGTCCCACAGCCAGGGTCTTATAGCCCAAGATGGTCCGGTTCTTGTAACGCTTTCTCCTTTGCAACATGATCTGTAGCTTGTTGGCATCTCGCTTCAGGAAATGAGGGTACTGCCAAGTACAAAAGAGTCAAGCATCGTTAATAAGCTCCTGGGCCCTTGGGTTCTGGTCCTGTTGGAGGATATGCAATCCTTCCGTGCTTCACTATCTCCTGTCTGTACAAGGGGGCTGCGTGGGGGGAATCAGGGGTGAAGGAGACACCATTAAGTTGCCGCTGAGGCTTCGATTCTCCTTGGTGCCTGATTTCCATTCTGTAGCTCTGTGGTACACATGTGTTCAGAACTTTGCCTCTTTCTTTGCCAAGTGATCAAATGTTTTCTCCATATGCTTCAATTTGGGATCCTGGGATTGTGATGAGAGAGAGAGACATACTAAAGAGGCATAAGGAGAAGGGAAGAAATTGAGATTACAACCTGGGGGCAGAATGAGACTGAAGGGGACACACTCAGCTGGAGTGTGTGCCGCAGATTACTAAGGAGAGGTAACGGGGCTGAGCGAGATTGGGTGGGGGACCAACAGCCTTATCCAAGGAAAGGGAAAAAAAAGAACTCGGGTCTCAGCATCCTCACTGTGGCTGGCTGAGTGACTGCTTCAGCCCTCCAGGCTAGCCACAGAAGCTCAATTCATTGGGTAACTTTCATTCATTGGGCTGTGGCTGCTCTGGGATAGAAAAATCTCCAGACTGCAGGACTACCTGGGGACTAGACTAGACATTAGTGACCTAAGATTCAGTAGCTTCTCACCTGAAGGGAGAAGGTTAATTGGAGTTCTGTTTCCACAAGTCCACTAGCTGGAAGGATGATCTCGTTGGAGCGAAGAATCCTTTTTGAACCCTGAAACCAAAAAAAAAAAAAAAAAAAAAGGTCAAATCTGTGTCATCAAAAATCAGACCAAAAGAAATACTAAGTTTGCAAACAACTTTTAAACTCTACAAACATTCTTACCAAATATTTTATCGGTTTTTATTATACTCATTAAAATCAAGCCATACCGTAAGTATGATTTTACATGTATTATGTTGTATGTTCATAAAAGCGGTTTCTTTTTGGCCGTGACTCTTCCAACATTCCCCAGAAGAGTCAGGCAGGTAGCTCACCTCTGCCTCCCTTCTCCCGCGCAAACTGACACCTCGCTTGCACTGTCTTGCCTTTTCACATGCTTTTTCTTTCTCTTCTTGGATGCTCATTTGTGCTTCTGCACACAGCTAAGGCACTCCCCTTTCAGGTCCCCGCTTAATGTTTTCCCAGGAACCTCTCCTTTCAGCTCTACCTCTTCCAGCCTAAGAATGGGTTAGACACCCAGCATTTTTAGCTCTAAAGTTGGGCCAAACTATTCCTAAAGTGTAAAAAGAGATCAGCAGGAGGGCCTGAGGAATGCCAATAAATTTGTATAAATTACTTTTTCAAAAAAAATTGAGATTTAAAAACCGTGAAATGTCTAGATCGTGAACACACAGGATCAATGAGTTGATAAATGCATATACCTATGTAACCCACATCTGCCTCAAGATATGCAACATTTCCGGGGTGCCTGGGCGGCCCAGTCGGTTGAGTGTCTGACTCCTGATTTTGGCTCAGGTCATGATCTCAGGGTTGTGAGATTGAGCCCCATGTTGGGCTCTATGCTGAGCATGGATCCTGCTTGAGATTCTCTCTCGCTCCTTCTCTCTCTCTCTCCCCCCCTCCCTGGCTCATACTCTCTCTAAAATAAAATGAAAAATTAAAAAGAAGAAAGACGTACATTTCTATCGCTCCAGAGAAACTCTGTGATCCTGCCCAGACAATCCTACACTGCTCTCTCAGAGGCAAGCACTGTTCTGACTTCTTTCACCATAGGTTAGTTTTACCGATTCTAACATTCCGTATAAAGGGGGTCATACGGTATGCGCTATTCTGGTTGGGCTTCTTCAAACATCATCTTTGAGGTTCATACAGGGTGTTGCATATATTAGCAGTTCATTCCTTTTTATTGCCGAGTAGAATTCTATTCTACTGTTGCTGAACATTCACATTTGTGTTGTTTCTAGTTTTTGGCTACTATGGCCAAAGCTGCCATTCCTGTTAGAAGTCTTTATAGACATATGTGTTACTTTTTCTAGGGCAAACACCTAAGAAAGGAATCGCTGGGTCTTAGGGTAGATGTATGCTTAACTTTATGAGAAACTGCCAGACCAGTTTCCAAAGTGTTGGTACCATTCCCACCCCAGCAGCAGTGTCTAAAAGCCCCAGTTGCTCCTTATCTTCACTAGCAGTTGGTGTGATCAGGTCTTGATTCATGGATTCTAATGGGTACGCACAGTGGAATATCACTGTGGTTACAATTTGCATTTCCCTGATGACTGATACTATTAAGCACATTTTCATTAGTTTATTGATCATTTGTAAATCTCCATGTAAATCTCTATGAGGTGCCTGGTCAAACATTTTCATCCAGGTTTTTTTAACTTGTTTTTGAGTTGTAAGAGTTTTTTTTATTTATACAAGTCACTTGTCAGACATATGTATTGTAAATTATTTTCTTGTCTATTCAGTTTATTAATGGTATCTTTGGATGAAGTATTTAATTTTTTTTTTAAATTTTTTTTTTTTTTCAACATTTTTTATTTATTTTTGGGACAGAGAGAGACAGAGCATGAACGGGGGAGGGGCAGAGAGAGAGGGAGACACAGAATCAGAAACAGGCTCCAGGCTCCGAGCCATCAGCCCAGAGCCTGACGCGGGGCTCGAACTCATGGACCGCGAGATCGTGACCTGGCTGAAGTCGGACGCCTAACCGACTGCGCCACCCAGGCGCCCCATGAAGTATTTAATTTTGACCAAGTCTACTTTATTATTTTTTAATGGTTAATGCATTCTGGCTCCTATCTAAAAGATCTTTGCCTACTCCAAGACTGTGAAGTTACTCTGCCATGTTGGAGCAGATATTCTGCTGCTTCCTTGTAGAAATTTTATAATTTTGGGGCACTGGGTGGCTCAGTTGGTTAAGCCTCTGACTTCGGCTCAGGTCATGATCTCGCGGTCCGTGGGTTCGAGCCCTGTGTTGGGCTCTATGCTGACAGATCAGAGCCCGTAACCTGCTTCAGATTCTGCATCTCCCTCTCTCTCTAACCCTCCTACACTCACACTCTGTCACTCTCTCTCAAAAATAAACATTAAAAATTTTTTTAAAAAGAATTTTTATAATTTTAGTTTTTATATTTAGGTTTCTTATCCATTTCTAATTATTTTTAATTAGACTGCGCCACCTAGGCGTCCCTCCATTTCTAATTTTTAAAAAATATTTTTATTTATTTTTGAGAGAGAGAGAGAGCGCATATGAGCTGTGCTGACAGCAGAGAGCCCAATGTGGAGCTAGAACTCGTGAGCTGTGAGATCATGAGCTGAGCTCAGGTGGGACACTTGACCAACTGAGCCACCCAAGCACTCTTAACTTTTGCTTTTACAAAATGCAAATTTTGCTTAATGCAGGAAGGAAAATCTAAATACAGTATTTCAGAATGTTTTTGTAACTAGAATAGAATTGTAATTAGAATAGTTTTGTAACTAGAACAGAATACCAATTAAAATAACAAAGGAAATTCTGCCTTGTCTGTTAGAAAACACTTTTTGTAGTAACCGCTATTACAAACAAGAATCTTGACAAAGTTTTCACCTGAGTTCAATGATTTTTAAAATCTCTGTAAAATGAATCTCAGAAACGCTGAGAGAATTCAGAATGTGGCTTATATATAGTGGTGGTTTCAACAAAAGGTAGGAAACATTTGGCAATATTTAGAGATATTTTTGGTTGTTATAACTGGGGTGGTATCTGTGTGTATGTGAGGTATTTCTAGAGCGTAGAGGTCAAGGTTGTTGCTGACCATCCTATGATGTACAGAGCAGACCCCACAACACAATGATCTGGCCCAAATGTCTAGAGTGCTGCTGCTGAGAAACACTGTTCTAGCTGAAACCTCACCTCCACTGAGGACACGCTTCTTGGGTAGTTCTCTCAAACGGTGGTTGCTTTTCTCCTATAATGCGCACACTTGGCTTGGAGATGAGGAAGATGTCCTCCTTATTTTCATCACCAGCTCTAGAACATTCTCCCTTCCACCTCGCCAAAAACCCTATTCTGAATTGATACCCTCAGTTCATATGACCCTCTATTCCCTGCTGTGGCTGGGATCTTTAACTGTAGTCATTTCTGCTTATTTCTTGATTTCAGCTCCTCACTCACTGTTCCTTTCCCCGGTACTATCTCAGCCATAACTCTCTATGGTTTCAATATATGCTCTTTCCAACATCTTGGCTGCCTCAATCTCATAATCCCTCTCTTTCAATGATCTTGTCCTCACACTTGTCTTAGCTACTCACCCACATGATCACATGCTGAATCTTATCATTACCAATAATTACAAGCAATATCTAATCTCAGTTTCATGTACCCCACTCTCTGATTACACCTATCTTTTCAGCTCATTCTCTCTGGTTTGTCAACAATAATTCTTCTGCCAGGGCCTATGATCCAAAGATCCTTCCATTGTTTCAATTTTCCTCATGGCCCTGCTGTCCCTCTTTCCTCCTTACCCGGCTTAAATGCCACAGTCAATCTTTATAAATAAACATGTTCTTGCACACACCCTGCTGCTAGTCTGCCATAGTCATTTGGTAAATTACAACTCTGTTGAAGTCCAACTGCACTAGCTGAACATGCCCAGAAGGAATCATATAATCAGGCGGCCTGGTCTGTCTTTAATACATGTCCCCGAATCTGTAGTGGGCTGACAAGACAGTCTGGCAATTACTCTGTATTTTCCCAAGTCTTTCCCCTTTTCTGCTCTGCTTGATGATGCATTTTTCCTCAAACCCCTAACACCTCCTAACCTCTCCTCACTTTAGTTGATAACCTTTATTCCTACTTAGCTGAGAAGATAGAAGCACTAGGAAAAGGGCTCCCACAACTCCCAGCACACTTACCTACTTAGCACATTTGTGCTCATGTCCCCTCCGACCCTCCTGTTATACAGATGGAGGCCCTACTCCCATCTGAAGTCAACCACTGCACTTGGGCACCAGAACTCATCCCTCCTCACCTGCTCAGATGCTCTTCTACCCAGTCTTTCAGGTCCTACAAAATCAACCTTCCTCTTTATTCTGGATCATTTCTATTAGCAAACATGTTGTTATCTTTCTGATCTTAAAACAAAACAACAACCCCCAAAAACCCTCTCTTGTCACCATGTGCCCTGCTGGCTACCAACCCCTATCTCGCCTTCTCTTAGCAAACTCAAGAGCTGTCTATTTTTGCTCTCCTGAAGTCCTCTGCTTTCATTTTTCTTGGAAATGCATTCCAGTCAACCTTCCTATCTCCACCATCCCACCAAAAATGCTACTGACAAGGTCTCAAATAACCTTCACTTTAAAGAACCTGATGACCCATTCTCATCTCCTTGGGCTTATCTGCGCCTTTTGATAGTCACTCTTGACTTCCAGCAACACTTCCTTCATCTGGCTTCCAGGATCCCATACTCTCTTTGATTTCCTCTTATCCTCTGGCTGTTCTCTCTTGGCTTCGATTTCCGGTCCTTCCTCTCCTCTCTGACTTCCTAATGCTGGAGTGCCTGGGGCCTTAATCCTTAGACTGGTTCTCTTCTCTGCAGTCACTCACTCCACTCCTAATTATCTCATCCAATCTTAAGGTCTTAATTAAATACACTCTCCAAATTATCTCTCTATCCCAGACCTCTCTCCTGGACTCTAAACCCATATATTCAATTATCTATTCAACATCTCCTCCTGCATGTTTAATAGGCATCTCAGACATAACACGATAAGCTGAGTTTTGGATCTTTCCCTTGAACCTGCTTCAGCCAGTCTTCTCCATCTCACTTAATGGCATTTCCACCCGCTAGTTGTTTAGGGAAAACCTCTGGCAGGGTGCCTGCCTGGCTCATTCTGTAGAGCATGTCGTTCTTGATCTTGGGGTTGTGACTTCAAGCACCATGTTGGTTGCAGAGATTGCTTAAATAAACTTTAAAAAGAAAAGAAAACAATCCGGTGCTACCCTCATCTCTTGCCTCAACCACTGTTATGGCCTATTAACGAACTGGTCTTCCTCACTCCTCTTCCCCACCTACAGTCTCTTCTCTATACAACAGCCACAGTGATCCCATCACTTCTTTGTTCAAAACCCTCCAATTCACACAGATCGAAAGCCAGAGACTTTGTAATTATCTGCACATATCCTGTTCCTCCCTTACTTCTTTTTTTTAAAAAAAGGTTTGTTTATTTTTGAGAGAGAGAGAGAGAGAGAGAGAGAGAAAGAGAGAGAGAGCGCACAAGTGGTGAAGGGGAAGAGAAAGAGTGGATCCGACATGGGCTCCATGCTGATTGCAGAGAGCCCGATGCAGGGCTCAAACTCACGAACCTTGAGATCATGACCTGAGCTGAAGTTGGACGCTTAACTGACTGAGCCACCCAAGCACCCCCACTACGCCTTACGTCTTTGACCTCACCTCCTTCTGCTTTCGTTCCTCTCCAGCCTCACTGGCCACCACTTCCTTCCTCTTGGTTCTGTCAGAAACATTCCTGCCTTAGGGCTTTGCTTTGCCTTTTCCCTCTGCCTAGAATGCTCTTTCTCCAGATATTGCATGGCTCCCTCCTTTCACCTTCAAAGTCTTTGCATAAATGTCATGTCTCAATGAGGCCTACCCTGACCACCCTAATTTCTCTCACCTCTGGCATGCTAGATCCCTTTATCTTATTTATTTCCCGACAGGACATATCTCCTTCCAATAGCAACAGCCCTTATTATTTGAACTCTCACTATCCAAATATGTGCTATAAATATTTGTAAAACTTTCTTTCCCAGTTGCATTATCTGAATTGCAAACCTGTTAAAACCAATCTGTGTGTGCAGGTAACAGGACATAGAGGACAGGGCAGTCCCGGGATCACAGTGAGCACTGGTGCTTTCAAAGCATGGTGCACTACTATTCTCATTTTTCTCGTCCTTCTCCAAAGATTTGCTCTTCATGGGCCACAGTACTTGCTTCTTCCAGGGCCTAGGGCACTACCTACTTGGGTCCAATTTCAGAATTATCTTTAGTACCTTTACATATCATCTTTAAGCTATATAACAGTATATCTTCATTTGCAGTATAGAAGCAAGACACTTTATACCTGATACTACAATATCATTACTTATAGTGCATAAAAATACCCATTATTGAGTATTATTACTGCATTAATAATTAGGTTCCTGCTGTTTTTTTATTTTTTATTTGAGAGAGAGTGTGTGTGAGTGGGGGAGAGGGGCAGAGGGAGAGAGAGAAAGAATCTTAAGCAGGCTCCACGCTCAGCGCAGAACCTGATGTGGGGCTCGATACCACAACCCCGGGATCATGACGGGAGCCGAAATCAAGTCGGACACTCAACTAACTGAGCCACCCAGGAACCTGGGTTCCTGGTGTTTTAAATGTTTCCTTTTTAAATGCAAATTATTCATGAATGGTCACCTAAAATTTTAAGAGTCCTGTAGTAATATTTTGAGAAAATAGGTACAGGGGCACCTGGGTGGCTCAGTTGGTTAAGTGTCCAACTTCGGCTCAGGTCATGATGTCGTGGTTTATGGGTTCGAGCCCTGCATCGATTGGGCTCTCTGGTGACAGCTCAGAGCCTGAAGCCTGCTTCAGATTCTGTGTCTCCCCCCATCTCTGCTCTTCCCCTGCTCATGCTCTGTGTCTCTCTCTCAATAATAAATCAACATTAAAAAAAATTTATAAAGAGTTGAGACCCTTGGTTTCGGCTTAGGTCACGAACTCACGAACCATGAGATCAAGCCCCCCACACACAAATTATACACCCAAGTAGCTTTTGTTTATGTAGGTACAACTATCAGTATTTACCATATTAGGAATTTAAACTGAGACATTTAAAAATATGTATAGGGGTGCTTGGGTGGTTCAGCTGGTTGTGTCCGACTCTTGGTTTCAGCTCGGGTATGATCTCTTGGTTCATGAGTTCAAGCCCTGCGTCAGGCTCACACTAACAGCGCAGGGGCATGCTTGGATTCTCTCTCTCTCTCTCTCTCCCTCTGCCCCTCCTGCTCGTGCTCTCTTTCTCTCAAATAAATAATACATTTTAAAAATATAATAAAAATATGTATTAATTCACTTAAAAATAATAAACCTTTCACATGTTTACATAAGAACATTTTTTAATGAAAAATGTCTTTTCCAAAACAAAAACAATTTAGTAAGAAGATGGCATGTTTTTTTTTAAACAATTTTATTGGGATAGAACTCAAATACTATACAATTCACCCATTTAAAGTGTACATTTCAATAGCTTTTAGTATATTCAGAGTTGTGCAAACATTACCACAATAAGTTCTACAGCATTTTCATCACCCCAAAAAGAAACCCGATACTCTTTAGCTGTCACCCTACTAATCTTCTCACCCTCTACCCCCAACCCCAGGCAACCACTAATTTACTTTCTGACTCTATCAATGTACCTATCATGGACATTTCATATAAATGGAATCATACGACATGTGGTCTTTTGCGACTGGCTTCTTTCATTTATTAGCACAATGTTTCCAAGCTTCATCCATGTTGTAGCATGGATATACCACCTTTCACTTATCCATTCGTCAGTCAATGGACTTGGTTTGTTTCCAGTTTTTAGCTCTTATGAATAAATGCTGCCAATGAACATTTATGTGCAGTTTTATGGAGACATGTTTTCATTTCCCTTGGGTAATATCTAGGAGTAGAATTGCTGGGCCACCTTATGACTCTATGTCACACCTTTTCAGGAACTGCCAGACTATTTTTAAGGTGGCTGCATGATTTTACATTTCCAACAGCAGTATGAAGGAGATAGCATTCTTTTACATTTCTGCAAATCTCTTTAATGTCTGGCTAATAGTTGGATTCTCCTACCTGCTTCTGTATTCAATTTGTTGCAAAATATTGTTTTGGTTGGGTATATGAAAAAAATCCACACTCAAAGAGATACAAAGTTAAAAAAAAAAAAGGAGGAGACTTTTATAGCACTGTTACATATTAAAATCCAATTAACAGAAAAAGGACATCAGTGGCAAAACTGAGAAATCTGCATAAAGTCTTTAATTTAGTTAATAGTATTGTACCAATGATAATTTCTTAGTTTTGATAAAGGTACCATGGTTAAGAAAGATGTTAACATTGGGAGAAGGTGGGTGAGGGGAATACAGAAACTCTATATATTATCCCCGCATCTCTCCTGCAAATTTAAAATTGTTTCAAAATAAAATGTTAAAAACAAAACCCAATCCATTGGTCTATTTTGTTCTTTGAACAGCTCTTTTACCCAGCATGATTTTATAACCTCATGCACTGGTCATTTGGAAAACACGGGTTCACTGAATCAGGCAAACCTTTCTACACATTTTACTATACAACTGAGAAAACCACTGCCATTACTGTCACCACTGATCTCTTCAGTCAAGTCCTTAAGAACTGGGAAGCTGTCAGGCTTATACTGACACATTTTCCAAAATTCTAATTTTCACATGAAAGATCAAATTTTATTTATCATTGGCCCAAAAGATTCTCAGTTGTTTCCCTTTAAGTGATAGGTTGTTCATTTTCAAGAAAATGTCTTCCAAGTAGCCGAGTCTGAATAACCAGTTTGTCTGTAAGCCCTTCTTTCACATAAAAATGCTATTCCGTTACAAAAGCAACTATTTTAATTCACAACTCAATTGCACAAGTGTTTGTTCAAGACAACTGCATACTTCACCATGAGCAGAAGTGCTTTATGCATGTTTCCCATTTCTGTTTTATCCCCTCACTGCTGTATCCCCTGTGCCTAGAGCAATGCTTTGCATATAATAGGTGCTCAGTAAATATGTATTAATTGAACAAATAAATGAATAAACAAGCCACTGGGTAAATGAGTGTGATAACATCTGTAATTACTTTCAGCTGCTTGGAAGTAAAGCAATAAAAAATTCAGGATATTTATAGTTTTTGGGTATAATTTTAAATTTTACAGAATGTTAAATATTTAATCAGGAAATAAAGGACATTATTTCTTTTGGCAAAGGCATTTGACTGTGGGGATGGCAAACGCAGCAGGGAACTTTCAAAACCATACCAACAGTGTTTGTACTGGAAAGCAACAGCTTTTAGCAAAGGCAATGGTTCCTGAAAACTGGAACCCTGCCCATGACCTAGAAATGGGTATAAAATCAGGACAGAAAGAAAAGACACTGTAAGTCTCCACTTGCACATCGTTGCCGTGTACTCGTTTTTTCAACTCAGGATGCCTGGGAATGTTTCACAGAATTGGGAGGAATTACATGCACAAAGATGAACAGGAAATCAAAATATAAAGTGGGACATGCAGGCATTCATAAAGAGTAATTAAAATACTTTAAGTTTTGAGGACTAAATTAAGATAATGTATTTATCTCAGAAAGAGAGCTGAGGATCTCAGTGTAGGGGACACGTACTGGGAGTGCCACAGATGTGGATTTTAATGAGGCCACTATTAGAACAACAGACTGCTCATAATAGGTGATCTAGCTAATAAACTGTGCTGGTTAGTAGGAGTTACCATACAGTTCACTACTTTCCAACCAGTAAGAATTCACTAAATACACCATTCTTAAGCTAAAGGATCCAATCATTATTTAATGACTCTAGAATCTCAGTAAACTCTAGGGAGTCATCCTTAGGAAGGACTTACCAGTTAAGGAAGGCCTGGTAGTGGAGTTTAATGACTATATAAATTACCTGCTCTTTAGTTTCTGGTACCACTTCTGCTACCTGGTAGTTAGCTGGCAACAGGTAAATTCCTTAACCTTCCTGTAGTTCAGTTTCTCCCTTCTTTCCTGAACTTTGGGAATGCTTAGAGTACGAATGTTTGTGAAATATTTTGGGTCCCTTTAAGATACTGAATAAGTATAAGGAATAAGTGGGTGGATTGCCCAGAAGCTAAAATGTTCAGCAAGTTTTTAATTGCCAAATTTGAAACAATAATCTATAAATTTCCTCTACCCTATAGAAAACCTCGAAACAAACACTGGCCACCACAGCAATTTCTGAATCATTTATCCAACACTTTAGCATCTGTATCACTTGATCTTCATTTTTTTTTTTTTTCAACGTTTTTTTATTTTATTTTTGGGACAGAGAGAGACAGAGCATGAACGGGGGAGGGGCAGAGAGAGAGGGAGACACAGAATCGGAAACAGGCTCCAGGCTCCGAGCCATCAGCCCAGAGCCCGACGCGGGGCTCGAACTCACGGACCGCGAGATCGTGACCTGGCCGAAGTCGGACGCTTAACCGACTGCGCCACCCAGGCGCCCCTGTATCACTTGATCTTCATACTAATCCTGTTAGATATGCAAGGCAGGAAGAACCATTTTAAATCTTCAGACAAAGACACTAAAGTTTAAAGAAACTGAGTGGTTTAACTAAGAGACAGAACTGGGACTCCTTAAGTCTCATGAGCTCAGTCATCTTATACTCCTGCTCCTTGCTTGGCTGAGGGAGGGAGGGAGGGAGGGAGGGAGGGAGGGAGGGAGGGAGGGAAGGAAGGAAGGAAGGAAGGAAGGAAGGAAGGAAGGAAGGAAGGAAGGAAGGAAGGAGAAAAGGAAAAGAAAGGGAAAAGGGGAAAGGGGAAAGGAAAGGAAAGGAGGAAGGGAAGGGGAGGGGAGGGGAGGGGAGGGGAGGGGAGGGGAGGGGAGGGAAGGAAGGGAGAGGCAGACCCTCATCAGTATTTCTCAAGTCCCAACAGCAGGCATAAAGTTATCCAGCTTCCTTGGACCCCGAACAAACAATCCTGCTCAACTTACCTGTAGCTTCACAGCAATGACCACCGAGTTAAGATCTTTGTCCATTTCTTTTAGCATGACGAGTTTCTTCAGGGTCAAGCTGAATAGCCTACAAAAAAATTTGAGAAAGACAATCCAGTCAAACGTAAGGAATTTAGGAGAAAAGTGATAGATGATCTGATGGGGAAACCGCTCTACCTAAAGAAAGAATGTTAGAATGCCAAACAGCGTCCTCCTTTAGTAAAAAAGCACTCTCCTGTTTAACTTTTATAAACAAGTGTCAAAAGGTATATTCTTCCATGAATCTCTGCGGATGCCCATTGATCTCAAGCTAAAACTGACACACTTTTTCCCTAATATGTGGGAGGAATTTCTGAGGGGAGACCAAGGACAGGTACAGATGTTTGTTTTGCTTATCCAGTCCCTCTTCTACTTTACATCTAATCACACCTGAAACATTTACAGATGTACATCTGTAGCAACAAGGAGATCATCCACACAGACAAAATAGACACCATTTGCAGAAAATGATTTAAATGGCCACAATTTGGGTTTCAGTTGAATTGTGCTTGAGGTGTGCAGAAAATCTTCAGTGCCACCCAATGAGGAAGTTCCCCCTAACTGAAAGAGATAGGACTGTCCCTTGCTCTGGAGTCAGCAACTGTCATTTGACTTGACCTTGCCTTACCAAAACAGGCCTACCCTGGTCTTCTAGGAAGAGTTGGGAGGGAAACTTTGGATACTGCCTTTCTACTTCTGGTTTAAGTGGTTCAAATCCAGCACATTCTCTTCCTTGGAGAGGCTCTGACAAATGGGGACTCACACAAAGGATGCTGCTTACCAGAGTCATAACAAGTTCTCAGACTCCATTTTATGCTTCCTCTCTCTCCTGTGCTGCAGCTATCTTGCCCCTGCTTTCTATCTGTCTCACCTCTCTGCGCTCCTTCCTCATACTCTAAACTCCAGTCATACTGAGTCTCCTTTAGGTCCTTGGGTGACACACACCTCTGGCCTTCTACCAAAGGGCTTGGCATAGTATAGCTGCTCAGCAAACATCTGTTAGATAAAATGTTATAACTTCCTAATGCCTCCTCATTCACTGACTAGCGCTGGGAGCAAGAGCTACCTCACCTGCGCTCCTAAAACATGCTCAGGTTTATTAAACTGCGATCACCTGGGTTCATGCTCTTTCCTCCAAAATCTCCCCCTCAATGCCTACCCACAGCATTATATGTTTCTCTTTCCCCTTCAGAGCAGAGACATGCTGGCCCAAAAGGAGCTCTGGTTCTGCCAACATCAAAGGGATTATTATATTCCACAGAGTTGGCTATTAAGAAACGTATGAACTATGTTGTTCAACTATGTATCTTCAAGCCCTGCTAGAAAGGAAAGGGAACATGACTGGATGAACAAATGGAAGAGACTGGATATGCTGTTTTGTTCCTCATTGAAGGCTGCTATTTATGAATGCTTTCAATGGGTTAAGTTTTTGTTTCTTTCCAAAGCAAACATTTTCTAGCTTCTGACTGATGTATCTATATCCAAGATATAAAGAGTCACAGAACTGAATCTGGGACACATACTTCTTCCCCTCTGCTTGTTATCCTTCTTCACTCTTTTACACATTCCATACATTTAGTGAGCGTCTCTTGTACTCTGGGTACCAGGTTAGTCGTTGGAATTGTAGAGGGATGTGGTTCTCAGCCTCATGGAGATTATACACACCAGAGGGGAAGACGAGTAATGACTTACACTCCTTGCCCTCAGCTTTTTCATGTCCCATAAGGCTCTGGGCCATCTTTCCTTTTACATAACATGTAAAAATTGTCGGGTAATACAGCAGAATTTTGTTAGGAAGGAAAAACATATCATAGACCAACAAGTGTTTACTGACTCAATAAACCTTTATGCCACAGCACCTATGTCAACAAGAAAGCCAAGAATGATTTAGTACCTGAGGTAACAAGGCAATAGCAAGACTGGATTTTCTCAGTGTTTGCTTAGAAACTAGATATACCACACTGATTTCCATACTACTGGCAACAGTTCAATAGATATTTTTTGTTTGTTTTTAATGGTATGACTCAAAGGGATGTGGGGACTTAAATGCATTCTAGTTCTTCAAAGTATAAGAAAATGTGTATGACTCATTAGGCACCCACCATGTAACACGTACTTGTTATATACTGCATTATCTCATGTAAGTCTTATAATAATTCTAACAGGTGGGTAATATATTCACCCATTTTACAGATAAGGATGCCTGAAGGATTAAGAGACTTGACCAAGATCACACAAAGTGGTCGAGCCAAGATGCAAACTTAGGCCTATCTTAGCCCAGAACCCAATTTAAGTTACTACAAGGCACTTTATTAGAAAGTTAGAAGAAAGTATTTTAATTACAAGTAAATATTTTCAACATACATTTAATATAACAGAAAAACTCTGAAGAAATAAGATACATTTCTGCTTAAACCACACTCACACACAGTTGGCTGCAACAGCCCTAGATAGCTCCAAGGATGACTAAGCCTGACTGAGCCTGGCAAGATGTTCCGACTGGAGGTGCCGCAATGCATAAGAGGCTGAATTAGATTATGATCCTAGATGTTCTTGCTACCGTACGTTTTACTGGTTGGGTACTTCTCATGCAGTAAAAATACAGAATCCAAGGCCTAAAAGGAAAGGGTCCTTCCCTGATCATATTCCTGTTTTAATCAGTTTTTCTACAGCAGAAAATAACTTCACACTAAAATTATAAAAACTAATAATTCCAAGTGCTGGTGAAGATGTGGCATAACCGAAGTCCCCTGTGTGGCTGGTGAGCGCAAAACTGTACAACTGCATTCAAGAAAAGCACTTGGTAGTTTATCAGTTGACATTAATTATATGACTATTCCTACGCCGAGCTCCCAAGAGAACCCAAGAAAATGAAGGCAGACCCCACCAAAAGACAGGTACAGGAATGTTCAAAGCAGCTCCACTCATAAAAGCCCTAAATTAGAAATAACTAAAATGTCTACCAACAGAAGAATGGACAAACAAATGTGCTATGCAAAAAAGAACAAGCTACTGACACATGGGACAACATGAATGAATTTCAAAAACACTATACTATGTTGGTCTAAAGAAGGCAGACACAAAAGACTACAAACAATATGATTCCATCCATATGAAGTTCAAGAATCAATAAGACCAATGCATGGTGATAAGTGACAGCACAGTAACTGAGGCAAGTGGAGGCATTCATTGGGAAGGGACACGAGACAAGGGAACACTTTAGAGTAACTGATACATCATGGTGGCCACGTGGGTATACACACATGCCAAACCCCACAGAGCTTTAGATCCAAGACCCATGCAGCCCACTGTATACAAACTACACATTACTTTTTTTTTTTTTTTTTTTAAGACCAGAATGAAGGCTTTAGAGCCAGACATAGCCAGGTCTGAATTACAGTTCTGTCACATTACTCTCACTTATCCAATCAGCCTACAATGAGCCAGGCACTGTTTTAGTTATTTGTGACGTTATCAGTAAACAAAACAGACAAAAATTTGTGTCACAACTTTAATTTTTATATTCTAGTGAAAAGAGTCACAAACAATAAACACAGATATTTTAAAAATTTCATAGTATGTTAGATACTAACACATACATAGTATGTGTTAAAACAGAAGTAGGTAAGGGGGATTGTGAGTGTGAAGCAGAGGGCAAGGAGGGTTGTAATTTTAAGTAAGTTGGTCAGGGTAGACCTCACTGAGGAGTTCTACATTAAGGGAAAAAAGTGCAAAGGTCTTAAGGTATAGCACACTGGTCTGTTTGAGACAGAGGAGGCCAGTGGAACTGAAGTAGAGTGAGCAAGGGTAAGAGTGGTGTGGGATAAAGTCAAATACATGTCTGGTGGGTGGGGGGCCTTACCAGCCATGTAGGGCTGTGTAAACCATAATAAGGACTGGCTCTTATTCTGCAAGGAATGGGGAGTCTGGGGAGTTACTGGCTTTAAGTGAGAGACATGGCTTGTTTTACATTTTAATAGGATTGTTCTAGCTGTTCTATAGGATAGAATGAAGGAGAACAGAGGGGAAGGGGGAAAAGTTGAATCAGAAGGCAACTACCACAGTGCAAGCAGTAGACCACTTGTAGTTTAGAGGGTAGGGTAGCAGGGTGGCAGCACCGGAGGTGGTAAAAAATGGTTTGAATTCTGAATACACTATTGAAGATGTAGGTCAACTCCTGGGTTTTGGGCCTGAACATCTGGAAATAACCCGGTGCGGTTATCATGAACTGAGATGGGTAAAACTTTGGGTAAAGCAGGTTTGAGGAATTTAAGATCAACTGGACACTTTAAATTTGAGAGGTCTCTTAGATTTCTAAGTAGAGATGATGAGCAGCGAGTTAGATATAGAAGTCTGCCTCTGGGCTGAAAACATTAATATGTAACTGTGGCATAAAGGTGGAATATAAAGAAATGAAACTGGATGAGATGATCCATAGACTGAGCACATATACAAAGACAAGAGCACCAGGGTCAAGCCCAAGAATACTTCCACATTAAGGACCAAGAGGTGAAGATGATGAACTAACAAAGCGATCAAGAAGGATCACCAGGGAGGCAGGAGAAACACCAAATAAGTGGGATATTCTAGAAGTCAAGAGAGACTGGTCAGCTGTATCAAATGTTGCTGATGGGTCAAGAGAAAGACTGAGAACGGATGACTCAATTTAGCCACACGGACCTTAACAAGACCAATTTCACAGAATAGTGAAAAGGAAGGCATAACTGGAATGAATTTGAAAGAGAAGGGGAGGAAAGAACTGGAGACAGAAAATATAAAGACACAAATGGGTCTCAGTCCTAGCTCTACCCCCAGCATCCTGAGTAGTAAACTTCTTGTCCAACAGAAATAGTGCAGGCCACAGGTATAACTTTCCTTTCTGGGAGTCTGTAATTTTGCTATGTGCTAGGAAGAGGGTACCCAACCAACGAGCCCCCAGTAAAGACCTGGGCCCCAACTCTCTAAGGAGCTTTCCTGGTAACAGTATTCTCTAGGTGTTGTCACAATTCAGTGCATCTTGCGTGACTGCACTGGGTGAAAACTCTTGAAAGCTTGCACCTGGTTTCCTCCAGACTTTGCCCATGTACCTTTCCTCTTTGCTGACTTTGCTTTCGTATTCCTTTTGCCGAAATAAGTCATAGCTGTGACTACGGCTATGTTCTGAATCCTGTGAGTCCTCTTAGGAATCCTTGAACCTGGTGGTGATCTGGGGGACCCCCAGCCCAGAGTGGGCAGAAAGGGACAATTATAAAAGGGTACTTTTGGGGTGATGGATATGTTCATTACCTTAATTGTGGTGATGATTTCACAAGTATGTATTTATGTAAAAACTTGTCAAATTGAACACTTTAAATATGTGCAGTTTATTGTATGTCAATTACACTTCAATAAAGCTGTTTTTTTTTTAAAGGAAGGTTCCGCCCACTGTGCTATAGTCTGCTAATTGGCTGCCCAACATCTATTTTCCCCTTTCGACTTAATAACAGAGCACCAATTTTTAGCTAAGCATGTTGCTTCCTAAAATAAAAGACCACACTTCTCAGCTTCTTGTGCAGTTAGGTGAAAACACATGCATAAAATCTGGCCTGTGTATAAGTGGACATATTAGGTATGACGAGTGGGAAGATTTTTTAAAGGGAGTCCACTCACCTAACAGGTTCTTTCTCCTCCTTCTGGTCTGCAATGTAGGCTGATGGCTCTAGCTCCTGCAGCTAACTTGGACCATGAGGGAACCTTGATAATTCAAGCCATGTGTGAGGAATGTGAATTAGATTTCTTTTTTAATGTTTATTCACTTTTGAGTGAGAGAGAGAGAGAGAGAGCGAGCATGGGGAAGAGGCAGATAGAGAGGGAGACACAGAATCTGAAGTGGGGCTCCAGGCTCTGAGGTGTCAGCACAGACCCTGACCCGGGGCTCGAACTCATGAACTGTGAGATCATGACCTGAGCCGAAGTCAGTCTCTTAGCGGACTCAGACACCCAGGTGCCCTAGGAATGTGAATTAGAAAGAGAGAAGCCAGGATCTTTGATGACACTGTAGGAGCTACTATTATCAACCCTGGATCGTTTATCTCTGGATTTTTAAATTTTATTTTTCATTTAATTTTTAAATTTTTATTTACTTATTTTTTAATATGAAATTTATTGTCAAATTGGTTTCCATTCAACATCCAGTGCTCCTTCCAACAGGTGCCCTCCTCAATGCCCATCACCCACCCTCCCCTCCCTCCCACTCCCCATCAACCCTCAGTTTATTCTGTTTAGAGCTGCACTTTCAACAATAGCCAAATTATGGAAAGAGCCTAAATGTCCATCAACTGACGAATGGATAAAGAAATTGTAGTTTATATACACAGTGGAATACTACTTGGCAATGAGAAAGAATGAAATATGGCCTTTTGCAGCAACGTGGATGGAACTGGAGAGTGTTATGCTAAGTGCAATAAGTAATTTTTTATTTTTAAATAATCTCTACATCCGACGTGGGGCTTGAGCTCACAATTCCGAGATAAGAGCTGATCTCTACCAACTGAGCCAGCCAGGCACCCCTTTTTATTTTTTTATGTGAGGAAGAAATAAACTGCTATCTTACATAAATATCTTGTTCGGGGATTTGTGTGTGTGTGTGTGTGTGTGTGTGTGTGTGTGTGTGTGTGTGTGTGTGTGTATGTTATATGTAGGTAAACCTATTTTTAAGTGATATACCAGGAACAGATTCCCAAAGTGTTAGGACTCAGTCACCAGCTCCCAAATACTTTTAAGAGAACCAGATGAATTATTCCCAAAGTCCATTTTAAAGAGTGATGCCCTATCAAGAAATCCTGACTCTCACCCTTATGAAAGGAAGGGAAGATATCTCACAAGTTAAAGGAAAAAAGGTTCTTTCCACGATCCTTAGAAGAACCAAATTCCTAGACTTCTGCATTCCAGAGAGCTCACCTGGAACCTCTGTGGTACCATGGGTTGGAAGCCAGTCTCATGGTACAACTTGGGAACACGGGAGCTGGCTAAAGACTCCTCTGTACCTCCCTTCCAACTTGTCTCCTCATCTGGTGATGAGACAAGAGTGAAGTTCTAGCTAAAAGTTTTTAACCAAAGGTTTCAAATGGAATGTGTGGCTGGGATTCCCCAGCTAGTCTACCTCTGGAATGTCGGTCAAAGGCCAGATAGAGAAACATGCACCTCTATGTGCCAGAACGCAAAGAAGTCAACCATCTGCCTTTAAAGTAAAACAGAATATCACAAAGACGGCTGAAATCCAAAGGACTTATAAAGGAGGATTCCAGGTTATTCAGCTCAAAAATAATCTTCCCTTCTACAAAGGCATTTTGAACTTATACTGATAATAGGACTTGTTTATTGTCATTTTTTAAGACTCCATTTGTAAATGCTAGTGAAGTCCAGCATTAATAAAACAATGAAATGTCAAATCAAAGTCCCCTGATTACTCAAAGTGCTTCTTCCTTCTGCATTTTGGTCTCTTCATGATCCCACTCCTTTCTTTCCTTGTTGGGTAACCTTTGGTGACCTCTGTGCCTCAATTTTTCCACATAAAATGAAGACAACAACAGCACCCCACTTAATAACATTGTAATATGGTTTAATTGAGGGAATGGAAGGCAAAACAAGGCCCGGCACGTGGTAAGATGCTATACCTGCTACACTTGGAATTGTCATCAGCAATCACCATTATTTATCTGTTCACTGTTTAAGGCTGTATTTGATCTCCTTTGGGGATGTGGGGGATCGACTTCCTTCCAAAAAGAGCAGTGAGGCAACGGCCATTCTAAACAGGGAGGGAGCTCCTGGCCTCTACTCTCATCCCCTGTGCCCAAGTCATTTCCCTTCTACTTTCCAGGCACTGGAGCCCTTGAAGAGAACACCCTCACTGCCACCACCCACAGGAAGGACAGTCAGAGTAACACTGATGGAGTCTAGAACTGGGTTAAAGATTTTCTTTTTGCCCAGCAAGATTTCCATCAACCATTTACTGTATAGATCTTCACTGTACTTAGCTCTATACTAGAAGCTATAAGGTACATAGAAAAATAAGGCATAATCTCTGTTTTGGGGCACTTTATAACCTAGTTGAGAAGACAGGATTTAAGTATATCAAACAATTCTCTAACAACTGTAACTGCATACAAAATTAAGTACTAAGTTACACACAAGAAGATTATGAGTGATTGTGCTACAGCTTCAGGGAGGACATATCACTTGAGCCCAGATAAATTCTCTCAAGAAATTATTTTCTTTGATTCCATTAGACTGAATCTGAAAGAATAAAGCTGTCCCCTTGATAAGTGGATAGAGAATGATACAATAATATAATAACAAGAATCTTTTGAACCTTCTAAATTATTCTATTTTGTGCTTCACTGTAAGATAAAGGAGAAACAGCCTTAAATGTTTTCTACAAATGGTCCCCAACCTGTATTTCACAGCTGTTTCAAACTTAACTCCATGTAAATCAGAACTAGAGAGGCTCACCAAAAGACAGTCCTATTCTACCCCCATTCCCCAAATCTATTCTGTACTAGGGTATCAATGAACAGTGAAATGGCCACATTTTGCACAGAAAAGGGGGAAGAAAGGAGAAACAAAGATCTGGAGGGAATCAAAAACTGCATAGTGAGTCTCTGAATCACACTGATGGTCCTTTTGGGACCAGAAGACTGCTGACCTGGATGATTTTTGGCCCTACCAAGAAATGACTATGTTATATGAGCAAGTCAATTTTTTCTCCCTTTCAGTTCTTTAATCGCAAGATGGGGAGAAAAAAAACCAAAGCTCTACCTTCTCCCTGCAATAGCATTTATCAGGACAAAGACCAAATTAGTAGAAAAATTTATGGAAAAATGTTCCTTTATGAGAGTAATTTTCTTTTCTTTTTTATAATTTTTTTTAATGTTTATTTATTTTTGAGACAGAGAGAGACAGAGCATGAACGGGGGAGGGCCAGAGAGAGGAAGACACAGAATCCGAAGCAGGCTCCAGGCTCTGAGCTGTCGGCACAGAGCCCGACGTGGGGCTCGAACTCACAGACTGCGAGATCATGACCTGAGCAGAAGTCGGACGCTTAATTGACTGAGCCACCCAGGCACCCCAGTAATTTTCATTTCTACAATTGCTTCAATTTTAACAGGGCACCTGTACATGTCTGGATGAGCTTCGATCACAATAACACAAAAGGCAAATTTCTGAGCAGTGTACTTAAAAAAATTTTTTTTAACATTTATTTATTTTTAAGAGAGAGACAAAGCACGAGAGGGGGGAGGGGCACAGAGAGAGGGAGACAAAATCCAAAGCTGGCTCCAGGCTTTGAGCTGTCAGCACAGAGCCTGACATGGGACTTCAACCCATGAACTGTGAGATCAAGACCTGAGCCAAAGTTGGACGCTTAACCGACTGAGCTACCCAGGTGCCCCCTCCTTCCCCCGCAGTAGTGTACTTTTACTGCTTAAGAAGTTACTTGAACATGTGGACATTGAAGTTATAATTTTATATAAGCATAGACTGAGAAACAATGAATTAAAGCAGTAATATTTTAAAATTAATAACTCTAAAGCAGATTTTTAAAAAGCAAACCAACTCAGTTGTCATCCCGAAAGGCACAACTTGGGAGAGACGGCTTGAATGAGATAGAGAGAAATGGACTTTACAATGAATGGGTTAAGAGGAAAAAAGACTTCTTGCTTGTTATTGTATCACAAAGAAATCAGATGGAACTAGGCAATGTTCACATGGTGAAACAGCACAGAATGAGAAAAAACTCAGACCCAAACAGAAAACATTACCCAAGAATAGGCTCTGGCATGTTTTATTCTGTAGCCATAAGGATGTGACTTTCTGTGAAGCAAAGGAACATAAGGTTAAGTAAACCCCTAATTTTCAGCCACTTAGCATATGTTTATTTTGGGGGCATAAATGCCAATTTCTTGCACATGCCAACAGGATTTATAACATTACCCCCCCCCTTTCTACAATCTCCTTGATGATAATCTAAATGGAAAGGGCCTCAAATATGGGGGGGGGGGAGGAGAGAGGAGGGGTCTTGCTGTTCAAACTACACATGAAAATCCTCAAGTCTGTAGTTCCTTCAGTGATACAGAACAGTTTTATCACCTATAAAATAGAACTGCTGTGTGAACTAAGAGGTATGAGAAGTACCAAAGCATGGAGCCTGGCATATCAGAAGTGCTCAAACAGGTTAAGTGCCCTCCTTCCTTAACCTTTCTTTGCTCAAAGGAAGTCTACATACCATCAGCATCTGCCAAGTCCTAGTCACTTAAGTCACACTCCTTCATTATGACAATCCCTTAATCCAAGTGTTTCTGTGATAGAGGCAGAAGACGTGTACGGGAAGAACAAAACAAACAAAAAACCCTCTGAATTTTGGTCCAGCCAAAAGTAAGTGATCTTGATGTGAGAAACAAAGGCAAGCCGAGTGCAAAGCACAAGCTAACCCCCTCCTTAACTGACAGAGATCCCAGTCAGGACATGAGTCTCCATCAGTTTGCAACTGTCTTAATGATTTATAAGAAAAAAGGCAATCTCCAGAAACCCACAGACTCAATTTCCTGGAGCCCTAACATCACTGTTCCCTCCATAGGATAGAAAATCTTAATCAGTCACTCCAAGTGCAGCTCTTTTTGCCCATGGGTCCTGACCCCATGCTTTAATAAAATCACTTTTTTGTATTGAAGAGGTCTCAAGAATTCTTTCTTGGCCATCAGCTCTGAACCCCAACACTTCAAACCACATCCATCTGAGTCAGAGGCAAGAAACAATAAAGTGCATTAAAACAAAAAGATAAACATACCTGAGAGAGACTCTCAAGGCAAGCATGGTTGAATATTAGGGACTTATTAATACATCTTATCACATTAATAGGTTTGAAAGAAAAAAATGCAATTACTTTATTAGATGCTAAAAAGGCATTTGATAAAATTCAACATACATTACTAGTTTTAAAAAAGACCCTTAAGAGGTACCTGGCTAGCTCAGTCTGTACAGCCTGCAACTCTTGATCTTGGGTTGAGTTGGAGCCTCATACTGAGTATAGAGAGAACTTAGAAAAAATAAAAAATAAATAGGGGCGCGACTGAGTGGCACAGTCAGTTAAGCATCTGACTTCAGCTCAGGTCATGATCTTGTAGTTTGTGAGTTTAAGCAAAGGACTGTCCATCATTTCTTTGAAGTGACAAAAAATACACTAGTGCCAGTTGTGGGCACCTTCCAACATTCTGAAAAATCACTGATTTCTGCCAAACACCGTGGCCTGAGACTGAGCATAGAAGACAATCACCTACAATCCCGCAGAGAGAGAGAGAGACAGAGAGAGACAGACAGAGAGAGAGAGAGAGAGAGAGAGAGAGAGAAAAGAACCATTGGCTCAGTTGTGATCATGTGATGTTCGGCATCCTATACTACTTGTTGCAAGACATCACTTGTTTATCAACTTAAAATTTATTAGAAATGGTTTGCTTGTCTTGTGGAACACTGCAGAACAAGTTACAATCCAAGGTTTTACTGTAAATGATACCAAAGCTGAAAACAATTTCCAGTTGCACATATATGACTGTGCACTAGAACTCAAGAGAATCAACCAAAAAGCTAGGAGAATCATAATGAAAATATCAAAATAAATATATAAAGACACAAAATGTCCTTAATGCAAACGAGAATAATTAACTATAATTAGAAAGTAGAGATGCACATAGTAGGATGCACACAGCAGTATTCAAGGGGGAAATTATTTTGTAATTAACTTCACAATACTTTAGAAAAGAATTTTAATACTTGTTCAATCTAGGAGATGAATATTCATGGAGGTTCATTAAACCCTTTACTTTTCTGTAGGTTTAAAAAATTTCATAGTAACAAGAAAGAAAAGAAAAGAAAGAAAGAAAGAAAGAAAGAAAGAAAGAAAGAAAGAAAGGCCACTATTCCTGAAACCAATACTATATTATATGTTAATTAACTTGAATTTAAGTAAAATCTTGGAAAGGGAAGGGAAGGAAGGGAGAGGAGGGGAGGGGAGGAAAGGAAAGGAATCCAGCCAAGCAACTTTTGGGGAAAAAAGAGTAAAGAAGAAGGCTTTATCCAACAGGATATTAACATGGATTCTAAAGCCAAAGTAAAACGTCTTGGTATTGGGAAAAGAATAAACAAAGAGATTAATGGAAGGGAACAGAGTCCAAAATTAGACCTAAGTATAAACAAAAATTTACTCTATGAAAGAAATAGTTGAGTTACTCAATTAATAAATAGTATCGTAAAACTGGCTAGTTATTTGAATAAAAACAGTGATGGCTATCTCACCCCTTACAGTACTGCATACACAGATACAGTATATTTAGAAATGAGGGTTAGTTAAAACATTTTCAGGTAAACAAAAAGTTGCTGTCAAGATGTTAGTCAGGATTCAGGTGTCTGGGTGGCTTCATTGATTAAGCATCCGACTTCAGCTTGGGTTATGATCTCATGGTTCAAGCAAGTGGGTTCAAGTGGGTTCAAGCCCCATGTTGGGCTCTGTGCTGACAGCTTAGAGTCTGGAGCCTGCTTCAGATTCTGTGTCTCTTCTTTCCCTGCCTCTCCCCTGCTCACACTTTGTCTCTCTCTCTCTCAAAAATAAATAAACATTAAAAAAAAAAAAAAAGATGTTAGGGCTGCAATCATCTTGCCCAGGGCTGCAGCATCCCCTTCCCAGGTGGCTCACTTACAAGTACAGGCAATTGACAGGTGGCCACAGTTCCTCTTCCAGGGCTGACTGACAACCTCATAACATGGCAGCTGGCTTCCCCATAGAGTGAAGGTTCCAAGAAAGAGCAAGGTAAAAGGAGAAATGTATCTTATGACCCAGCCTCAGAAGTCACACTCCATCATTTCCTGAATGTTCCTTACATTTCCTGAATGTTCCTTACACTGTGTAACCACTAGGACAGTGTAACCAATGCCCTTTCAGGTTAGAATGGTCGGCCCTATAGAGTGGGAGGGAACTACTTAAGAGTATGAATTCTAGAAGGTGAATCACTGTAGGTGCCTTGGACAGTGGCTTGAACATTAATGCTACTTCTTAAGGATTATTGTAAAAATAAGAAAATGGTCCTAAAATATCAGGATAGGAAAAGAAATGGTGGACAAATAAAATCGCAAAAATGTAGGTAAATTTAAACAAACATGGCTAATATGAAATAATGTTTGATTTACACATTGTAAATATTACAGCATGCACGAGACAGGAAATGACCCAATCACAGAATGTTTTAAAGGTCCCTGAATTGTTTCAGAGGGAAAAAACGGGAAACTAACATTAAACTCTTACGTAGTCAACACTCAAAGTTTGAGAGTAATCATGAAGAAACTAAAAGTTGAATACCTATCTTTCAAACTCATAGTTTAAACAGTATGTGAGAAAAACCCTCCACCAATTCAAAAGGAAACAAAGAAAAAACGTTAAAAAAATAATTACCCAGAAACACAGGAAAAAGAAGAAATGAGAAAATACTCAGAACCCAACATTAATGAAACATTATGTATCAAAACTAAAGAGGTTCTTGGAGGAGATTTTATTTCATTATTATTTTTTCAGGAAACAACAGTCTTAAGTGGTTATGTTAGATAAGAAGGAATGCTGAAACTAATGAGCTAAGCAGCCATTAAGACATTTAAAGAAAATAAATAAACCCAAACACCTAAAAGTAAGAAAATGGTAAGGACAAAACTAATTTTATAAAATAGACAATAAGGGGCGCCTGGGTGGCGCAGTCGGTTAAGCGTCCGACTTCAGCCAGGTCACGATCTCGCGGTCTGTGAGTTCGAGCCCCGCGTCAGGCTCTGGGCCGATGGCTCGGAGCCTGGAGCCTGTTTCCGATTCTGTGTCTCCCTCTCTCTCTGCCCCTCCCCCGTTCATGCTCAGTCTCTCTCTGTCCCAAAAATAAATAAAAAACGTTGGAAAAAAAAAAAATTTAAAATAGACAATAAGATACATGTCTTAGTAATAAAATTTAGAAACCTGAAATTGTTATTTTTTTCATTTTTAAAAATGTTTATTTGAGAGAGAAAGAGAATGGGGGGAGGGAGGGAGAGAGAGAGAGGAAGACAGAAGATCTGAAGCAGGTTCTGTGCTGACAGCAGAGAGCCTGATGTGGGGCTTGAATTCATGAACTGCAATATCATGACCTGAGCCGAAGTCAGCCACCTAACCGACTGAGCCACCCAGGCGTCCCTGGAATTGTTTTTGAAAGGACATATTCCAGATAAAGCAGAGACTTACAAGACCATGCCACAAACCACTTATGCAAATTAAGTTGGAAATTTAGATGAAAAAGGCAGATTCCTAAAAAATATAACATAAGAGAAATGACCAGGGAAGATGGAGAAAACCTGAGTGGTCCTATAACCACTGAAGACACTGGGCAATAATTTTGAACTCTTCTAAGAAAGAAAACACCAGGTCCAGATAATTTTTAAAGGCAAATTCTATCAAACATTCAAGGAAGAGATAATTTTAACCTTATATACATTTTCCAGAGGATAAAAAAAGGGAATACTTTCCAATTCATTTCATAAAATTACCATGGATCCTAATCCACGAAAGAGAAAAATTAAAAGCCAATCTCATTTATAAGCATAAACATAAACTTTCAAAACAAAATATTAGCAAATAAAACCTAGTAATGTATTCTAAAAAATATACCATGACCCATTTGGGTTAACTGCACAAATGTAAGGTGGTTAGAAAACCTAATGTAATTTTCTTCATCAACAGATTAAAGACTAAAATATACAATCATATCATATCACTATGATCAAATCATATTAAACACTTGGTAAAAGTAAACATCCTTTCATGTAAATGCTCTTAGCAAACTTAGAATAGAAAAACATTCCTTGACATAAAGGATACACACCAAAGACCTTAACGATAAAGTATTAGAACATTCCCTTTAAAAGCAAGACTATGACAAGGTATCCATTTCCACTTCTATTCAAGGGTATACTGTCATATGCTAGTCAGCCCAGTAAGAGAATAAAGCACAAAAACAAAAACACATAAAAATATAAGGATTAAAATGGAAGAAACAAAAGTCATCAGCTTATTTGGGAAATCTGGAAGAATTCTCATTATCAGACTGATGAGAGTTTAACCAGGTTGCTAGATTTCCAAAAATCAACTTCATTTCTAAACATCAGCAACAAAGAAATAAAATGTAACTAAAAAAAAGATACTATTCACAAAGCAACCAAAATTAAGACACCTGGAATAAAACAATAATAGCAAGAGGTAACAATTACTAAGCATTTACTACGTATCCCTATGAAAAAGAGACTCTTGTTAACTGTTTTGCAGATGAGGAAACTGAGGCACAGAGAGGCTGATTTACCGAAGATCGCAGTTAGTAAGCAGCTAAGTGAGGATTTAAACCCAGGCAGTCTGGTTCTAGAGCCTTTGCTCTTCATCACTACTCTAAACTGCCTTCCTTTGCAAGATGTGCAAGGCCTCCATGGAGTTGCAGGATATTTTGTACATGTATAAATATTGTTCTGAGACATTAAAGAGGTAAAAGAAATGCCATGCTCATGCATAAGGGAAATTCTAGCATCAAGATCTTAATACTCCCCCAAATTGATACACAAAATTAATAGAACACTGATCAAAATCCCAACAGGATTTTCCATAGATGCTAATTCTAAAATTTATAAGGAAAAAGGCAAAGAAAAACCAAGATACTCTTCAAGAAGAGAGACAGGTGGGTAAGTCAGCCTATCAGATAACCAGATTTATTACAAGGGAATATTAGAGACAGTATGGATTAGTACAGTAACAGAGAGCTCAACATAACAGACCGGAGTGCCTAGAAACAATCCTACAATTAATTTTTTTAATGTTTACTTTATTTATTTTGAGACAGGGAGAGAGAAAGTGTGAGCAGGGGAGGGGCAGAGAGACAGAGGTAGAAAGAGAGGATCCGAAGCAGACTCTGCACAGACAGCGCAGAGTCCGACACAGGGCTCGAGCTCACAAACTGTGAGATCGTGACCCGAGCCAAAATCAAGAGTCGGATGCTTAACCAACTGAGCCACCCAGGCGCCCCCAATCCTACAATTATACCAAAACTTTGTAAGAATAAAGTAGTATTTCAACAACTGAGAAAAGAATAACTATGAAATAGGCGAAAAACTGAATCCATATCTTACACTATATATAAAAAATAATCTCCAGGGGGAATAAATGAGAAATGCAAAATTATAGGAGAAATATGGGATATTATCTTTCATTACTCTGAGGTAACGATGGATTTCTTCAGCAAGATACTGAAAACACTGAGAAATTCAACCCCATATTAAAAAGTTCTCATGAACTTGGAGGAGACATGTGAAATTCATAATACTGAGAAAGGGTCTAGCATATAAAGAACTACAATTCCAGAAGAAAAGACTCACAAATCAATAGAATTGTGGGCAGAAGATATGAACAGATGTTTCATATTTCCAGAAGAGGAAACACTAATAGCTAATAAATACACAAAAATATGCTGAACCTCATTATGAATCAGGGAAATGCAAATTAAAATCAAAATATCATTCACACCCACAAAACTGGCAAAGCTAAATGTGGGTGAAGCCGCAGTGCAATGGGAACTCATATGCTGCTAGTGGGAGTATCGACTAGTACAATCACTGAGAAAACTATTAGGTATCATCTTATCAAGCTGAACACGTGTAGAATCCATGATCCAGAACTTTCTCTCTTAGGGAAACTCTTACCTTGTGTACCAGGAGACACGTGCAAAAGTATTCACAGCACTCATGACCCCTATGACCTTGGGTAAACTACTTCATCTTCCTACACCTCTATTTCCTCATGTGTAAAATGAGGACTGCCACGCCAACCTCATTATTGCGACGATTCATACGCACAAAAGTACTGAGAACAGTGCCTGGCTCATGTTGTATCCTCTACAAATTAGGTATTATTTGTATTATGCTCGTTAGAACCCATACGTACACTGTTGAAGAGCAGAAAGATAAACTGGGGTATATTTATACAATCAAGTGCTATCCAGCAGTGAAAACGTATGAACTAATAAGCTTACACTTCACCATACATTGATCTCAAAACATAACTCTGAGTTGCAGAAGACTACATATAGTATGTTACAATATCAAATCCAAAACCAAGCAAAAATAAACTATTAATTGTTTAGGGACATACATGAAAGTAAAACTATAAAGAGCATGTGGCTGAAATATAAAAGGAAGTTGGGGTATGTGAAGGAAACAAAGAAGGCACAGGGAGTGAGGAGAGCAGGAAGGTATGGGGTTGGAAAGGCAAATGGAGGCTGGACTATACAGCAGAGACCTTTACTTGATCGTGGGAAGCCACTGAAGTATTATAAACCAGTGGATGATATAAAATCATTTGTGCAAGACCACCCTACTGTCATGTGAATAACTGTCCACAGAAAAGGGAGGGTGCAAACAGGAAGACCAGTCAGGAGGCTGTTGCAGTGGTCCAGGTAACACAGGAAGAAGATTTGATCTGGAGTAGTAGTAGTAGGGATGGCTAGAAGGGTAGAATTCAGGAACACTCTGGTAGAACTGATAGATCTTGCTAATGGATTAAATGCAGGAGATGGAGCAAAGAAAGCTCAAAGATGTTTACAGGGTTTGGTTTTGGTTTTTTTTTTTGAGTAACTGAGTGTATGCGATGGCATTACAGTTTACTGAGATGAGGGAGATGGGGAAGTTTTGGAAAAGTCAGGAGATTATTAAGTTTGAGACATCCTGAATATCCGAGTGGAAAAATTAAAGTAGACAACTGGCTATACGAGTCTTGAGCTCAAGGGAAAGATCAGGCTAGAGCTAGAGATTTGGGGGTCATGGCATAAAGATGGTATTTAGAAGAATGGGAATGGCTGAGCTCCTCCAGAGGAAAGTCAAATAAAAAGAGAAAAGGCTGGCATGCCTGGGTGGCTCATTGGTTAAGTGACTCACTCTTGATCTTGGCTCAGGCCATGATCTCATCATGGTCTGTAAGACTGTCAGCTGTGCTGACAGCTTAGCGCCTGCTTGGGATTCTCTCTCTTCCTCTCTCTCTCTTTGCCCCTCTCCTCCTTGGTTACACACACACGCACTCTCTCTCTCTCACTCTCAAAATAAATAAACATTTAACAACAACAAAAAAGGCCAAGGATGGAACCCTGGGCATTCCAATGTATACATACAAGTATGGCAGCAGAAGAGAAAGCTTCCAGTGAGGTAGGAAAAGGATGTGCCCTCATGAACCTAGAGAAGAAAGTGCTTAAGATGATGCATCAAACACTGCTGGGAAATAGAATAAACTGAGGCCAGAAAATGGAGAATACTAGTGACCACAATACTAGGCATTTCAATGTAGTAAAAACAAAAGCTTGGTTGAGGGACTTTTTCTCCATAAAAATACAAGCAGTTGCAGGGCGCCTGGGTGGCTCAGTCAATTGAGCAGAGGACTCTCGATTTCAGCTCAGGTCATGATCCCAGGGTTGTGGGATCGAGCTCTGTGTCGGGCTCTGTGCTGAGCATGGAGCCTGCTTAAGATTCACACTCTCTCTCTCTCTCTCTCTCTCTCTCTCTCTCCCCACCCCCACCCCCCTCCCTGCCCCTCTCCCCTGCTTGCGCTCTCTTTCTCTCTGAAAGAAAGATAGAAAGGGAGAGAGGGAGAGTGGAAGGAAGGAAGGAAGGAAGGAAGGAAGGAAGGAAGGAAGGAAGGAAGGAGAAAAGCAGTTGCAGATGAAGAGGAGAACAGGGAACAAGATTTCAAGCTGGAAAAAGAGCAATGTGGTACAGAAGAAAGAACTTGGTCTCCATACTGACTAGCAAGTGAATGTAACAATTACCACTGTCTAACATTCAACTTCTTCTTAAGATGTTGGGACCAAATGGTCTTGTCTAAAGTCCTTGTGGTTCTCAGAATTCCCCTGGAAAGAGGGAGGTTTATCTGAGAATATAGGGAAGAGAAGTGACTGGGGACCTGAACAGAATAAGTCAACAAGATAGAAAAGATTTTTAAAAAGCAGTTCTGGTATGACTCTAGAATTATACACAGAAAAATGATATAGCATAAAAGTGCCCAGAATGTTTCAATTATGTACTACCATATCATTATCCCAGGACCACTGTACTATTTTTGAAATCACAAAGGTGAGGAGTTGATCTTTCTTTCCTTTGTAATGAGACTTGACAGACAAACTGAACAACACATGAGGAAGAAATCTTTAACTCTGTGAAGTTCAGAAGCATAACGAAAGCAAAATGCTAAAAACAAAGATCTCTCTCTGTCTCCTCTTGTCCCAATTATAGAGGTAACTCAGCCATCCAAATCCTGCCGCTCCACACACACTAAAGAGCCAGAAAGGAAACCCCAAACTGTTACCTCCATTCTGTTTCCCTTTCTTGTTTGCCTTCTCTTTCCTTTATTCTCTCCCAATATTCAGCCGCTGGCAGATTCTTACAATGTTTAAAATAACAAAACAGGAAAACTGTAATTTGGGTTCAAGATGTCTTTCTCTACAAAGACAATTAACATTTTTAAAAGTAGGGCACACTGGGTCTGAAACAGCTTGCCATTTTACCTTTAAATGATACATTTTTAAGTACTGTATAACCAGCTGTTTCTTTTCTTTCTTTCTTTCTTCCTTTCTTTCTTTCTTTTTTTCCAGAGATAGTTCCATCTTTCTCTGATCTCCCCATCCATCCTACCTCAAGGCAGGAGCCACATTTTGTTCCAGAAACAAACAGCTGCTGGCAGCGGGAGGTAACAGGATAATCCTTAGGCATTCTTGTTAAAGGACTTCACAGAGAGGAACTCCCATTATCTTACTGTTTGAAATCATAGGGCTTCAAATAAGAATATGTGACACATCACAGCTATCTATTCAGAGATCTTCCACCTTGAAAAGAATGCAGAGATGTGAATGAGCATCTTTAAAGTCCACTATTGGGGCTGTAATACCTGGAGTACAAATTCAGATTAAGATCTAAATAATCATTTACTTTTTTTTAGATCAGAAATGTTAGAAGCAACAAACTAAAAAATGAAACGAAACAAAATGAAACGAAATGAAATGAAATAAAGCCTGGTCCCAAAGTAATTATAAATGTTAGGTGAGATTAAGATACTGGGATAAGAAGAGTATCAGGTCAGGCTCTACCAAAACCTATTTTCAATCTTTTTTTTAATATCAAAATAAATTTTTTCTAACATTTATTCATTTTTGAGAGACAGAGACAGAGCATGAGTGGGGGAGGGGCAGAGAGAGACAAGGAGACACAGAATCTGAAATAGGCTCCAGGCTCTGAGCTGTCAGCACAGAGCCCAACGTGGGGTTCGAACTCACGAACCGTGAGATCATGACCTGAGCCGAAGTCGGATGCTCAACCAACTGAGCCACCCAGGCGCCCCTATATTAAAATAAAATAAAACTTACTTGTATGGTTTTTAGTATTGTTTTAGTTATTCTCTAATGGCAAATTTAATGGACACATTTATAAGTCTGCCTGATGCACAGACACACAGACATACACTCTCCCTCTCTCTTTCTTCATCTTTCCTAAGGGCTCCAAATAAAAAGGGTTGTTTTATTATGCTTTTCAGGATTATTTACATCTAAAATGCTATTTTTTACTTTTTCCACCCCAAATTTATTGTCTATAATATTTTGAGATTTCTTACTTGGCTTTAGTCTACAAATGCAAGATTTTAAGAAAATATTTTTGTGTGGGGGCGCCTGGGTGGCGCAGTCGGTTAAGCGTCCGACTTCAGCCAGGTCACGATCTCGCGGTCTGTGAGTTCGAGCCCCGCGTCAGGCTCTGGGCTGATGGCTCGGAGCCTGGAGCCTGTTTCCAATTCTGTGTGTCTCCCTCTCTCTCTGCCCCTTCCCCGTTCATGCTCTGTCTCTCTCTGTCCCAAAAATAAATAAAAACCGTTGAAAAAAAAAATATTTTTGTGTGTCTGCATAAAATAGTTGTCCCATTGACAACTTCAAATATGCCTTATTTTCACCTTTCACTGTATTCGTTTCCTAGGGCTGTCATAACACGTTACCACAAACTTGTTGACTTAAAACAAAAGCACCTACGGGTGCCTGGGTGCCTCAGTCGTGTAAGCGTCCGACTTCAGCTCAGGTCATGATCTCGGAGTTTATGGGTCTGAGCCACGTGCTGGGCTCTGTGCTGACAGCTTGGAGCCTGAAGCCTACTTCGGATTCTGTGTCTCCCTCTGTCTGTCCCTCCCCCACTCTCTCTCTCACTCAAAAAAAAAAAAAAAAAAATTGAAAAAATTAAAAAAATAAAATAAAATACATATACTCTTCAGGCCAGCAGTCCTTAAAAAACATAAATCCAAAACCAAAAAACACCAGAAATCTATACTCTCATAGCTCTACTGGCCAGAAGTCCAAAATGAAGGTGTCGGCAGGGCTGTATTCATTCCCTCTAAAGTCTCTGAGGGAGAGTCCTTCCTTGCCTCTTAGTTTCTGGTGGCTGCTGGCAGTCCCTGGCATTCCTTGGCTTGCAGACATATCACTCCAATGTCTATCACTGTCTTTACCATAAACTTCTCCCTGTGTTTATCCTGTTTCTGTATGTCTCAAATCTCTCTCTCTCTCTGTTCCCGTATAAGAACACCAGTCATTGGATTTAGGGTCCACCCTAAATTCTGGAGGATCTTGTCTTAAGATCCTTAATTACATCTGCAAAGACCCTATTTCCAAATAAGGTCACATTCAAAGGTACCAGGGGTTAGGAAATAGGCATATCTTTTAGGGTCCAGGGTTCAACCCACTACATAGATTAGTACCTACCTGGCTGGGATCCTAAAATAAAATATGTCTGCCTCTCATGGCACTTGTCATGTTCTTCCTAGAATCCAGCTTGACTTGAGAAAAGGTATTATTTATAGGAAGTCAATAATGAATCCCTTAGGAATGCTCACTTCCTAATTTAGCTAACTTTGAATTCAAATAAGAGTTTTTTTCTATAGGAAAAAAACATAGCCAATTGACTCTCTACTTTATCTGGCTGAGATTTCAAGTGAGAATTTACTCATTGTCCCAATGGAATTTTATTATTACTATTGCCCATAATATATACATTCTAATTTTCTACTTGAGTTTAAAACCATGGATTTATTCCTTTTTCCCCCAAATCCAGGAAGAAATTATTTTCCATTAGGGAGAACTAAGGTTCCATTTAATCCAGTAACCCCCTCTTGGTAATCTGTAACTACTTTTAGTTCCCTTTCTCTCCCACAGTGTCATCCTTTATGCTAAGTCATGCAAATCATGAGCACGTGCACGCGTGTGGGCACGTGCACACGTTTATTCCCCGTAGGAGTCCTTGACAGTCTTTCCACTCATCAGTCCTACTTATTTATATTTTCTTTTCTTCAAGTTTGTTTATTTAAATAATCTCTATACCCAATGTGGGGCTTAACCTCACAACCCTAAGATCAAGAGTTGCACACTCTTCCGACTGAGCCAGACAGGCGCCCCTATTTATATTTTCTTTTTTTTTTTTAAATTTTTTTAATGTTTTTTATTTTATTTTTGGGACAGAGAGAGACAGAGCATGAACGGGGGAGGGGCAGAGAGAGGGAGACACAGAATCGGAAACAGGCTCCAGGCTCCGAGCCATCAGCCCAGAGCCTGACGCGGGGCTCGAACTCACGGACCGCGAGATCGTGACCTGGCTGAAGTCGGACGCTTAACCGACTGCGCCACCCAGGCGCCCCTATATTTTCTATTTCAGAGGCTAATGGGAGTTCTTTAAGTCTTGGCCATACACACACAGAAAGAACAGCAGCAGTACAGCCCTTAGAAAAATAGCTTTCCACTATTCTAAATGCTTTATGTATATTAACTTAATCCTCATTCTATGAACAGTATCATCATCTGTGTTATACAAATGAACAAACTGAGAGATCGGTAAATGGTGAGACCAGAATACGAACCCAAGCAGGTGGGCTCCAGAGTCCATGTTCTTAAATGCAAGACTGCCTCTGATGTAATGTGCCAAAATGTTCCATAGTGGTGAGGTTACAGGTGAGTTTTTTTTTTTTTTTTCAACGTTTTTTTTTTTTTTTTTTTTTAATTTATTTTTGGGACAGAGAGAGACAGAGCATGAACGGGGGAGGGGCAGAGAGAGAGGGAGACACAGAATCGGAAACAGGCTCCAGGCTCCGAGCCATCAGCCCAGAGCCTGACGCAGGGCTCGAACTCACGGACCGCGAGATCGTGACCTGGCTGAAGTCGGACGCTTAACCGACTGCGCCACCCAGGCGCCCCTACAGGTGAGTTTTTAAAACTGCTTCTCTATATATCCCACATTTCCTACAATAATTATATAGATTAATTCTGTGACCCAAAAATATTCACTTAAGTAGAAGGAAAAAAAGTATCCATTTGTGAGGGTACAACATAATAGTAAGCATAGAACACCATGTGCCAGGCACTGTTTGCAATATGTGATTTATATACATTAATTTAATCCTCAAAACAATTATGATCTTCAATCATAGATGAGAAAATAGAGGCACGGAGAAGTTCAATAGCTTGCCCAAGGTCATACCGCTAGCATGTGGCAGCCAGGATTGTCTAGCTTGAGTCTGTGATCTTAACTAGGTTACGTTGCCTAAAATGAGATACAAAAGTGTGGTGCTAAACTCCAGTCTGACTCTGCTAGAGTGCACTAATGCCAAGAAAAGATGTGTTTCACATCCTGTCACCCAAACCGGATAAAAGACTATTTGAAAACTTTCCTTTGCCACTAAACCTCTGTATCTATTGCTGCTCATTAGTACAGCCATCCTAAGTACCACCCGTCTCCTGATTTCCCACCACTGAGGGGCTTTTGGCCTTCCCATAGGTCACACTGCTTCCACCTCTTACCGCACTCACCATGTGCTTCCTGGAATCACAATCATCCCATCCTAAATGTGTCTGAAGGGCAAGGACTCTGTTCTTACTCTGACGTGAATCCCTCTAACTCCTAGCACAGTGGTTTAGAAGAAAACAGATGTCCAGTTTGTTTAGTTAAACTGTAATCTCTACCATTCAATGTAAATATATTTAAAAGGAAGATTTTTAAGGGAAAAAAATGTGCCTCACCACACTAAGTATAAAAAACCTAAGTGTTTTCATTCTAATAGACTTCTTAATTGGACAATTTTAGCCCAGATTAGAGGGCATTTATTTTTTTTTAATATGAAATTTATTGCCAACTTGGTTTCCATACAAAACCCAGTGCTCATTCCAACAGGTGCCTAGAGGGCATTTAGATTACCCCTTTCTAAACAGTGTCACAAATGCAGAATACTTTTTCCCTTTGTCATTGGATAAACTGGGCATTTTGCCAAATCTTTTTCTAACTAGGTCCTGTGGTTAATTTCTTAATCTGTCAGCATCTCCTTGCATCTTGTTAAAAGTAAAGACAGTTGGACTTTTTCCATTGTTTTGGGGAAAGTGAGGTAATCTTCCTATGGCAGCCTCACAGGAATAGACTCATCACTAAATAGCTGCCATCCTGTACCTATCAGGTGAGCAAATACCACCACCACCACCACCACCACCACCACCACCACCACCACCACCACCACCACCACCTAAAACAAACAAACAAAAGCCCTATAGCACTGTGGGCAAGGTTGTGGGAAAATGGGCATTCATACACTGCTTGTAGGAACCTACTTTGGCACACCTTTACAGAGGACAATTTCTACCCAACTTGCAAATGCATATAATCTTTGACTCAGGCTTTCTACTGCAAGAATTGATTCTATAGATATACATTGTAAATCTCACGATGATAGCTGTATAGCAGGCTCATACACTAATAATCCAGATGAGGAGAAAAAGGCCTCTAAGAAATAAATTTTTGGGTAAAAGGGGAACTCCATGCAACGATAGTATAAATGAGGTATCAGGGGTGCCTGAATGACTCTGTAGGTTAAGTGTCCGACTCTTGATTTCGGCTCAGATCATGATCTTACAGTTCGTGGGATTGAGCCTTGTGACAAGCTCTGTGCTGATAGTGTGGAGCCTGCTTGGGATTCTCTCTCTCCCTCTCTCTGCCCCTCCCCTGCTCTTTCATGTACTCTCTCTCTCTCTCTCTCTCTCTTTCAAAATAAAGAAATAAAAAAAAAGAGGTATCATAAAAACTTGAGGATATAATAAAAGCATGCTAAATCTGCCAACAAGAAAAAAGAAAAGCAATGGTAAATCCTAGGAATAAAACCCGGAAAGTCATAAAAGAAATGATCCAAAATGAGGCAAGGTAAAATATGACATAATTTTTTTTAAGTTTATTTATTTTGAGAGAGAGATAGAGGGAGGGAGGGGCAGGCAGAGAATCCTAAGCAAGCTCTGCACTGTGAGTGCAGAGCCTGACACAGGGCTCGAACTCACCAACCCATGAGATTGTGACCTGAGCCAAAATCAAGAGCTGGATATTCAACCTACTGAGCAACCCAGGTGCCCCAAAATACAATTTTAAGTAAAATTTATGAAAAAAGAAGTCATGTGATCTTATCCTGGGAACTCTCCTTTGAATATAGAAAATGTAATCTTGGCACTGCAAATACTTAGATTTGTAGGACTACAGTCACAATAATTATACAGTGATAATTATTTATTATGTTATTTATTATGTCTTTCAATTTTAAAGTAGGAGAATAATATCTAACTAAAGGCAATGGCATTAATGGAAGCAGAAACAGAAGTATAACTAAAACATGTAGGTCACAAAGTTAACAACAACAACTACAACAGCAATAAATTTGAAGATAGTTTCCAAACACAGGTAGGAGGAAGAAGAAAGAAAATAAAGGGCTACACATTAAATTCTCATTTTTCACAATAGAAAGTCAATAAATCTTTTATAATTCAACAAAGAGAGGCAAAAAAAAAAGTGCAGTTATGTCCCATGGGAGGGGCTCTCCCTAGTTAAAGGGGTGATTCTTGGTTGGTCTAATCCAAAGATGCTAGTATGTATATATTTATAAGAGAGAAAGAAAGAAAGTGTAAGTGAGGGGCAGAGAGAGAGGAGACAGAGTGGAGCCCAAAGTGGGGCTCGAGCTCACCTGAAGCGGGGTCTGAGCTCACTCACTATGGGGCTCGAGAGCATGAACTGTGATATCATGACCTGATCCGAAGTTAGATGCTTAACCGACTGAGCCACCCAGGTGGCCCCAAAGATGCTAGTCTTATTCTAAGAACAAAAAGAACTGCGAAGACATCTTAACTTGTATCAAGTAACCATACTAGTAACAACATGGTATTATTTAAAAACTATTATATATAGTGTAGGATAAAAGACATAAGTAATTATGATAATGTTAAGATTTTTAGCATAAAAGAAATGCAAGTTAAAAGAAAAAAGTTTAAAACCCTGAAATCAAGATCTAAAAAAAATTTTTTTAATGTTTTTATTTTTGAGAGAGAGTGAGAGCATGAGTGGGGGAGGGGCAGAGAGAGAGAGAGAGAGAGAGAGAGAGAGAGAGAGAGAGAGAGAGAGAGAGAGGGAGATGCAGAATCTGAAGCAGGCTTCAGGCTCTAAGCTGTCAGCACAGAGCCTGACGCGGGGCTCAAACCCATGAGCCGTGAGATCATGACCTGAGCCGAGGTCATAGGCTTAACCAACTGAGCCACCCAGGCACCCCAAATCAAGGTTTGTTTGTTTTTTTTTTTTTTAAAGAAGAGAATTCTTTAGTTCTGACCACTTGAAAAGGCTTAGAAGCAATGATCATCTCAGTTGCATTAAGTATCCCTATTATCCCAATTTGTGGTCTCTAAATACTATTTCCTATTAAAAGGAAAGTAATGGATTGTAAGCCTGGGGCAGGAAGTGTATAAGCCTAGAAAAATCTTATCATACCAGAAAGCAAGGAAGACATCAAAGACTACTAGGATTGTATCAAAATGCCATGGAAGCCACCTTGACAGAAATCTCAATGGCCAAAGATGGGACAATTTGAACATCCAAAATAATGATGGCAATAGATTGAAAATCACCAAATATATAAAAATCCACGAGTTCATAACACACACACACACGCACACACACCCCAACTTTGAAGGTAGCCAGGGAATGAACTCATCATTCTGAAAATAGGGAAATAAATAAAAAGAGTCAAACCCTCATTTACATAGCATGTTACCTCACTCTACTCACGCTTAAACAATGACAGCTGGACAGCTGGACAGAGGACAGCTTAAACAATGACAGCTGGACAGCTGGACAGAGGACATCACTATGTCCTCAACATCTGTCATGCATCAACATCCAGAGGCAGAAAATAAGAACTCACTTTCTTAGGTCTCATTTTCTTTTTAAAGTTTATTTATTTATTTTGAGAGACAGCACATGAGTGCAGGGGAGGGGAAGAGAGAGGGGGAGAGAGACAGAGAGAATCCCAAAGCAGGCTCTGCACTGCCAGTACAGAGCCTGACGTGGGGCTTGAACTCACAAACCATGAGATCATGACCTGAGCCAAAACCAAGAACTGGACGGTACCCGGGTGCCCCAGCTTAAACTTTTTTAAACTTAATTTTTATTTGTATCAAAATAACAAGTATACACTATTTAAAAGAGCAAATCATACTACAAGGCTTAATCAGCAAAAGTTTCCTTCATCCCTTCTTACTTCTTAGTTGGCAGGAATAGGAAAGAAGTAGTAACCTGAAAGGGTGAGGTGCTAACTGGGTACTAACTCTTCCATACTTCAGACTTTCAACTAATATTCCTATTTTCAGGCTCAATGTATATCCCATGTTCACAGATACCTAAAACTTATCCCAGAACATCGCCTACTTACAGCTGAAAATGGGTTTGCTTCTCATTAGCTTCCACCGTAAGTTGGAAGTTTGCTTCTCATTAGTTCCATTATAAGCTTCCATCTGTATCTCATATAGTCCCTGTGCCTGCTTTTGTTTTCCTTTGTCTCAGGTAAGTATCTAGGAATGGATTACTGGGTCCTATGGTAAGTATATGTTTAATATTAAAAGAAACTGCCAACTGTTTCCGAACAAGCCATACCACTTTACATTCTCGGCTGAACACTAAGAAAGTTCAACTTGTTCCGCATTTGTCAATTTTAGCTATGCTAGTAGATGTACAGTGGTAGTTCACTATGGTTTTAAACTGTTTTTCCCTGACGACTAATACCGGAAGTATCTTTTCATGTAACTTCTGGCCATTATTATAGCTTACTTGTGAAGTATTCACATCTTTGGCCCATTTTGAAAAGTGGGGTTACCAGCTTATTGTTGGATTACAACTTCTTTACAGTCCTTGTCGGACACATACATTGCACACACATTGCATCTATTTTATCCCACACTATGGTGTGCTTTTTCCTTTTCTTAATAGTGTTTTCAAAGACCAGCATTTTACTTAATTTTAAATGTTGATTTATTTAAAAGAGAGAGTGTGCGAGCAAGGAGAGGGGCAGAGAGCGAGGAGAGAGAATCCCAAGAGGTCTCCACACCATCAGTGTGGAACCCAACATGGGGCTTGAGATCATGATCTGAGCTGAAATTAAACAGTTGGCTGCTCAACCCACTGAGCCACCCAGGCGTCCCAAAGACCAACATTTAAAATTTTTATAAAGTCCAATTTAGCATTCATTTATTTTATGGTTTGTGCTTGTTGTGTCCTATTTAGGAAATATTTTCTTACCCAAAGGTCATAAATATTTTCTCTTATGTTTTCTTCCAGAAGCTTTATGGTTTTAAACCTTACTTTTAGGCCTCTGATCCATTTTGACTTATTTTCTGTGTAGGATATACAGTAAGGGCTAATGTTGGTTTACTTTCATATAAAAATTCAGTTGGCCCTGCATCATTTGTGGAAAAGACTTTTCCTTTCCCTACTGAATCGTTTTGACACTGCTGCAGAAAACTTCTTGTCTACGTATGTGTGGATCTATGTATGTAGGACTACTCTTTTTTTTTTTTTTAAGTTTATTTGTTTATTTTGAGAGAGAGAGCAAGCAGGGGAGGAGCAGAGAAAGAGAATCCCAAGCAGGCTCCATGCTGTCAGCACAGACCCTGATGTGGGGCTCGCTCCCACAAACGGAGATCATGATGTGAGCCAAG